>NW_006921534.1:89504-509695 GCF_000340215.1 Pseudocercospora fijiensis CIRAD86 | reverse complement strand
AACATCATTAAAAATTTCCCTTCCGGCGGGTTCATATTAAGATTTTATGAAAATGAGAAAAGGTCAATTTAGAATCATGATTCTTGAATTTTTTGCTTGCGGGTTTGAATAATAATAATACTACGTTATACGTAGAGGTTATAAATTTTTTTAAAAAGAAAAGTGAAAATGAAATTTTTTAAAACGAATAGATAGCTAATAGTTCTTATTATATAGCAGTATAGTCTATAATCAATCCGGGATTGCAATCTAGATTAGCTTAGCAATTCAATCTAATTTAATCCGGCTTATTCCTACTAACTAAGTAATCTAATTTAATCTAATCCGGCCCCTTTCTAAAGCAATCTAATTTAATCTAGCCCTTTTTTAAAGCAATTTAATTCAATCTAGGGGCTAAAGGGCTAAATTAGGTAGGTATAAGAACCTAATTAAGTAAAGTCTCCTATCCTGCCTTAGCAAGCCTATATAACAATTATATAATATTATTACGTGCACTACGGTGCTGTCTCGCTAGTATAAAGCCTACTTAGCGTATACGCGGAAAAGCTCGGTCGCTTATATAGATATACTCGGTTGCTAGCTCGGTATATATACTATCCGTACGTAGCCTAGTTAATAGTAAACGCTCTGCCCTATTCTAAGAAAGGTACGGTTTAGTTCTACTATCTACTACTACGATTAGTAGAGGGTATTCTATACGTTACTATATATCTATTTTCTTATAGTTCTAAACCGTCTACCCTTTATAGCAGCCTATAGAACCCTAAAAGATAAACGCAAGCGATCCGAATACGCCGGGCGCGGGAAACGCGTAGAATAATGCCCTAGGAGCGCCGATAGTATTAGAAAACAACGCGGCGATATAATAAGACAAAGCCGAATATTAGGCGCGCCGAGAAGCGACCTACCTATAGCTCGAACGATTTCTAGCTAAGTAAGAAGTGCTTAGGCTAGAAGTGTAGGCTTAAGAAGCTAAGCGAGAGAATGCGCGTCTTCGTACCCTTAGGGACGCCGGCGATACGCTAGCTCTAAGTAGCGGTACTACCGGCGAGGGTCCTACGAGGACTTTACTCCTAGGCGAGGACGAGGACGAGGACGAGGCTACCTCCTATTAGGCTTGTAGGTATAAAGAATCAAACTGCGACCGAGTGTACGTAATAGATTAGTAGTTAGGGCTAGCTTCCGAACTTTCCGACTAGCTAATTACAAATATACCTAATAATTCTTCGCCTATAAGCCTAAGAACAAGCTATACTAAACTAGCCTACGATATACTACTTTTTCGCGACTATACAAATATAACAATCTAAATAGCGGAGATTATAGCCCTGCTAATTGCGCTTTATTCTACCTACTAAAAAAGTCTATACGACGTTAGCGCGTTAAGTTTTCGCTATTCTGCTAAGCCGACTCAACTGTAGCTATCCGGTTTGCTAGGCGGCTAGCTATACTGCTAATATACGACAATATCTAATACACGATAATTAGTGTTTTAACACCTAGAGGCCCTTGTCTAGAGTAGTGCGATTATCGTTTATATAGACTATTTCCTTACGCGACAGTTTCTCGTTATATGCTAGCGACTCGGAGGAAATCCGACTCTTACAATATACTATTCGCTACTCGGAGGTCCTTACTAGGGTATTTTCGAACATCTTTTTAGTATAGTATAACTGTACTCGAGTTATTGTTATCGAGAAACAGGTCGAAAGTAGAAGCTACTCGAAGCCGCTAAAGTCGATATAAAAAACATCCCCTAAAACACCTAAAAACATATATCTAGCGGCCTAAGACTTTCCGATATATCGAGTAGCGATCTATCTTCTATACCGCCTTCCGATAATAGCCTAGCTCCGGATAGTAGCGCAATAGGATATAGTAATAACGAGGAAATAGGCGGTATAGAGCTAGACGACGAGGACACTACTTTACCGAAAGGACTACTTCTTTTCGGTCTATAGATAGATCTACTAATGTATCTAAGCAGCGGTTTCTCTAACCCTCTAGAAGAAGTAGTAAGACTAGCTAGTATATAGAAGATTAGCGCCTTTTAGGATAAGGTATTAGAATAAGAAGAAGATAAAGACCTAGGCGAGGAGGATATAGAGATATCCGATAACGAAAAAGAGCTAGAGGCTCGCGAAGAAGATAACGAAAGCGATAACGATATCGAGGACGAGAGTAATAGCGATAGCGATAATATAACTATAGAAGAGCGGCGAGCACTCTAGGTCGCCTATACGAAGGTCCTCGACAACTACTATAAGGAGATTAAGCAGCTAATACGCAAGTATAAGATTACTATACCTTACCTAGTCCGGTTTCTAGTTAGTAAGCTAGGCGAGAAGGCATTATTAACTACGCCTAGGGATCTAGACTAACTAAGCGTATTAACGAGACGATCTAAGCGGTACGAGAAGAACCTCAAGTCCCTTATAGATACTTTCCTAGAAGAACGCCTCTTTAGCGGTCGTATTGTCCGCTTAGAGCTTAAGACTCTTATCGGTAAGGATCTTTTTAGTACTTATAACCTAGACTTTAGTTATACCGAACTCGACCTTAGCGGTATAGATAGCACTATCTAATAGTATACCCCGACGTAGTATTGTCTTCTTAGTATAGAGCTTCTTCCTAATCTTCGTAAGGATACTACTTAGTACTAGGAGACATTCTAAGACAAGTATTATTTAATCCGGAAGCGGACTACTATAATTACGTCGTAGGTCTTGTTCTCGATAGCTTACGTTAAGGCTTCCTTCTTTCTAAAGGCCTTAGGCATCTTCCTTATTAGTAATAGCGCGAGCCGACGAGTACTCGAGTATCTAAATAACCTAGGGCTCGTCCCTTCGTACCGCACTATATAAATTCTTATAGGCAAGAACGTAGAAGTCTAGATATAGAAGATTAGTAAGATAGCGAATAATCCTAAGAAGTAGTACGCTTAGACTATTAATAACTTTAATCGTATAGCGAACTATACTATCTAGCGGTCTAGTAAAACTAACAAGATGCTAAGCATTACTATATCGTACCTTATAGAGAATAAGAACATTCCGGAAGGTAGTTTAAAGAAGGGCATAATCTATTACGACAGGCCTCTTAATCTATACGATATTTTCTAGAATATATACGAAGACAAGGCTAAGACTAAGGTTCTAGTTCTAACTGCGACTACGACTACGACTATAGCCGATATAGATACCGAGACGACCGAGAACGAGACGACCGAGATTAGTAAGAAGACCGCTATATTCTATATCGACGAGGCTATCGCGTATACCTTCCTAAAGGACGTAAAGAAGATCTTCGATAGAGAGAAGGAAGAAGATAGCCTAGTAGTCTGTCTACTATAGCTAGTCGTCGATAAAATGCTAGCTAGTTAGACTAAGGTACTCTCTATACTACCGTCGTTTAATAACGAAGCAATAATTGTAGGTATATACGCTATCTAGGACGACATTCTTCTAAACTTTATAGAGCTAGATCGAGACAAGGATTTCTAGAATAGACTAGACGGACCGCTAATTATATGCAACGGAGACTAGATAACTGTTCTACGTAGTCTCTCTATCCGCAATAAGAGTATTAAGAGCGAGGACGCGTACGACAAGCGAGACAATCTCCTATTCTCTCCTACCTAGTTTTATACTATAATAAACTACGGTCTTATATTGCTTAGAACCTATTAGTAGGATACTAGAGAGGGCGACCCTTTACTAGTGTCTTAGACTCTTAAAGCTAATGCTACTTTCTAGTACAAAGAGAACAAGATTAGCAAGGATAAGGCTAAATTCTTCGAGGTCTAGCAACTGTTAAAAACTAGCTTCCGATCTCGCATTATTGCTCTTATTGTCTAGTAGCTTACCGATAAAGGCCGAGTAGTAATCGCTAGGGAAGAGAATCGCATAGAGATAGTAGGGAGCGCTATTTCTCGAATAACTAGCGATTAATACGTCTAGCTTGTCGAGAAGATATATAACGACGTGCTATTACCTACTACTTAGCGCGGTTAATCCGGAACAGACCTACAGTTTACGACGATAGCCCGAATGCTAAAGGAGATTAAGCAGTTCTTAACATTACGCAAGGCTATCCGCAATATAGATATTAGTTATCTTCGTAGATTAGTCGACTTCTTAATCCTAGTATTCTTTAGTATAAGACAGGGTAACTATAGGCGCTTAATGATTTATTTGCGTTAGCTCCTAGGTCCTAGTACTAATCTAGTAGTACAACAAGCGATCCTTACATCTAGCATTATCTCTATAAACGGCAATAAGGGCTACGCTATTGCAGCTAACGAGTGCCTTAAGCTCTATAATTACGAGTATTCTAAGGACATTAACCGGCACGCTAATTTGACCTATAATATACATGCTACATTTAAGAAAGTAGTATTAAACCGAGAGCTATCTAGAGTGTTGCGTACTATAATAAGCAATATAACCGGTATTAAGCCAAGTAGCTACTATACCTATAAGGACACCTCTATCGATGTATTTAGTAGAGCGGAGAAGTTATACTCGGACGGATACGCAAAGCCGTATAGCAACCCTAGCGGCAATGTCTCTAATAATATCTAGCAGCTCGGAGGGATACAGATCCTAGAGAAAGTAGCTAACTTTAATAATAGCCTTAAGGAGTATTACTAGGGTCGTAGTACTATATCGATAGACGAGGAGATAGAGGCTACTACTAATACTAATCGTATCGCTACCGGTAATCTTAGTACTATCGAAGACTCTACTATTAATACTAGCGACTCTCTATAGGCTAATACGGTCGATCGGCGTAATAGATAGCTAGGAGACGAGTAGGGAGACGAGGCGCTACTAACTACCTATCTTAACGAGCTTAACTAAGAGGGGAACATATTTAGTATATAGAAATCTAACCTACTATATCTATTGCTTAGCTACCGTTCCTTACTATGCTAATTAATATAGGCTATTAGCTTCTAGTGCTACTAGTGCTTTATCTTCTAGTGCTTTATCTTCTAGTGCTTTATCTTCTAGTACCGGGCGTACGATAATAGTTTAATAGCTAGCTAGGCTAGGCGTACGATAATAGCTTAATAGCTAGCTAGGCTAGGCGTACGATAATAGCTTAATAGCTAATAGCTCCGTAGACTAGAGTGCGCGCCTAGTAGACTAGAGTGCGTACCTAGCGGCGAAGTAGTAGCGGTAGACTAGAGTGCGTACCTTATCGTACCGAAGAGCTTTTTAAACTAGCTATAGCCTAATGCGAAGTCCTTGCCTATACCTCTAGTCGCTAGCAATTCTAGCCTTAGGCATTTAACTAGCAGCAGTCGGCGGCTATTACGTTACGTTGAAAGTGCGATAATATATAGCCGTTATTGTTGCCTTACTATTATAGCTAAATAGCGCAATCCTATTAGTAGAGGCAAACCTTACCTACGATGCACTAATATAGACCTACGCTTCCTAGTTTAACTTCTTCTTCTTCTTCTTCTTCTTCTTCTTCTTCTATATATACTAACATACTAACACCCCTAGCAACACACTAGCTATCGGCTTCTAATAGTAATAGTGTCGATACCTCTTTATCGTATATAGGTAGCTCTATAGCGATTAATACTATTCCTTGCTAGTTCTACGGCTTGCTACCGATAGAGCCGCTTATCTAATAGTTGAGGTTCCTCGGTAGGTAGTTTGTTTAGTCCTCCTTTTAAGGTCTCCGATAGGCTTTGCTAAGTAAGACGTTGCGAAGGCGACTCTCCTAGCGAGTAGGTTGTTTTCTATAGCTTTAGCGGGCGCCGACTACGCATTCAACCGAAAGAGTATAGTCACGGTCGTTATTAGAACATCGCAGTCTTAGTACAAACTGTAGAAGTCTTAGATAGATTAGCGGAGGTAAAAACTCTTTAGTAAGGTATACCTATAATACGGCTAACGGTCTAACTCGGTAAAAACTCTTCGGTAAGGTATACCTTAAGTAGCGGCTCGATAGCGACTCTCCTACTAAGTAGGTTAATAGACTAAGTAGGTTAATAGGTTCGTAGCATTGCTATAGGTCTAATTCGGTAAAAACTCTTTAGTAAGGTACACCTTAAGTAGCGGCTATAGGCTTCCTACGTTCGGATTCTTTATAGGATAATATACGCGTATCTAGTTAAGTCGGCGTAACGCCTTCGTTAGGACTGTTAGTTATAATAACCTTAGTCGTTGCGTAAGGGCCTCTAGTATACTTAAGCCCGAAGGCGCTTAGTCTTTACTGCTGCTATACGACTGCAGCACTACTATACGACTATAGCCCTTTGCGTATTAAGACTGCTATTCGACTGTAGTACGCCTCCTCTTCTATTCTAGCAAGCGTATTAAGACTATTATTCGACTGTAGTGCGCCTCCTCTTCTATTCTAGCAAGCGTATCAATATTGCTATACGACTATAACGCGCTCGACAACCCTTTTCTACGGTGTCTCTAATACTAAGGGCGCGGTTACACTCTATTATTGTCTAGGTACTAATAAGTGTCGCTTTAGCGAGTAAGCTGTTATTGTTTCGCTTAATAAGTCCCTTCCTATACACCTCGCGTACTATAGTTAGTAATAGAATGCGTTAATTGTTACGTATTACGCGTAGTGTATAGGTATACTTCGGAGTATATACTTCTATAGCCGCTTAGTACCGCTAGTTGATTAGATCCCCGGACGCTACTATTCGTTTTCTCTGCCTTGTATAGTAACTAGTTATCGGAATAATCGTTCTAGGGAGAGTCTAAGCAATAGAGGGCGTTAACGTAAGAGGGCTATCGTAGCTTCTCGAAGGGTGCTTTTACGAGCGCTCGATATATGTTATCGCCCTACGTATCTATCCTTACTACATATATTGTAGTACCTACAAGAGCATACGGTATAATAAGTACAGTACTAGTCTCGCTAGTCTCGCTAGTGTTAGTAACTTCTCGGGTTTCGGAGGCGGTTCTTAGTGCCTAAAGAGGCCGTCGTTATCGTATTAGACACTTTTGTTAGCGCTATTTGCTAGAAATGCGCGCAATCGGCGTATCCCGCTACATTAGTAATATACTGTTATAAAAGTCGTAAAAGTCGTAAAGTCGGTATTATAAATACGCGGAAGGAAGTAGCTATAACGTTTAATCCTACTAATTAAGCGCTCTACTATACTAAATCCGGGGTCTTAGCGGGACTCGGTATCCTTATCGCTTCCTCGAATTTACGCTTCTCGCCTAGCTCTTATATACTATCGATACCTACGACTATCGATACCTACGTCTATCGATACCTACGACTATCTATATCTACGACTATCTATAAACCCTTATCGCAAAGAATACGATAGAAGAGCCTACTTAGCGAGCTTATAAGGACACGATAGAAGAGCCTACTTAGCGAGCTTATAAGGACATAATAGAAGGGTAGTAAGGAAGGACCTTATTAAATGCCAATTCTAGTACTATTTCTAGCGCTATCTCTAGTGCTATTTCTAGCGCTAATTCTAGTACTATTTCTAGCGCTATCTCTAGTGCCATTTCTAGTGCTATTTCTAGCGCCAATTCTAGTGCTAATTCTAGTGCTATTTCTAGCGCTAGCTCTCGTAGAAGCAGCTTAACTAGGTAGGGGTACTAGCGTATACTTAGCGGCGACGGCTTAGTAATCCTATTAGCGAGCTACCTAGTAACTAGCCTATAAGACGGAGACTAGCCTCTAATAGCCTACGTTCGCTACGGAGTACGCGCCTACCTCTCTCCTTAGTAGTACGACTAACTATACTTAATAACTGCTCGGCTTGTATAGCTCGCTCCGCTTAAACTAGATCGATACGCCGACGAGGCCGAGAAGGCTAGCTAGCTACTAGACTTGTAGAAGTAGGACGCTTATTACGCGGATTATCTAGACTACGAGCGAAAGTACTAGTAGCAATAGTAGAAGCGGATAGGAAGGCGGCGGCAAGATTGCCTAGAAGTACTACCTTAAGCTTAACTATACGACTAAGTAGGCTAGGACTAGTACTAGGACCGGAAGTAGTAATAGCCGCTCTCTCGATCTAGTTTGTACGATAACCTAGCCTCGCTGCCTCGTTACGTAAGGACTCTATAATGCCTTCTTACGTAGCATTTAGAGCGTTGCGTATAGTAAGGCGCTATACTAGAGTAATAGTTAAGGCAGTCGAGGCAGTCGAGGCAGTTACTAGCAATATAGATAAACCGGCTATTAGCTATAGGGATTGCCTAGTAGTAGCAGCCTCTTTAGCACGCTTCTTCTCCTATTCGATACGCTTTCTATCCTCGCGCTTCTTAGCTTTTATATCGAGGCTAGCCTTCTACTCCGTAATAACCTCTAGTCTAAGTCGCTTTAATTCGGCGGTTAGCTCGTAGATCTAAAACGGGCGCTACTCCTACGGAAGTCCGTTATACTAATCTATAAACTCTACCGATTTCTGTTTTAATAAATCGATGTTAATAGCTACCTTATCCTACTGTTCTCGCGAAGATAGAGCGTTAAAGACATTACAGATACTCTATAATATACGGTCTTCGAGTAGAGTCTATAACGGAAGATCGAATATATAGCGATTAGACTACCCTAGGAACCTTCTATTCTTAGAGGACAGCTAAGCTTAAAGCTTCGTAAATGCGATACCTAGACGAGTCGTAGCACCTAGCTTGCGGAATACTAGACCTATAGTAGCATCCGATAGTAGCGTACTCCTATAGAGCTTATCGAGCTCGGGGTTATAGGCGTTATAGCAATACTTAGGTATCGGCGGGTCTTATAGATATATTACTTTATCCTTACTAAGGTATTATAGGATAACCTTACGCAGATAGAGGCCTTAGGCTCTACGATAGCGGTTATTCTAGAACTGCATCTATATACGAGGGATCTTCTCGCGGCTAGCTATCTCTACCTTAGTCTAATACGCCTAATCCGGAATAGCTTTATCTCCGGCGCTGTCGGTTGTATTCTTAGTCTTAATCTTAGCTTAGCCCCCTTTAGTACCCTCTCTAGGGAGTTGTAATTAACTTAGGCCTAATACACGAGTTAGTATATAACGATTCTAGCGGCGTATAGGATTAACCTTAATCGCTAAATAATGCGAGTTAGGGCGCGGCTACTTCTTGCTATTATCTATATAGTATAGTAGGAAGACGAGTGCGACACTCTACTTGCCTTATTATACAAGAGCACGACTAACACGACTAAGCCGCTATACTAAATCCTCGATATCGCGAGTAATAGGGAACTTAACCTAGGCAACAGTCTCGATATCTAGTATATTAAGACTAATACTAAATGCAGTCGTTGCGATTATAATACGAATGTTAGACGGCCCCTCGGGACTCTCTATAGTACGGCTATACTATTTATATCGACGAGTCTAGTCGCGCTTAGCTACACTACTAGTATAGAATAAGACGGCGGTATATATATTAGAGCTAGTATTGTCCTACGTATACCGCTTCTTCGGATTAGTATATTTAGCTATCGCGGCAATTAGCTAGGCTCGAATAATATTAGCTAGCTCTTAGACAAACTTCCGGCTATCGATAAACAATAGGGCCTTCTTTATACTATACGGTATCGCTTCCTTAGTAATCGGATCGAAAGCTCTATCGACTACAAAGTATAGGTAGTCGTAGTTACTAAGTTGATTCTTGTCGATAGTACGTAGGATATATATAGTATCTAGCCGATCTGTACTACTACGAAGAACCTTAGTCTCGTATAGCTTATTTCTAAGAGGTCGGAAGCCGCCGTACTTAGCTACAAACTCCTTAGTCTCCTCGGATATAGTCGTAGAACAGCCTAGCTAGACAGTGTTAGTACGTAGTAGCTTCCGTAGAGAGAAGATCTCTACGTACTCCTTACGGAAGTCCTTCTACTTAGATATTAAGTGTATCTCGTCGATTACAATAAGCCTAATCCGAGCCCGTACCTTTAGATTACGGATAATCGCCCGGAAATCCTCGCTAGCTATAGTCTCTAGGCTAAGGATAATATAATAGACTTTTCTATCGAGGATCTTCTAGAACAGATTAGGATCTATACTCTTATTCTCCGTAGTAATATTAGTTACGTTGATTAGATAGTTCGCTTATTACGTAGTCTAGCGAACATCCTCTATATACTCCTTACTAAGCCGATTTAGCGGAGTAATCTCAATAACTACTATACCTATTAACAAGCTAAAGGCTTAGAAGGGTATACTCTTGCCTTCGCCCGTCTTTGCGATTATTATCGCATCCGAATAGCTAAAGATTAGGGCATATATATAGTCGATTTAGGAGTCCCTTAGTATATAGCCCTTACCTAGATGTATCTTGTCTAATATCTTTCGAAGACCCTAGATAACGATATCGCGGTATATATCGATAGCTTCCTCTATATATATCGTATCGTAGACGAGCTGCTAGACTATATCGAGAGACTCGGCTTCGAAGATTTCGTCGTAGCGTTACTAGAACTAGGCCTTGTATCCGCTCCTATACTATAGCTACTCGAATAGTAGAAGATAGCTAAAGTCTAGAGAATCTCGAGTAATAGTAGCGCGACTTAAAACCTCGATTAGTCCGATAGGCTAATCCTTCTTATTCTTCTTATTGTTCTTCTTCTTCTTCTTCTCCTCGGCTTTCTAAAGGCGCTCTACCTTTTTAGCTATAGCGCGCTACTTCTTGCTTCCCTTCGGCGGGCCTACTATTCTAGTACTATTAGGTATATTAAAAGCTAAAATTGAGCTTATAAAGTAGTATAGCGGCGGCGACGGTAGCAATGTAGATACGCGCGACGACTCGAAGCTTATAGAAGTGTATACTAGATAGCGGTAGAGTGTACGCTAGCGCAAATAATAATAGGCAATAGATTATAGCTTTCTATACCCTCGGATAGTAGGATAGAGGCAAAGGTAGAAGTGTTTAGGGATTCTAAGTAGTAGAGGCTAGAGATACAGTCCGTGCGACCCTCCGTATATACTTAGTTTAATATTTCATATACTGTTTAGTAGTAAATCACTTTATAGAGGGTAGAACAAACACTCTTATCTAGGCAACCTATCTTAGAAGACACGCTATAGAGCGCGTATTTCACATTTTAACAAATACTTTGTATAAGCAATTTTGATCTCCGTATTATTCCGTAGAATAGCTTTTTTAGGTTTGTACTGCGAAAGCGTATATAGCATACTATATAATTAATTATAACTTTAGCATCCGGGCAATTATATAGAGGTAGAACAGTTTGACTTTAGGCGCTCCGCTATAGCTTTCTCTATACCTAATATAGTTAGTATCGATGCCTAAGGATATAGAATCACGTAGAAGAATCTATAACACTCGGAGCGCCTAAGAGGAGGTAGGGACGAGGAAGAGTTAGCTAACAAGTCGATTTAGAGGCCTAAATCTTAGAGAGCTAAATCTGTCTCGTATCGACTACCTCTTTTTAGAAGTACGCTAAGCGTAGCTACTATACCTAGTATAAGCTACGTAGTCGCTAGTCTTGCGGCTATTAAGCCTCGCCTAAAGGAACCTAAGCCCTTTAAAGGCGATATAATTAAGGAGTCGAAGCGATTCCTTCGAGAACTTTCTATTACCTTTATACTATCCGGAGCTACCTATTATACAGACGAAAGTAAGGTACTTTATAGTATTATATACCTCGTAGGCGATACGTAGGAGCGATAGTATAATAAAAATAGCCTTAAGGACCTATAGAATTATACCTACTAGGACTTTAAAACCTTCTATCGGGACTACGTCGGGGACCCTATAAACCGTATACTAGACATAACTCTCGAGTATAAGGCGGCCCGTTAGCGTAAGGGATAGTTAGTCTAAAGCTTTGCCCTTAAGCTCGTAGTACTCGAAGATTAACTTAGCGACTATAGCGAGGAGTATAGGATCCGCTATCTCCTCGTTAAACTCTAGCCGGCGATTCGTAGCGCGATTATTAAATACTATATAGTGCTAACGACGCGTTACGAACTCGTAGAGCTTGCGACGCGTATCGAGACCCCTAATAAGCCGTCTAGCAAACGCAAGAATCGTAACTACGATAAAACCGGAGGCAGTAAAGATAAGAAGCGTCGATCTAATAGTTAGGCCCGTAAGTAGTAGTTAAATCGCGACCGTAGCGTAGGCGGAAAGTATACGAAGGGCGATAACTCGTAAGGCAGGTATAATATTAGTAAGGTCGAATATTATAGCTATCGCTAGAAAGGCTATTATAAGAACGCGTATCCGAACTGCTATCTCTAGAAAGACGACAACCCTACGGTACGTAAGGTAGCCGCTAACGCTAAAGAAAAGAAGAACGACTCGAAGGCTAAGGGAAAAGATAAGGCACCTCCTAAGAGCTAGGGATAGGTACGGAATCTTAACTAAGTAGCTTAGTAGTAGTAGTACCTACGGGACGCGTACGCGGAGCAATTGTTATATAAGAAGGGGAAGTATCCGTCGAATACTTATTAGATAATACTACTAATATTAATATAGTATCTTAAGAATTCGTTCTACGATACTAGCCTTAGTAGATTATTAATACTATACTACCTAGTACCGATAGTTTCTAGGGCGACCGAGGATACTACTACGGAGCGTATTATTTACGCTTACGGATCGCCGACTCTATAGGCTAAGAACGCATTACTACCGGAGTGTTCTACGCTTTCGAGATACCCCTCCCTAATATTATTCTTAGTAGGCCTTAGAAGCGCGATTAAAAGGTAATCGTCGATAGCTCGACGGATACCTAGACCTATAGGAACGAAGCCGTAGCGCGTACGATACGCGTACGGGAACTATAGGAATTCTAGAAGGATATACGTAACGCTCTATACGTATATACGATTAGCGTTCGCTAACTTCGCGATATCGCTAAGGGTTCCTCCTTGCTAGAAGAATTTAAAGACTTCGAAGACGTCTTTACTATAACGCCCGAAGTGCGACGTAAGCTCCCTAAAGACGTAGAGTATACGATCGACCTAATCCCCGGAACGAAGCCGCTATATAAACCTCTCTACTATTCTTCCGGAAGAGAGCTTAGCGACCTTCGAAATTACCTAAGCTTAGCCTTAGA
Source organism: Pseudocercospora fijiensis CIRAD86 (assembly GCF_000340215.1). Lineage (NCBI taxonomy): Eukaryota > Fungi > Ascomycota > Dothideomycetes > Mycosphaerellales > Mycosphaerellaceae > Pseudocercospora > Pseudocercospora fijiensis. The sequence goes on along the minus strand of NW_006921534.1, from coordinate 496,642 downwards.
GAATAATTAGATCTAGCTTAGTATAAGCGAAGCGGATACGCCGATCCTATTCGTACTAAAGAAGGATAGTAGTCTAAGACTCTATATCGATTATAGAGGGCTAAACGAGATTACTATTAAAAATCGTTACCCCCTACCTCTTATTAGCAAAACGCTTAATAGGCTTAAGGACGCCGAATAGTATACGTCCTTAGACCTATAGGATACGTATTATCGTATCTATATTAAGCGAGGCGACGAGTAGAAGACTATATTCCGTACGCGGTACGGGCACTTCGAGTATAAGGTAATACCTTTTAGGCTTACTAATGCTCCTACTACGTTCCAAGGATATATTAATAGGGCATTAGCTAGCCTTATTAACATTTGCTATATCGTCTACCTTAACGATATTCTTATCTATAGCAAAACGCGAGAGGACTATATACGAAACGTACGCGCTATCCTTACGCGGCTCTAGAAGTTCGCCTTATATACGAATAGAAAGAAATATTCCTTCTAGAAGAAAGAAGTCGAATTCCTCGGGCTTATCGTTAGTACCGAAGGCGTATCGATAGATTAGCGTAGGGTAAACGCTATTACCGAATAGCCTCGCCTATTAACGCTAAAGGAGGTTTAATCCTTCCTTAGATTCTATAACTTCTATCGGAGGTTTATCCCTAACTACTCCTAGATTGTTATACTACTAACCGCCTTATCGAAAGGAGCCGTAAATAGCCGAAAGCTAGGGTAGGTCCTATAGGGCGAAAGCGAGGAGCAAGCGTTCCGCTAGCTAAAGGCTGCCTTTAGCTCGGCCTCGATATTATAATACTATAATCCTACGAAGCCCCTACGTATCGAAACTAATGCCTCTACGTTCGCCTTAGTAGGGATTATATTACAACAAAGTAAAGATAGGAACTAGTACCCTATAGCCTTCTAGTTACGAAAAATAATCCCTATAGAGATTAACTATAAGACCTATAACTAGGAGCTCCTAGCGGTTGTCGAGTCCTTTAAGTATTAGCGCCCGTATCTCGATAGCGCCTAGTATACGATCTATATAGTTGTCGACTACGCTAATCTTAAGGGCTTTATAAAGATAAAGTAGCTTATTAGAAGGTAGGTAAGATAGGCGACCTTCTTTATACCTTTTAACTTTACTATTAAATATCGGGCTAGTAAATGAAATCTAGCCGATATACCTTCGCGACGTAGCGACTACGAGAGCGAGTCGTAGGCGGCGAACAACCTTCTTCCTATATTATAGTCGAAACTAGCTCTATAGTTAAATCTGCCCGAGGATATCGAGCTAATTATAAAACGCATCTCTATTATATATATAGGGATGCGAGACGCTAGTATAGCGCTAGCGGAATATAAGAGTTTTATTAGCAGTCCCGTAAGAGTAGCGGCTACTATCGTTAGGAATAACGGGCCCTACTATAAGACGCCTAATATAATCCTTAGTTTCGTACGTACTTTATAATAGCTAGAGTAAGCGAGAGGAGGAGGCTTATACGAGATAAGCTTACCGTCGGGTAGCTTAGCCTTATTAAGTAGCTCTAACCTCCCGCCTAGCTATTCTCGTCGTAGTAACCTTATTTATTACGGCGATGCGCTATATATCCCTAAGGACTACGTATTACGTACGTAACTAATACGTATACACTACGACGACCCTTTAGCTAGATACTTTAGTATAGCTAAGACTATAGACCTAATACGCCGAAAGTACTTCTAGCCGAAGATAGCCGAGGATATTACGGCCTATATCCGTACCTATAGAATTTGTTAATAGTTAAAGGCGAAGCGCTATCGCCTATACGGCGAGCTCGCTACTCTATCTATACCGACCCGACCTTAGCAAGAATTAACGATAGACTTTATTACCGATCTCCCGCTAAGCAAGCTCGGTACCTACGTATATACTACGATCCTCGTAATAGTCGACTACTATACGAAGATAAGCCTCTTTATCCTAACGACGAAGAAGTATATAGTAGTAGAACTCGCAGATATCTTTTAAAGGGAGGTAATTAGGCGTTTTAGAGTACTATTAGGCATTATTAGCGATTATAGATCGCTTTTTACTAGCTAGTTTTAGAGCGACTTCTGCTTCGAAGCGTATATAAAGCGTAGGCTTAGTATAGCCTTCTATCCTTAGACTAATAGGCAAACCGAACGCGCGAACTAGATCCTCGAGTAATACCTACGATACTATTACTCTAAGAACTAGGATATTTAGGCTAAATTGTTGCCTTAGGCAGAGTTTACCTATAATAACAGCGTTTATCCTACGTTGTGTATAAGCCCCTTTAAGATGCTCTACGGCTTTAACCCTAATTTAATACTAAGCGCAAATAAGCTACTAGCTCGGGACGAGCTAACTAAGGGAAGGGTACTAGTAGCTATCGACGCTATAGAGCGACTATAGAAAGTATATAAGACGCTTACGGAACGCTAGTAGAAAGTAGTAGAATACTAGGCTAAGTAATATAATATATACTATACTACTAAGACATATAGTATAGGCGACCTAGTCTTGCTATCGATAAAGAATATTAGCTTAGATGTCCTAAAGAAGAAACTTAGCCCGAAGTATATAAGGCCTTTTTATATTATCGACGTAGTCGGAGTATAGACGTACCGCCTAGCACTACCGTTAAGTACGAAGATCTATAATGTTTTCTATATTTCCCTCCTCGAGCCTTAGTATAGGCGCGATAGCGAGGAATATAAGGTAAGTATACCTATCGCTAAAGGTAACGAATAGTAGGTAGAAACAATCGTAGCGAAGAAAATAAGGAAGCGGAAGGCGTACTACCTTATTAAGTAGCGAGATTAGCCTAAAGAATACAACACTTAGGAGCTAGCTATTTATATTAAAAATTCTATAGCGTTAGACGAGTTCGAAGCTTAAGCGAAGCGTAAGCGTAGGTAGTAATTAAAATAAAAGAAAATAAAACTTAAGAAAAATAGTAGATACGTGCTCGTTTCGCTACTAAAAAAGGCCTATTAGCCTAGTATATATAAAGGTAGCGCCGCGTAGGCGCGGCGATAGCGAGCCGTCTACTCTACTTATCCTTAGACTCCTCCTCCTCCTCGTCCTCCGCTTCGATACCTATAGTAGTATCGATAGTAGCGACGGCCTTAGCGCCGACACGCTAGGCGAGGTTCTAGTATAGTTAGTATACGAAGCGTAGGTAAGACGAGGCTATAGGAAAACTATACCTAACGACCGATCTCTACTAAGCCGGCTAAGTTAGTACCGATATTCTTAAGGGCACTAAGTAGGTTAATATCCGTAAGAGACCCGCTAGCGGCCCCCTTATAGGCTAGGGCTTTGCTACCTAGGGTTACCTTATTCTTATTAATATAGAAGGCGTCGAGCGTAGATAGGATAACTAGTAACGAGGTTAGTATACGAAGCGTAAGTAGAGCGTATAAGAAACCTACGTACGACGACGGCGTCTAGATTAGCCTAGAGTGCCTCTAAGGCCTCGTTAGACTCCTCGAGGGAGTCGTAGCTGTCTAGGTCGTATAGGTCGCGCGTAGAGCGTACGGCGCGGATACGGGCTAGTAGCGATACTAGCGCGCGTACCGTAATAGGAGTATAGGTATAATAGCTACTACGGTAGCGATTATAGTTACGCTTAGTAGCAGGGTCTATATTGCCGCCTATATAGAGCTTAGATAGGTTATCTAAAGCGAGTTAGTTACAAAGCGTATATACGTAGCAAGGGGCGAGAAAACGTACTATTAGCCGTTATATACCTAAAGCAACGAGTACAGCCCTCTAGGACTTTTAGTAGGCGCTAGGTAGGCGTAGTAGATATCGTAGAGGCGGCGCCTACGGCGCGCTTACTAGAGGCACGCGAAGGAGTAGATATACTAGTAATGTTTCTTTAATAGATATTCGAAAAAGAAAAATCTTTAAGTAATACTAGAGGGGCGTAAGGGGGAAGTAGGTAGGGGGTAGGCGGATAGTATTCGGAGCGCTTAGAAAAAGAAGAAGTTTTTAAGCGGGCTTCGAATGCTTTAAATACTCGCCTCGCTTTCGGATAGCTTGCGTTCTCGCGTAGCTACCGCGTTCTTAGAAATTTAGGCAACCTCTAGTTAGTACTAGAAGTAGCCGCACTTTAAATCTATAAACAAGCAAGCAACTACGAAGCAAATTATAACGTACCTAGCAACTATAGCCTAGCGATAGGTACGTATAAGACGCGCAAGTATAGCGTAGAGTATAAGAAATAGTATAATTTACTATATTACCCTATAGCTAGAATAGCTATACCGGGGGAAGGAGATAATTATAAGAACCTAATTAAGTAAAGTCTTCTATCCTGCCTTAGCAAGCCTATATAACAATTATATAATATTATTATATATACTGCGGTGCTGTCTCGCTAGCGCAAAGCCTGCTTAGCGTATACGCGGAAAAGCTCGGTCGCTCGTACGGATATACTCGGTTGCCGGCTCGGTATATATACTATCTATACGTAGCCTAGTTAATAGTAAACGCTCTGCCCTATTCTAAGAAAGGTACGGTTTAGTTCTACTATCTACTACTACGATTAGTAGAGGGTGTTCTATACGTTGCTATATACCTATTTTCTTATAGTAGGCTTAGCAATTTAATCTAATTTAATCTCGCCTAGTCCTACTAACTAAGCAATCTAATTTACTAGCAATCTAATCTAGCCCCTATTAAAGCAATCTAATTTAATCTAATCTAGGGGTCCTAGTAATCTAATTTAATTTAGGGGGGTCTAGATTAATTAGATTAATTGTAGACTATACTAGACTAATAATAGTACTATAGGTTATAAAAATTTTAGAAAAAAAAAGTAAAAATAATTTTTTTTTTAAAAACGAATAGCTAGCTAATAGTTCTTATTATATAGACAGATTTTACCGTTGTTGTTATTAATAATAGGAATTCGTAGTTAATAATACTTTCTTTTTCCCTCCTCTCTTTTTCTTTATAAACGTTTCCTTTTCTTTCTTTCTAAATGCGCGGTTAAGTAAGAAAGAACTAAGAAGAAGGAGATCGACTAGTCAGCAGTATCGAATCGAGTCGATCGATCGAATGTTTGTTTAACAGGTATCTGCCTAATCATAAATCATAGTTTTGGATCGTGAGCCCAACGACCTAATAATGAAGATCGATGCCTCCTCCGACTGAACTGAAGTCATCATCATCACCCAGTCAGCCAATCGCCCAATCCAAAGCCCTTTCTATGCCCTAGCACCTCGTGGCCTATAACTACCAGCCGCAGCCGCAACAGGCGTGAAAGAATCTTCAACATGGATATCACGCGAACTAAGACCAACTTGAACACCGATCGATCCTGGGGCAATCGTCCATTGCTGTGTGTTGCTATAAATTTTACGTCGTCAGTACAGTGCCGTACAAGAAAGAAAGAACAAAAGAAACTTACATATCCCAATAAGAAAGATCTCGTCGTGTAAGAGGGAAAGTAACTTCCTTCGTCTGACCAGGTTCGAGGAAAACTTTATCGAAACCTCGGAGTTGTTTCACAGGGTTGACGTCTTGGTCAGAGATTTGTGGGAGGGAGAGGTAGAGCTGTGGGACGGTCGCTCCGGCGACGGAACCGGTGTTTTTGACGGGTGCTGTAATGGTGTAGAGAGTCTTCCAGATCGCTGGGTTGCCTCCAGGTACGATCTTCTCTTCGGATGGGAGGGCGGAGATTTCGCCGTGGGTGGATTTTCTGATCTCGAGGTCGCCGATGCTGAAAGTTGTGTATGAGAGACCGAAACCGAATTCGTATTGCACGGATTGGTTGTAGTAGTCGAAGTGGCGGTAGTCGATCAGGAGACGCTCGACGAAGTCGTCTTGCCATGCGTTGGGGTCTTCGGTTTCGATGAGCTCGGTGGAGTTGACGATTGGGACGAAGTCGTAGTCTTCTTCCTTCTCGGCGATTGTGTAGGGGAGCTTTCCTGATGGGTTGACTTCTCCCCAGAGGATGTCGACGATGCTGTTTCCGACCTCTTGTCCGCTGAGGTGAGCTGCGATGATGGCAGTGACGTTGGGGTGGTCAGCGAAAGGAAGGACGTTCAGGCCTGCGGAGTGGGTGATGACGATGGTGTTGGCGCAGTTAGCGGCCACAGTCTCGACAACGCCGGTGCCATTGAAGTCCACCAACAAACTAGATCGGTCGTAACCTTCCGAAGCCCAAGTCTTGAGGAACACAAGGCAGACGTCTGGTGGAGTTGGCAGGACAATCGAGCTAGGTCATTTGTCAGACAATGTCTCGCAAGCAAGAATTGGAAAGGGAAAACTTACAAGCCATTGTCGTGGGTGATTTGGGTGTTGTTAAGAACGTACTGCACGAGAGCATCTGGTCCAGCCTTGGCCTTGATAGCCTCGAGCGGCGAAACGACATAGGTCAAGCGACCAGTTCCAGATCCACCAGCGGCTGGGAGCACACCGTACTCAAATCCTTCCTCGGTGAGCAGGTTGACGAAGTAGAGGCCCTGGGTGAGATCGCCGGCGTCGTTACCGAACACGCCAATGTTCTTGGGGTTCTTCAACGGAAGTGCGTTGTTGGTGTTCTTCAGCAGGACAGTTCCGGCAGAGCCAATTTCACGAATGAGCTTGGCGTGGTCATCGCGGACATCAACCACATCATCTCCGTAGGTGAAGTTGTAGCGATACGTGCTCTCCGCCCATGTGCGTTGAGTCGAAGGGGTGGATGGGTCGACAGCTGGGAAGTCGTCCTGTCCGAGCCAGAAGTATGGAGTCATAATACGGTGGGCCATGTCGTCCAGACGAGAGATGTCGAGACTACCATTGTTGACGCTAGTGGTCAGGTTGGCACCCCAAAGTGATGGTACAGACTGCTCGAACGAAAGGCCTCCTGGCATGTTCATGTCGAGACCAGCGTCCGCGGCGTGGTATCCAGCATGAGTCGCCATCCAGTCAGAAACGACCCATCCCTCGAACCCAAGCTCATCCTTGAGCACGCCGTTCAAAAGCTTGCTGTTTTGGCAGCCATAAGAAGCATTGATTCGATTGTACGAGCACATGATCGACGAAACGCCGGCCTTGACGGCATCTTGGAAAGGCCACAAGTAGAGCTCGTGCAGAGTTCGGTCGTCGATGTTCGCGGAAATGGCCTCGATGGTCTGATTGTTCGCACTTGTGCTTGGGTTACGTTGGATCTCTTGTTCGTTGCCGATGTAGTGCTTGGCACAGGCCTGGACACCAACATCTTGGTGACCCTTGATCGTGTCCTCCATGAGTACACCTGTCAGGTACGGGTCTGGAGAGAATCCCTTTACAACGTTTCAGCTTTGTTCATCATCAGAGTCCATACCAATTGACTTACCTCCCAGTTTCGACCACCCAAACCACTTCTGCCCAAAGGACCAGACACCGGGCCAAGAATGACGTGCGAGCCTTTGCCTTTGTACTCTTCCGCGATTGCCCTTCCTCTCAGATACGTAAGCGATCTGTCCCATGCAGCGGCAACAGTCAAGCCAGCTGGAAAGACTGAGGCATAGGTCGCTTGTCTGATGGCCAGGGGTCCATCTTGCAAGCAAAGACCCGTGAAGTTCAGGCGAGGAATGGGTGCGATGTTGCTGATACCGAGTTAGAACTCATCTTCAATATTCTCTACAATCTTACCCAACACAAGGCCCTTCAGTTCCTGTAACCAAAAGCGCCTTTTCGTCAGTGGTGAGCTGAGCGACCCAGTCCTTTGCCTTCTCTAACGCAGCCTCCCATCCGCCAGCTCCTGTGATGTTTGGCGATGGGTATACTGGCGGACTAGTAGTGTAGTCTTCATGGTTCCAAGCTGGTCCTGGTTGGCTGGAGTCGGTCTGACCTTGAACAGTTGCGATGGAAGCGAGGACTGCTGCTGCAATAGACAGCTTCTCTGTCGAACGACGCATGACTGCTTGCTGTCAACAAGTCCAACAAGCAAACTCACGACTACTCGGCGGGGTTGAAGACAGGACTGCTCTGGTTTTATGTAGGCATTTGCGGCCCAGTGTCGGTCATTACTCTGGTCTCTGGTGTCGGCAAACGCTACCCAGCTTCAAATCGCACGATGCAACGATGAGACTCCATCCATAGCCGCGTTTTCCTGGCACATTGGCGACGTTTCTCGAAGAATTTCTTGGAGCTGCGGGGAGCCCAGTGGCACGATGAAGCCGACCTGCATGGTACCTGTCGGTGATGGTGCGGTATGAGGCAAGCGGCTCTGAGATAGCTTCTTGGCGATGGGCCACGGGAGGAGAAACAGTAACAAGCGATGGATGCCAAGAAGTGGTGAGCACGCTTCGGCAGCATTGGCCGAGTGGTTCTCAGAGGCACTTCGCGTAGAGGCATTGGCTTCCCACTGCTAGATGCCATATATCTGACCTCCCCTTCTTTTGACCTTCATCCGCGAATGGTTGGGTGCGGTGGTGCGGAAAAGATGGTAGTTCCGTGAAGCTGGCGTCGGTTCCCGTAGAGTCGCATGATGTCAAGATCACGCAGCAGAGCTCGTGGTTGTCTCGCCCTTGCCTTCCTCGTGGCAAGTGCACTAAGAAATAGTGTTGTGGGTTTACAGCCCGTGAGAAATGGAGGTTGTATACATCGTATATTATACTGGTATACACCCATGGATACACATCGGGTATGCCCGAATACCAGGATATCCGAGCATTATTAAGCAGCTTGGCGGGTTGTAGGCGGGATATCAGCGTATCCGATAACTCCGCCTTGTGTATATACAACGAGCTCGCCTAAAAGGGTCGTATACATAGTGTATTACAGAGCGTGTACACCATCCACAGGTTTGTGGACCCCATCACTACTAAGAAAACATGGTCTCTCCAGACTCCAGCGCATTTCTCCAGACTCCACAGTCAATGGCCGGGGCCGGAGTTCCGCCATCAATAGTTCGGAGCTTCGCGTGTCGCTGGAAAGTGGCCCGGAACGCGATTTTTATGAGTGGTTAGCATGTTCCGAATGGCGCCGCCGTCCTTGGAATGAGGAGCATTTGCCGGCATTTCCCGCAATGAGGCCGAGATCCACTTCAACCCCGAGTCGAGCCTCGTGCTCAATGAAGGCGGATGCCAGGCCCGACAATCCTGGTGGCGCTGGTGGTCGACCGCTTGGCACCGCGAGGCATCTTGACACGCTTGCGAGACGTCATATTGTGCGCGGTGGTCATGGTGTCACCACTGAGAAAAAAGTAGAAGTGCCTTCCAGCTTCCGCTCCGCATCTGCCAAGCAAGGGAAGAGCCGTAACCTTCCATGCATCCAACAAAACACCATCACGCTGCCCTACACTTTTCCGCCATCTACCGCCATCCACTCTCGTTACTTCCTTTCGCTCCTAGAATTCGTACCAGAAGCGTTGCGCGTCCCACCGAGCCTGTCGATAGTGCTCCGACTCACGACGGCGCTTCGTCGACCGCTACCAACACGCCAGAATGCCAACATGAAGTAAATTGGCGAAAACCGTGCCTCACGGTCCGCCCATGCAGGACTTCCTGGGCTTGCGGAGACCGACGCATGCGAGCTGAGATATGATGACTAGCATGACTACGCAAGACACGTGCCGCCAAGATCTTGCTTCTACGCAATGCCTCGCATCACTCCAACAGGTGCGAGTGGAGGGCTCAATTGCTGTAGATGACAGCTCCACGTTAAAGCTGTGAACACACGTCATGCAAGGCGTCCAAGGTTGAGCACCGTCGTCCACACTTGCAAACCGCCATACATCAGGCAGTGTGAGTTGTGAGTGTGACACGGGACGCATCAGTCAGCTTTTGTCTTCTGCTTGCGCCTTACCAATGCACACTCAAGTTCCGTGGCGCTCTGGTGAAAGCTTGAATCAAAATTCGCCATTCAGCTGAACAACCCTACTCGACCTAAAGCTCGGCACGGGAGCTTCAAGTTTATACTTGACATCCGGCGCTCTCCACTGAAGGAAGGATTGTGCGTCCAAGGTCAGATCGAGCTGAACCACCTGGCTTTAAGTTGGTCTCACCTTTTCAATCCGTCTGCGCGCTCGATATTGTCTTCTCAAGCCATTCGCCAGGTCGACGCATTTCAAAGTTGTTCACTCTGCTCTCTGATAATATTTCTGAACTTTGAACTTTCTCCCCAAGAGCTGGAAAGCATATTCATCAAGTTGTCCAGCATGAATAGATCAATCTTCATCACTGGACCCGACCCAAAACTAGAATTGGTCTACAGCGATGTCTGGCTTCCAGGACTCTACTCTCGACGGGTCATGGTCTTCGAACTACCCTCCACCTCAAGTCACGAGAAGGTCATCGATGTAGTAACAAGGGCGTTGAAAGCCCTTGTACAGGGCACACCTGAACTTGGCGCCGATTCGGTAGTGGTCCCAAATGCGTCACCATACGATCCGAAGCTGCCCTGGAGAGCACTTGCTCAGGGAAAGGGCATAGAGCTTGTAATCAAAGATCTGTCAAAGGAAATCCCAAGCTACAAGGATTTGGAGGCCGCAAAGTTTCCACTGTCAGCGTTCAGAGATGATCTTCTCATGCCCATTCCGGGATCGATCATGCCAGAACCTCAACCAGTAGCGAAGTTCCAGCTCAGCTTCATCGAAGGTGGTGTGCTCCTCAGTGTTTGCATATACCACCACCTGACCGATGGGAACGGTATGAACACGATCACGAAAGCGCTCGGCGAGCTGTGCAAGCAAGCAAGCGAGCAATCTGGAGATCTCCCACCTCGCGCAATGGATACCGATCGAACCATCTTCAAGAATCTGAACGGAGGACTTACAGATATCAAACATCACCCAGCATACAACATCGACAATACCGGTGCCTTCATCCCAGGCGCCCACCACGACGAATCACCTCCTGAAACAAACACCAAAGAATCCCCAGCGTTCACACCACACTACTACCACCTCACCCCCTCCAAAGCCCTCGCCCTAAAATCCCACGCAAGCAGACACACCCCCGTCTCAACCCACGACGCAATCTCCGCATCTATCTGGCGCAACCTCATCCAAACCCGTGTCCAAACCGGCGAACTCACCGACCTCAACCAACTCTCAACCTACACAATCCCCCACAACGCCCGAAAACACCTCAACCTCCCCTCCACCTTTGTCGGAAACTGCACCTACTTCATAATCGCGCAAGCCAAAATCTCAGAAATATTGGAAAATGAAGAAGATAGCATCCCATTTCTTGCCAGGAAGATCCGCGAAGCTCTCCACAAAGTTGATCGGGAGGTTGTGGAGGGGATGTTCACACTCCGCCAACAACATACTTACGATCTAAGCTGGTGGCCCATCCTGCAAGCCCACAACCCCGAAATCGTAGGATTCACATCTTTCTACCATTCCGAATTACTCGGTGATCACTGGGGCAGTGTAATGGGAGGAGAAGTGAAACATTTCTCTTCGACTGATTCGGGAGCTTTTGGAAGGATGTTTCCACGGGCGCATTTTGTAGGGCCGAAGATTTTTGGGGAAGGAGGAGGAGGAGGAGGAGGGGGAGGGTGTGATGTGTATATTGGGATTGCGAGGGAGGAAGGGGAGTTTTTCAGAAATAACAAGGGATGGGGGAGGTTTTTTAAGTTAAGAGGGGAGTAATAGCCTAATAGGAAGGGGAGGAGTAAGAGTACGTTTACCTCGCTACTAATAAATCGGTAGAATAGCGATACCTTAGGGCATACTACTAGTATTTATTATTCTTTTTAACCGCTTTTTAAAGCAAGCAAATTAGTAGATAACTCGGCAGATTAGAAAGACCGTATATCGGTAGTACCCGCCTTAGTAATACGCGCGCACTTCGTATATCTAGCCTTATAGATAGGTTATTACTATAGAAGTCTACTATAATACTAGCTAGACGAAAGGCCGCTATAGAGAAGATACCTACTAGGAAGGCGAAGAAGTTAAAGCTAGCGAAAGAGGATACTAGTAAGGATATAGGCTATAAGTTTCTAGAGGTTATACGCTAGTAGGAAGAATAGAAAGTATACTTCTTAAATAAGGTAAAGAAACTAAAGGATAAGTAGTTATTAAACTTAAAACTGTAGTAGTAGTCTCTACGTCTAACTCTACTACTATAGAATAGCTATATAAATAAATATAACCTTTAAGCGATATTTTAACCTAGAAGGACTAAAGGCTTAGTAGCGCGCGTTTAAAGAGAAATATTATAATCCTTATACTACTTACTTAAAGTATATAAGCGGTTAGAATAGCTATTTAGTAAAGCTAGGTAATAAGAAAGTTACTAATAAGTAATTTAAAGTATCTAGAGTAGAAGTAACAGTACGACGAGTATTTAGAGTTTACTATAAGCGAGCTTTTTAAGGTTATTAGGTTAAATATTACGAGCGGCTACGAGGCTAGTACTAGCAATAATTTAGCGACGCGGATATAGATAATAAGGATAATAAGAAGAATAGTAAAAGTAAGAGTAGGGAAGAGATAGAGTTAGACGAGTTACTACTATTTAATAGTATAATAGTAGAAGAACGAGACTTGCTTATAAAGGCAGATATTAGTAGTATTAAACTACTATACTAGTACTAGCGCGCCCGTTTACTAGTATTATATAGCGATAAAAGATTAAAAGTATTCGCGCCTACTAGTAAAGGACGGAAACTAATACTACTACTACTACTAGTAGTAATAGTATAATTAAAGTAACCGAGGGTAATATAACCTATTGTAAGGGAATACCCTTCTATACCGCCGAGACCCTTGCTAGGCACCTACAAGGCACCCTAGAGGTGCCTCGCCGGTAACCCCGAGTTACCTAACTCTTAGTACTATAGGATAAGGCACCTATTCCTACCTCGAGAATTGCTCGTTTCTTAGGCGATATCGTTAAATGCTAAGACTACTGTTCACTCGTGTTAATACTCCCTACATACTACTTCCTTATAGAATATCGCCTCCGAATCCTCCTTAGGAGTATAGCCGTACTAAGTATAACCTCTAAGTAGTAGTACCTACGTCGTCGGTACCTACTAGGCCTCTTCGAAGTGCCTCTAAGCTACCCGAAAGCACCTCTAACTAGCGTACCTACTCCTAACGTAGTACTACCTACTTATTAGTACTATACCTCCTAAAGGAAGCAGTAGGGCCGCCGGCGGAACCGGTATATCGTTATCTAAGGGAAAAGGTCCTAATATTAACCCTCTAGTAGAAGAACAAACATTCCCTACCGGACCTAGAGACTAACTTTAGGACGATAACGAAGAAGATAACGATACTACTCCGGACGATACTACAAGTACCTTAAAGGGACCTCGTAGCTCCCGTATAAGTAGCCGTACGGAATCCGGTCCTAAAGAAGAGGATTAGGACCTAAACTCTTAGGCTAATACCTAGTAGACGGCAAAGAACAATATTAATCGAGTTTCTCGACTTATTAATACCCTCGATGCCTTACTACTAGAGGAATTAGAAGGCTAAGCCTTCGACGCTTACGTTTAGAAGCGTAAAACCCTTATAGATCTCCTTGCCTCCTTTAAGAGCAAGATCACTATTAAAAGGAAGAGGGCAGAGACCGTCGACGAGACCGCAAGTCCCGCCGGCGCCTCGTAGGTACCTCTAGGGCCTCTAAGAGACCCCTTAATTAAGCTCTTTAAGAAAGATCCTCCCGAGCTTCTTACTATAAACAACTAAGCTTTTCTTAAGTAGGCCTAAGTATACGAGGCCCGCTTCTTCTATATAAATTGCACCGATCGAGATAGTACTAGACGTACTCTATAGGCGACTAGCAAGGTTAAACTAGTAGAGATTACTACTACCGTTAAACGGCGTATCTAATCGTATATAGAAAACTATACTAAGTTTAGATAGTCCGAGTGCAAAGAACTTATTAAAGACACTATTAGGCCTCCGGCTATATAGCGAGCCGAGAATACTATGTCCTACTAGGGTGCTATATACTACGCTAATTAACTAGTAATAAAGTTCTACGCCTATATAAAAAAGGTCGAAAGCTAAATCGAGTATAGTTTTCCTAAAGATAGATCGTATAAAACTATACGTATCGACTTCTATTATACTAAGCTTCTAAAGGACATCTAAGTAGAGATTATCCGCATTAATAAGCTAATTTCGTTTTAGACCGTTAATAATCTCTTTAACGAGGCATACCGTATCGAAGACTCGGAGTCTATAAAGAAGAAAGATACCGCTAAGAATACTCGCAATTCCGGCGGGTCTTCTAAGCAAGTATCTAGTTCTAGAACCGACACCCCTCCTAGTACCTTATAGGTACCTCTAAGGGGCCCTAGGGGTAGAGGTAGCGGTCGGGGTTAGTTTAGAAACTATAGCCGAGGCTAAGCCTAGGGCGGATTAGTAAACCTAACCTCTAATTCCTCCGCTAGAGATAGCTAAGCCTCTACCGGTTCGGAAAACACGAAGCCCTAGTCGCTTCCCTTTCCTTACTACGACTAGAGCCTAATACTAGAGGAAGAGAACGACGTATTATCGTCGACGTTAAGGTGCCTTATAAGGGCCTTACGCGCACCCTTAAGGCACTAATCGATTGTAGTACCTAAATTAACCTTATCTCTTAGTATATAGCGAAAGTCCTAGACCTAGTGCCGCTAGATCTAGTCCCTCCGAAAGTTACTTTCCTCGACAATAATCGTATAACGATCTATAAGGCTTACTCCCTCTCTCTAATAGTAAAGGATAAGACGGGTACCGAGCGTACTATCCCTTAAACCTTTTAGGCTAGGACCTTTACCGGATACGATATAGTTTTAGGATAGGACTAGCTCGCCGATACTAATCCTCTTATCTCTTTCCGAAAGGGAACCTTTATCTAGAACCCGATTACCGGAGACCTAGAGGACTACTTTAAGGCGCCTAATAAGCCCCTCGGAGACTCCTACGAGGTCCTTATAAATAATCCTATCTGTCGTATTCTTATAGCAATCGTTAACGGATCGGCTACCTTCTAGCTTAAAGATAGCCGGTATATTGTTAGACCCGAAACTACTAACGAAGGACTACTAGGTAACACTCCTAACGTCGCTAGTGCCTCGGAGGTACCTCTAGACTACCTCTATACCCCGGTAGTAGAGGCTCTTACAACCCTCTCTACCTAAGGAGGAGGTAACCGCGATCCTACTACTATCGATTGCAGTTAATAAGATCGTTAGTAGATCGGGGCACTTATTACTTATTCTAGGTTTAAAACCCTTTGCGACCCTTACCCTAAATTAGCTTCGCTTCCTAGCTCTATCTATTAGTATACTATTATCGCTGCTACCGAAGTTTATTAAGAAGTACCCGAAGTATTTAAAGACTACGTTAATGTCTTTAATACCGACCTTGCTAGCATTATTCCTTAGCATTCTTAGTACGACTATACTATTAAACTAGAAGTAGGTAAAGTTCCTCTATAACTTCCTATTTATAACCTCTCGTAGGACGAATTGAAGACACTCCGCGAATATATCGATTAGGCTCTAGCTAAAGGCTAGATCCGGCCTAGTAAGTCCCTATATAGTGCACCTATCCTCTTTGTCTCTAAGAAGGATAGTAGTGTTCGTCTATATATCGACTATCGTAGCCTTAATAAGATTACTATTAAGGACCGCTATCTGTTACTACTTATTAGTAAGCTTCTCGATCGGCTTAGTAAGGCTAAGATCTTCTCTAAATTAGACCTTAAAGATACCTATTATCGTCTTCGTATTCGCGAAGGAGATAAATAGAAGACGGCTTTTAAGACTCGTTATAGACTATTCGAGTATCTCGTTATACCGTTTAGCCTAGCTAATGCCCCTACTACTTTCTAATTATACATTAATTAAGCCCTAGTAGGAGTAGTTAATCGCATCTACGTAGTCTACTTAGACGATATCTTAATCTATTCTAAGAACCCTAAAGAGTATAATAAGTATATCCGGATAGTTGTAAGAAGGGTTATATTAGTAGGTAGATAGGGTAGTAGTAAATTAGTATAGTATTCGATAAGGATCTAGGAGGAGAGGGAGGAAGGTAGGAGAGTTGACCTAACGCTAAGCGCTAAGCCCTGCCTAAGGCATCAAGACCCTAGCTTCACTCGGCCTAGTTATATACTAATTACATATAGCCTCTTTAGCCCTAATATACGCTTCCCTTCTAAAGGCCGCGCCCTCGTAGCCTGTCTATATTCTAATCTCGACCTCTATTGCTACTAACTTAGCAGATCTAATAAGCTACCTAGCCGCGCTAAATTAAATACTTAACCACCTAATTATATAACTATGTCAAACCTTACCTTCTAATACAATGTCTAACTCTAACTGCGCTATCCTTATATACAATAAAGTAATATATAACTACGAGAATTAAGGACTATCGACTAATTATAATACGAGCGCGTCTTCCCTACTATAATAGGTAGACGTACGAGGTATTATAGCACTGCCTCCGCTCTAAGTAATGTCGTTCCGAGTTCTTTGCGTCTACTCTAAAAGACCTAGCAATATCCGCTTCCGAGGGTTTGTCCGCTTCCGAGGGTTATTATTCTTGTTATTACAAGGACTATTATTTACTATCGTAGTTTTACTAGCCCTAATTAGTTAGGTTTAGTAGCCTTTAATTATTAATCTTATCTTATCTTTTAAAAAATACAGCTCGTCTAGTTTCTATAGGTAAAGGCTATTATAAGTATAGTAGTAGAGGTTCGCCTCGCTTAAAGGGTTAGATAGATCGAGGAGTAACCTATTGTCCGTAAGATCGACCCCGGCTAGCTTAGCTCTATAGTTTTGCCCTTAGTTAGCTAGTCTATTAGTCGCTTAATCTTTTAAGCGGCTTAAAGTTTTGATTAAAGTTTTAATCGAAGGTGCCTTAGGCTCGTAGTATAGGTAAGGTTGTATCCGTAGGTATAGTAACAATAGTAAGTAATGTTAATAATAGCGGCTCTAGTCGTCTTAGTACTAACTTTACCTTCTAATTTCCTTCTTTAACTAACAATAACTCGGCAACACCGTTACTAATATAGCTATGTCCTTCCTTTCTTAATTAGCAATACACTCCGTAATACTATTACTAATATAGCCGCGCCGGCCGCGCCGTCGTTATTATTATTATTACTATTTATACGCAAGCGCGCCGCCCTCGCCGATCGCCTAGGCCTTAAGGCCTCGATAGAAGGAAGGAATAAAAGGGGGACCTATAGGGCGCGTTAGTAAAGAGGTAGAATCCTTAAAAGAGCAGGCGATTAGTTAACGCGTTATAGTGCGCTTATTAACACTCGGTGCGCGTTTACTATAGTAGTATAGTCTTATTGTCCTAGTTTGCCGGCCTCTAATTAGTTAGCTAATAACACCCCGGGGATGCTATTAATCCTAGGCCTTAATAGTAACATTATAGGCCCTTAGCCTTCTTCTTGTTCTTTATACTAGTCTAATACTCATCTAATAACTTAGTTATGTCTTTAAAAGAAGCTTTAGCTTCCTACGAGTCCTACTTAGGTAAATAGCCTTACTATCTTAACAGGTACTCCTTCTTGCCTTTCCTAGTCCGGTGCTATAGGATACGTTCTATAGACTACAATTCTTTACTATTAGCTAAGACTTCTTCTAACTTAGTAGGCGCTTTATCGCCTTCGCGCTAGTAGTATAGTTTAAGAAGGGAGACGTAGAAGGTGTTATAGATAGTATAATAGGGTAGAAGCTATAACTAGTAGGCCTATATACCCTTAGCCTCTCGAATGCGGAATAGGCTAATGTATCTTAGTGCGAGCTTAGGCCTTATTTTACTATTAGGTAATAGGTGTTTACGGATGCGGAGGTTCTTAGTGCTAAGTATAACTATATCGCCTTGCTTAAAGGTTATTAGCGTATAATGCTTGTTATAATAGGTCTTTTAATACTCTTAAGCCTTTGTTAGCTTCTTAGCTATCTTAGTATAGATTTCTCGTATCTTCTAGACACGTTCTATTGCTGCTAGTATCTTAGGTTAACCCGCTTCCCTTTCCTTACGCTCGGCCTCGAGCGATAGGGGATCTTATAGCATAGTAGCGTTCTAGCCTATTATAGCTATATATAGTAATACCTTAGTTAATAAGTGGACACTGTTATTATATACGAATTTAGCTAGTTATAGGAGGTTAACCTAGTCGTTAGGATTCTCGTTAATGTAGCTACGTAGGTATTGCTATAGCGTAGTATTCTGCCTTTCGGTCTAACTATCTGTTTGTAGATAGAATGCTATAGATAGGCGATGCTTAAGTCTTAGCTATAGGCAAATCTCACTCTAATAGTAAGATATGAATATCGAGCCTCGATCGGAGACTATCCCCTTAGGGGTCCCCTAATAGCTATAGAAGATGTTGTTCTATAGCGACTTAGCTAGGTTAATAGCCGTCTAATCCTTTCGGGTAGGAATGTAACGAGCGCCCTTAGTAAACCGGTCTACGACAACTAGGATAGCATTATATATATCCTTACTATCCCTACGCTTAGTAGGCGGAAGGCCTATAATGAAATCTATTATAAGCTTAGTAAATAGCTTCTTTAGAACAGGGAGTAAAGACAACTCGCTAAATAGTAAGTGTTTCGGTGCTTTAACTCGTTAATATACGGCATACGTATTTACGTAGTCCTTTATGTCCCGCTTACTATTTAGCTAGTAGTATATACGCGATAGTAGCTCGTACGACCTCTCTATACTATAGTAACCGGCAAGCTTACTATTATAGTGTCGCTTAAGAAGCTCTTATCGTATCGAATGCTCGGCAGGGATATACAATCTGCCCTTATAGCGCAAATAGCTATCGGCATCAATCGACTAATTCTTGCTAGATCTAGTCTTGCGGCTACTTCTAAGCTAATCTATACGAGCAGCAGCAAAAGCGTCCCTTTACTAAGCGCGCAACAGTTCGTTTATAAAGGCTTAACTATCTCCTTATACAAGTTCGCTTAATAGCACCCTCGCTGTCGTACGTAGCACGCACTATATATATCTAGTAGCACTAGCAGCCGGATTAACTATAGTAGTGCTTTAATCGCTATTACTATATATAGCGATATCGACTAGGGAGTTATCGTAACCCTTCCTATTAGTGTTATTAAGCTTGACACGCACTATTAATATAGCAAGAGTATTAATATACTTTAAGCCGTCGCGGAGTCCGGTAAGCCGCTTATCCTACGCTTGCCTTACTACGAGGTCTATAGCAATCTTGTACTATAGGGTTAGAAACAATGAATTAATAGATTGGGTTTCGCTGTCGTAATTAGGTCGCCTCGATAGGCTATTAGTAGGGTTACTTATACCTAGCCGATGTAATATATTAAAATCAAACCTAGCGAGGTAGACGGCCTATCTAGCCTATCGACTTATAACCCTAGTAACCTTAGTAATGCTACGAAGGTTGTTATAGTCCGTATAGACCTAAATAGGGTGCTAAGCACCGTCGAGATAGTAGCGCTAGTGTTTAAAGGCTTCTACGATTGCTAAGAGCTCTTACTCGTAGGTCTCGTACCGACGTTCTATATCGATTATCTTCCGTAAAAAGAAGGCAATTAGGTGCTAGTAGTAGTTACTATCTAACTGCTAAGACATTATAGCTAATATAGCGAACTATAAAGCGTTAGTCTTAATGCGGATTAGTTTGCCTAGT
This sequence comes from Pseudocercospora fijiensis CIRAD86, assembly GCF_000340215.1. Classification (NCBI taxonomy): domain Eukaryota; kingdom Fungi; phylum Ascomycota; class Dothideomycetes; order Mycosphaerellales; family Mycosphaerellaceae; genus Pseudocercospora; species Pseudocercospora fijiensis. Next base: position 477,058 of record NW_006921534.1, on the reverse strand, counting down.
ACGAAGTAGTATAACAAGGGGACTTTAGTAAAGCGCTGCTTTAAACCGTTAAAAGCGGCTTGTGCTCTATTAGTCTATCTAAACTCTCTAGTTAGGTTAGCCTTAGTTTTAGTAAGCTTACTTAGTAGCATTATATACCGTAAATAGCCCTTAATAAAGCGACGATAGAAATTAGCGAAGCCGAGGAACGACTATAGCTCCTTAATTAACGTAGGAATAGGCTATTTAGTAATAGTTTTGATCCGATTAGGATTAGCCTTAATACCCTTAGTTAATATAAGGAAGCCGAGGAATAATACCTCTTTAGTAGCAAAGGTGCATTTAGAAGGCTTATAATACAAGCTATAGGCCCGCAGGCGGTCGAGTACCTTACGTACGGCGGCCTAATATTCCGCAATGTTAGGTAAGTGTATATAGACTAGGATATCGTCTAGATAGACTACGTAGAGGTAGTCTAATAGGCCTAATAGGGCCCGATTGATATAGGACTAGAAGGTCGTAGGGGCATTAGCTAGCCTAAATAGCATAACTAAATACTCAAAATAGCTATAACGAGTATAGAAGGCTGTCTTCTATTCGTCGCCCTTACGAATACAGATACGATAGTACGCATCCTTAATGTCTAGTATAGTATAGAAGTAGGCCCTAGAAAGGCGATCGAGGGTCTTATTAATAAGCGGAAGTAGATAGCGGTCTTTAATAGTAACAGCATTAAGCCTACGGTAATTAACGCATAACCGCAGGCTACTATCCTTCTTTAGAATAAACAGGATTAGTACACTAGCAGGGCTGTTACTATACCGAATGCGGCTATTAGCTAGGTTTTCCTCTAGGTACTTACGCAATATAGTAAGCTCTCGCTTACTAAGGTTGTAGAGGGGACTAAAAGGAACCTCTTTGCCCTCTATAATATCAATCTTATAATCCGTCTCTTTAAACATAGGCAACGTCGATACTAAGTAGTATTTAAATATATTAATATAGGTCTCTTAAATAGGCTCTAGTTTACGCTCGAGCTAATTAGGGTCTATACTATTAGGGGGCACAGGCTTATTATCGTCGCCTAATAGGTCGACTATTAGGTCGGCTAAGGTAGAGGCTAGTGTTAGGTTGCTAATAAACAGGACCCTAATATCGTTAGGACACTCGCTAATATTAATGTATTTAATATCCTCTCTCCTAGCAATTCCAAATCGCTACTATTAAAGGCCTAGGTCTATAACTATAGCATAGTGCTTAAGAACAGGGTTGCTAATAACAATAGTAGCTCCCCTATATAGGTTGTCTATATCTACCGCGTAGGCAGTAAAGTCTAGTAGGCGTTTATTTCCGAGGTCGTCCTTTAGAACTATAGGAACATAGTAGGCCCTATAGGTTAAGTGCCGAGCGTTATTAAACTAAGTAAGGGTTAGCATATTAGTTCTAGGCAATTGTCGGAGGTCTAATTGCTTAACTAGGCGATAGCTAATAAGGGCACTAACTAAATTCCCTAGGTCTAGTATAACCTTAGTCTTATAGTTGTCTCTATATATGTTTTATATAAGACAGGCGCGTATAATAGCTAGCACAATGTCGATAGTTTTACGCCGTACAAGGCTAACAGTTAGTGCGGCGCTTATTCTTTTTTCGACTAATAAGAAGGCTAGCCTATAGGGGTAGCGTTAGCTACTAAAAGGTGCTTTCGGTACTTAGCGGTAGTACGGTCGATTCGGGCCTAGTCCTTAGGTTTGTCGCATTAGCCTAGTAGATAGCTAGTACTATTACAATTGAAGCACTTCAATCCGGTTAGAACATTGCTATAGCTATTGTTATTAGTTAAGCGGTTAGCGTTGTAAGGATACAAGCCCCTTCTACGGCCCCTATTACGGCCTCCTCTATATAGCCGTTAGATATAGCCTCTTCTACGGTCGGTGTTACTATTCCTATTATTAGTATTGTTATTCTAGTAGGACCCTTAGCTATTGCCTCTACGGGTACTACGATTGCCGCGGTTAGTACTAGCTAGTCGGATCCTCGATTCTAGTCGTTGCTAGAGCTAAACAGCCCGCTCGGCTGTTTCTACTTCGACTATAAATTAAATGCGTATTAGGTTAGCCTATTCGAACACACGGCGACGGTCCAATTCGAGGACTAATTCCTATCGCAATTTAGGGCGTATTTCGGAAATCTAGATAGAGTCGGTCTTAGCTAGCAAATCGTCCTTAAGGGTCTTTAAATAGGCCTTAAATAAGCGAGCCGATTAATTAGTCTTTTGTTTAGCTCGAAGGTATTAGTCCTAAGCGTGTTATTGCCTTAGTATAGGGTTTCTAAGGGTGTCTAGTATAATAGTCTTATAGTCTTGCTACCGAACAGCGGTCTAATTAGTAAGGGAGTCGAAATAGTTATCCTAGGTACGCTTTAGGTCTCTATTAATGTATTATATAGTATAGACGACTAACGAGTAGTCGTCTAGAAGGGCCCTTAGCGCGTTTCGCTAATTAAGCTCGCAGTTACGGATGTAGTCGTTGTATTGTTTCCGACTAGAGCTATTAAATACGGTATAGTCCTTAAGATTAGTATCCTTCTTTTAGACTAAAACAGATAGAGAGGAAGGCCCTACTATTAGTTTAGTATTAGTTGCTAGGGCTTCTTATAGGCGACGAATTTCGAGGAGATTATCCTTTAGCTATTGTTCTTAGCGCAAGGCAGTAAGCCTGTTTTAAGTAGCTCCTTAAAGTCTCGCTACTAGTTAGGGACCGAAGGCTAGTTAGCTATATCGACGGTTAATAATATTATTAAGAATGTCGTCGACAGACAATTCTAGGTCGTTACCTAGAATTATAGGTTCTTCTTTAATAGGCCTAATAGTAGTACTGTAGGCTCTCTAGTAGCAGGCTCTTTAGTAGGAGGCACTTTAGTAGGTGCTTTAGTAGGTACTATACTACTAGCGTTGTCGTTGCTAGCGCTGCTAGCGGTAGCACGGTTATTGTTGCTTCGTAATAAACCGGCTATTATAATAAGGGGTAACACTAATAATATATTGTAGGCCCCTATAGTGCGGATATAGCGGAATTAGCGAGTATCGGTCTAGTGCAATTAACTTAGTATAATAGGCCGTATAGAAGGCCTTGCTTAATAATTAGTACGGTTGTTTCGATAGAATAGTACGTATAGGTCCCGTTCTTCGGGCGCAATATAGTTAGATTAGTTATTATAGCTATACCGCTAAAAGCTTAAAATAAGGACTATCTAGCTGCTGCCCTTAAAGGGTAGATCGAATACTATATAAGAAGGGTTATATTAGTAGGTAGATAGGGTAGTAGTGAATTAGTATAGTATTCGATAAGGATCTAGGAGGAGAGGGAGGAAGATAGGAGAGTTAACCTAACGCTAAGCGCTAAGCCCTGCCTAAGGCATCAAGACCCTAGCTTTACTCGGCCTAGTTACATACTAATTACGTATAGCCTCTTTAGCCCTAACAATAGTCCTTAAAAGACTGCGTTAATAGAAGCTATATACTAAGCCTTCTAAGTGCGAATTCTATACTAAGTATATAGAATTCTTAGGGTTTGTTATTACTCCGGAGGGTATCGTTATAGATAAAAAGCGGATAAAGGCTATCTAAGATTAGCCTATACCTCGTAGTTATAGAGACGTTCAAGTCTTCTTAGGTTTCGCTAACTTCTATCGACGTTTTATATAGGGATATTTACGTATCGCCCGTCTATTAAATAAGTTGTTAGCTAGCGGGAAGTTAGAAGAGAAAGGGAAGGGGAAGAAGAAGGTTATTAGAGGGCTATAGGAATAGATAGAAGATGCCGAAGAATCGTTTCGTACTCTAAAGCAGGCCTTCTAAGAAGCTCCTATCTTGCGATACTTCGACCCTACTTTGCCGATTATAGTTATTACTAATGCCTTAGATGCGGCCTATGCTAGTATCCTCCTCTAACTAGGTACCTTAGAGGCACCTTATTAGTGCTACTAGTACCCTGTTACCTACTACTCTAAGAGTTTTATAGGCGCGTAGATCCGTTATAGTATACTAGATAAAGAATTAATAGCGATTTCCGAATGCTTTAAAGTCTAGCGATACTACCTTAAAGGAGTAGCGTATCCGATTAGAGTTATAACGGACTATTATAACCTAAAGTACTTTATAACGACTTAGGAGCTTAATAGCCGTTAAGCTCGTATCGCTAAACGCCTTGCCGCTTATAACTTTACGATCGAGTATAAGAAGGGAATATCTAATCTATCGGACGGTCTCTCCCGCCGTCCTAACTACTTCGATAGGTTTAAGGACAACACTAAACGTAGAGAGCTAAGGGACCTCTTACCTAGCCTTAAGCGTTAGTTAGAAGTTACCCGGGACCTGCGGCCTACCGTAGAGGCACCTCGCGGGCCCCTCGCGACCGTATCGGTAGAATAGTCCTTTCCTACGGACTCGCCCGAGGGTAGTTAAACAGATTATTTAACGATAGCAAGCCTCTGCCTCTAAGAAGAGAACGAGGACTTAGATAACTACGCTTTCGATAATATCGTCGGACTATACCTTACTAGGGTAGAACCGACGGCTAGTACTAAGAACCGCAACCTCTTAATATCTCGCTATCTTATTACTACGGTAGTAGATAGTAAAACGGCGTACGCTATCGAGCTACCGGCGTCCCTTATAGACCTTATTCGGGAAGCTTAGTAAAAGGACGCTTTTATAGAAGATATCCGAACCGGAGCTACGTAGGCGGCCGGAAGCGGTATAGATAAGGTACTAATAGAGCCCCTCCTAGGTACCTTAAAGGTACCTCGGCGCCCTCGGCTAGAAGGATACTAGGAATTCGATAATAATACCTTCTTCGTTGCGACGGAAAAGTGTATATTCCTAGCTTTATACCTCTTAAGTAAGAGATCCTTCGACGGAATTACGATAATCCTATCGCCGGATACTATAGTACCGTACGAACTTAATATATTATCGCCGCTAAGTACTATTAGCCTAGGATTACTAAAGAAGTATCTAAATACGTCTCCTAATACGATGTCTATTAAAGAACGAAAACTAAACACTATAAGCCTTATAGTCGGCTACGCCCGCTAGAGGTCCCTAAGGTGCCCTAGAGGTACCTCTCTATAGACTTTATTACTAGGTTGCCGCCTTCTATTAGGTTTAGAGGTCGTATATATAATTCCGTCTTAGTTATTATCGATCGATTTTCTAAAATAGTACGTTACTTCCCTGTTATAAAGGACATTAACGCGGTTACACTAGTAGAGCTTTTCTTTAATAAAGTCGTCTATAATACCGGAGCTTCTAATAAGTTAGTTTCTAATCGGGGATTAATCTTTACTAGTGCTTACTAGAGTGCTTTCTATTACTATCTCGCTATTAAACGCTGTCTTAGTACTGCTTTTTATCCTTAGACCGATAGTTAGACCGAGCGTATAAACTAGTAGCTTAAGAACTATCTTCGTATCTACTGCAATTAGGACTAAGACGATTAGGCTCGGTTGCTATATACTACTACGTTTACTTATAATAGTAAGCCGTATAATAGACTTAGTAGCAAATCTCTAATTAAGGTTGCCTTCGGTATTAAACCGAACCTTCCTAATAGTATTAAGATCGTATCGAGTAGGGAGTACCTACCTCTAGGGTACCTCGATAGCACCTCGCTAGTACCGCCGAGGACTAAGAAGCTCGCGGAAGAAGCGTATAAATTTCTATCCGATAGACTAAAAGACTTCGAAGAAGCTCGCTCCTCGCTCTAGTATACTTAGGAGCTGCAATAACGCTACTACGACAAATTAACGAAGGACAAGCACTTCGCTATTAGTAATTAAGTCCTATTATCGGTAAAGAATATTCGTACGAAGCGTCCTTACCGTAAGCTCGATAATAAATATCTTAGACCTTTTACTATTATAGAGCGCTTCGGAAGCTAGGCTTATAAGCTTAACCTACCTCCGTCGATAAAGCGCTTATACCCGGTATTCTATATATCGCTACTAGAAGGATATAACGCTCGTAAAGGCTACTAGCTACCCCCTATCGACGATATTAAGGAGGATAGATCGGAGGAAGAATATAAGGTCGAGGAGATCGTCGCTTATAAAGGAAGAGGAAAGAATAAGAAGTTTAGGGTTAGATAGAAGGGGTATTCGCCCGAATAGGACGATTAGATAACGGAAGAGCAGTTAGCTTATTCTCTAAATCTACTCGTAGAGTATAAGGAGAAGATTAAAAACGCCGCTAGTACCTAAAGCACTATAGAGGTACCTCGGAGGCCCTCTAAGAGGGCTCGTAAGACCCTACCGACGACTAAAGCATCTTCTTCTCGTCGGCCTAGTCTCCGACTAAGGGCAAATTAAGACAGTACTAGTAGATAAACTTTATAGAAGTTATTAATATTACCGGGCGACCGTTATTAATTTCCTAGCTATCTAAAGTATCCTCTTCTTATTTAGAATAATAGTATTAAAAGTATACCCGTTTATAGAACCTTCCTATCTCTACCTATACGCTAAGCGTACTTAAGGTATTCTCGAGTTGCGTATATTCTCGCTCGAAAATTTATAAAAACAACACTCTATGCCCTACCCGCTTAACCTAAGCCCCTTATAGGTACCTCCGATACCTCTCGAAAATCCCTTAGCGGACTTTACGGCTAAGGAAGATTAGACGCTGAAACTTCGTACTAAGATACTCCTTACTAATCGCCTTAAAGTCTACTACTCTATCTCCCTATCGATAGTTATATTCTAACCCTCGGCGGTTAGATCGACTAAGCGTCCCTTCGAGAAAGCCTCCTAAGCCGCCTAATAGTTAGCCTTTAGCTAGTTATCGTAATTCGACTAATCCTAGCTAGAGGGTTCGCGGTTAAGGAGATTGTCGTTCTTTAGGCAAAGGCGGATGCGGTTATAGCCTACCTATATCTTATCGGCGTAGTTGCGCTAATCCGCCTTACGGCGAAGGGTGTCTTAATAAAGAGCGCTATAGTTGTTAATACTTACCTTAGCGCGGCGACGGAGATACTCGAGAAAATTAGCTATACGCTATATTATAGGAGGGATCTATATAGCGGATTAGCGGGTGCCTCTAAGGCGCCTCGTAGGTAATACTTATAGGCTTACAACCCTAACCCTATATAGGTCTATATCGGCCGCACTTTATATCTTCCTTAAATTCGCAGCTATCTAGTATAGAGAGCTACTTACCGACAGTTATCTTATTCGTACCGATATTCTAGCTCTTACGGACGTACTCGAGGCAGATAGCGTAGCTAGTACGAAGCTCTAGGCGAGGTTCGAGAACCGGACTTACTCTATAGAAGTTAAATAGGACGTCCTTAGAAGGGGTATTAGCCTTGCTATCGATATAGAGGCGGCTATCGTTATAGTGCTCTAAGGGGCTGCCGCGACCTAAGGTCTTCTAAGCGTACGTAAACGAGTTATCCGAAGCACTACGTAGTATACCGCTACCGCCTTAATTAATAGGAGTAAAGTTGTAACCGCTACTACTACTAGAACCTAAAGCTATAATAAAAGGGTCGGCGAGAGTTAGCTCTTATAATAATAGCGGTAATAGTAGTGCTTAAGAGGTATTAGCCTTAGTGTTTAAGGGACTAGGAGAAGTGTATCGGAGCGGAGTAGTATCGAGCGGGCGATCTAATACTAGTTAGTATTAATAAAAAGAAGAAGAAGGTTGTTTAACGAAACGCGCGCTTTTAACCCTAGCGACCTATACTTACTTCGCGTATAGACGCTTCTAGCACCTTATAGGCACCTCGGTAGTAACTCTAAGAGGTCGCGAGTAAAGCGTATATAACGTAGGTAACGCAAAGGGTCGGCGTAACAAACATACCCTTATTAATCGTTATCCCTAGTAAAAACTAAGCGTACCGACCTCGACTACTTCTACGCTTTAGCGTATAAGTACTCTTTATATTTCCTAGGGAAACTATAGTGTTTAGTAGATATCGAGGGCGAAATTAGGAGAAGGAGAAAGTAGAAGAAAAATACGCGATTATCTAATTCCTAGTAGTAAACAAACCCTGTGTATAAAAGTTCCCTAAGTAAAGGAGTAAGTACCGCAAAGGTACCGTAACCCTACCTTAAAGGTAATAGGAACAAACAGCACGTTCTAAGGCTAAGCCTAATAAGCGTAACCGCCGAGCGGATACCTATATATACGGAAACGACTACGCTTTAGCGAATGGCTCTTTAGTCGTTTAGCGCTTGCCGTCGATACTAGAGGTTTCTACTAGAAGTAGGGCGAAGGTCTATATAGGACTACTCCCTGCTCTTTTTAGGGCGTAAGCCCTATATAGAGGTACCTTAGAGGTACCTCTATCCTACTATCGACGTTCCGTAGCAATATTTCTACTACTAGACCGCGTATCGCTATACTAACCTAGCAGCGGCGTAGGAAAGCGCAAGTAGTAGAGGAGGTAGCAGCGCGGGAAAAACATATAACCTAAGGATAGGCTATCGAGGGGAGGGGGGATACTATAAGGGAATACCCTTCTATACCGCCGAGACCCTTACTAGGCACCTATAAGGCACCCTAGAGGTGCCTCGCCGGTAACCCCGAGTTACCTAACTCTTAGCACTATAGGATAAGGCGCCTATTCCTACCTCGAGAATCGCTCGTTCCTTAGGCGATATCGTTAAATGCTAAGACTACTGTTTACTCGTATTAATACTCCCTATATACTACTTCCTTATACCTATAGCAAAATAGGCAGCTATGTTTAGCATAATAGGATAATAAGGCTGTCGCTTAGGCTAATAATTAGAGCCCTGCAATATAGGCATTATAGAAGTGTAATGTAAATAATATGCTATACGAGGTTAATAATCTGTCTACTATACCAAAGGAGGCCTCTTATATAGGCTCAAACTTAGCCTATAGGTATAGGGCCGGTTACTAGCTAATATCCCTCCCTTTCTTCGCATCTAACTAGATACGTATTGTAATGCGCGCTTAAAACAAACAGTTACATAGTAACCTTAGGTATCTTAGCTAAGGCTATTTTTTAGAGACTCCGCAATAACACCCCTAGGGTAGTATTATTCCTAGATTCTATTAATATGCAAAAACAACTTCCTAAGCAACTAATCCACTACGCCGACTTACTATTGCTTTAATATACCGTAATCCTTACTAGTAATAACCTTATTAGCTAGGCGGTTCTCCTAAACTCCTCCGTAGGTATTAAAGCTATTAGTACTAAAGTACTCGGCCTCGTAGTAAGCTTAATTAACGAGGAGATTAGCAGCCTTGTCCTATATAGCCTTCTCCTACTCGCGTAGATATTCCTTAAGCTCCTCCTTATTAAACTAGAGGATTTGTTTAACTTCGTTCTAAATAACGTAACTTAACTAAGGGATTCTACCGACTAGGGCATCGGAAATATAACTAAGGCCTTCGACTAAGATAGCCGTAGGGAAGGCGAATAGCACGAAGGTATTCGAACCTAGAAGAGCAGTTAGATTATAGTAAGCCTCGGCAACCTTAGAGACGGTTAAGTCGTAGCCCTTAATCTTAGTGCTATTAATAATACAAGAGTAGCCTAGGTCGATAGATATACGGTCGCTCTTAGCCTTTAGATTACTATATAGAAGGTATAGTATCTAAATAGAGACTTCGTATTCCTTTAGAGGGTTAAGGATCTACTAAGCTACCTCGCCTTTATTAGGCTAACTATCGAATATATATTCGAGGTCGTCGTTAGTAAGGTGCTTATTAGTAAGCTTGCTAACCTTGTGTTAGGACTAAAGAGGTTATACGTAATTAGTATATAACTAGGCTCGAGTAAAGCTAGGGTCTTTATACCTTAGGTAGGGCTTAGCGCTTAGCAATAGGCTAACTCTCCTACCTTCCTCCCTCTCCTTCTAGATCCTTATCGAATACTACTCGTACCTTCTACTACCCTATCTACCTGCTAATATACCCTTCTTATATAGTATTCGATCTACCCTTTAAGGGCAGTAGCTAGATAGTCTTTATTTTAAGCTTTTAGCGGTATAGCTACGAAAACTATCGATTTAACTATATTACGCCTAAAGGACGGGACCTATACGTACTATTCTATTAAAAACAACCGTACTAATTATTAAGCAAGGCCTTCTATACGGCCTATTATACTAAGTTAATTATACTAGACCGATATCTACTAATTCCGCTATATCCGTACTATAAGGGGTTACAATATATTATTAGTACTACCCCTTATTATAATAGCCGGCTTATTACGAAGTAATAACAACCGCGGCGCCGCTAGCAGCGCTAGCAATAACAATACTAGTAGTATAGAGCCTATTAACGAAGAACCTATAATTCCGGGTAATAATCTAGAATTGCCTATTAACGACATTCTTAATAATATTATTAATCGACGATATAGCTAACTAGCCTTTAGGCCCTAACTAGTAGGGAGACTTTAAGAAGCTACTTAAACTAGGCTTACTGCCCTGCGTTAAGAGCAGTAGCTAAAGGATAACCTCCTCGAGCTTCGCCGCCTTTAGGAAGCCCTAACAACTACTACTAGACTAATAGTAGGACCTTCTTTATTATCTATTTAGAAGAGGAAGGATACTAAGCTTAGAGACTACACTATATTTAACGGCTCTAGTCGCAAGCAATATAATAATTATATACGTAATTGTAAGCTTAACTAGCAAAATATACTAAGGGCTCTTCTAGACGACTATTTACTAGTCGTCTATGCTATATAGTATATTAATAGAGAACTAAAACGTACCTAGGATAACTATTTCGACTCCCTTAATAACTAGACTGCTATTTAGTAGCAGACCTACAAAACTATTATACTAGACACCCTTAGAAACCCTATACTAAGGCAGCAACACGCCTAGGACTAGTACCTTCGAGCTAAGCAAAAGACTAATTAATCGGCTCGCTTATTTAAAGCCTATTTAAAGACCCTCGAAGATAACCTTCTAGCTAAGACTAATTCTATATAGATCTTAGAAATACGCCTAAAGCTTAGATAGGAGCTTATCCTCGAATTCGACCGTCGCTATATGTTTAAATAGGCTAACCTTATACGTATTCAATTTATAGTCGAAGTGGAAACAGCTAAACGAGCTGTCTAGCTCTAGTAACGACTAGAATCGAGGATCCGACTAGCTAGTACTAACCGTAGCAACCGTAGCCGCGGAGGAAACTAAGGTTCCTACTAGAATAACAATACTAATAATAGGAACAGTAATAACGACCGTAGAAGAGGCCGTAGCCGGCGGCTATATAGAGGAGGCCGTAATAGGGGCCGTAGAAGGGGCTCGTATCCCTATAATACTAACCGCTCGGCTAACAATAGTAACAATAGCTATAGCAACCTACTAACCGGATTGAAGTGCTTTAACTATAATAGCACTAGCTATCTGCTAGGCTAATACGACAAACCTAGGGATTAGGCCCGGATCGACCGTACTTCTACTAGATATAAGAAACACCTCTTAGTAGCTAACGCTACCCCTATAGGCCAACCTTCGAAAAAAGAATAAGCGCCGTACTAACTATTAGCCTTATACGGCGTAAAACTATCGATATTGTGCTAGCTATTATACGCACCTGTCTTATATAGGACACGTGTAGAACTAGCTATAAGACTAAGGTTACGCTAGATCTAGGAAATTCGGTTAGTGCCCTTATTAGCTATCGCCTTACTAAGCAATTAGACCTTCGACACTTGCCTAGGACTAACCTACTAACCCTTGCTTAGTTTAATAACGCTCGGCACTTAACCTATAGGGCCTACTATATTCCTATAGCCCTAAGAGACGACCTCGGCAATAAGCGCCTACTAGACTTTACTGCCTATATAGCAGATATAGACAACCTTCTATCCGATATTGTTATCGGCAACCCTATTCTTAAGCACTACGCTATAGCTATAGACTTAGGCATTTAAAAGTAGCGATTTAGAATTGCTAGGAAAGAGGACATTAAACATATTAATATTAGCGAGTACCCTAACGATATTAGGGTCCTGTTTATTAGCAACCTAATACTAGCCTCCGCCTTAGCTAATCTAACTGCCGACCTACTCGGTAGTAATAACGATAAACCTGTGCCCCCTAATAGCATAGACCCTAATTAGCTTACTCGTATACTAGAGCCTATTCGAGAAACCTATATTAATATATTTAAATACTACTTAGCATCGACATTGCCTATATTTAAAGAGACGGATTATAAGATTAATATAATAGAGGGCAAGGAGGTTCCTTTTAGACTACTCTATAACCTTAGCGAGCGTAAACTCGCTATATTACGTAAATACCTAGATAAGAACCTAGCTAATAGTCGAATCTAGTATAGTAACAGCCCTACTAGTGCACTAATCCTTTTTATTCTAAAGAAGGATAGTAGCCTGCGCCTATATATTAACTATCGTAGACTTAATTCTATTACTATTAAAGATCGCTGCCCCCTTCCGCTTATTAATAAGACCCTCGACCGCCTATCTAGCGCCTGTTTCTATACTACGTTAGATATTAAGGATACGTACTATCGTATCTGTATTCGTAAGGGCGACGAATAGAAAACAGCCTTCCGCACTCGTTATAGCTATTTTAAGTACTTAGTTATACTATTTGGCCTAGCTAACGCCCCTATAACATTCTAGTCCTATATTAATCGTGCCCTTTCGAGCCTATTAGACTATCTCTGCGTAGTTTACCTAGATGATATCCTAGTCTATACCTATTTACCTAATATTGTAGAGTACTAGGCTATAGTACGCAAGGTACTCGATCGCCTAAGGACCTATAGACTATATTACAAGCCTTCTAAATGCACCTTTGCTGCTAAAGAGATAGCCTTCCTTAGCTTCCTCGTATCTACTAAGGGTGTTAAGGCTAATCCTAATTAGATTAAGACTATTACTAAATAGCTAATACCTACTAGTGTTAAAGAGCTTCAATTATTCCTAGGTTTTGCTAACTTCTACCGCCGCTTTATTAAGGGCTATTTACGGTATATAATGCCCCTAACTAAGCTTACTAAAACTAAGGCCAATCTATCTAGAGAGTTCAAATAGACTAATAAAACATAAGCCGCTTTTAATAGTCTAAAGCGACGCTTTACTAAAGTCCCCTTATTGCACTATTTTATACTAAGCAAATAGATTCGAATTGAGACTAACGCTTTATAGTTCGCTATATCGGCTATTATGTTACAGCAATTAGATAATAACAATTACTAGTACCCGATTGCCTTCTTTTTATAGAAGATAATCGATATAGAGCGTCGATACGAGACCTACGAGTAAGAGCTCTTAGCAATCGTAGAAGCCTTTAAGTACTAGCGCTACTATCTTAATAGTGCTTAGCATACTATTTAGGTCTATACGGACTATAACAACCTACGTAGTATGACTAAGGTTATAAGAGTTATAAGTCGATAGGCTAGATAGGCCGTCTACCTCGCCGGGTTTGATTTTAATATATTATATCGGCTAGGCGTAAGTAACCCTACCGATAGCCTATCGAGGCGACCTAATTACGATAGCGAGACTTAGTATATTAATTTATTGTTTCTAACCCTATAGTATAAGATTGCTATAGCCCGTATTATTAATAAGCAAGCGTAGGATAAGCGGACTTCCGGACCCCGCGGCGGTAACAAATACTATAGCGGAGTTATCGTTCTTCTAGTATGCGTTAGAAAGGACGTAGATCGCTCGAGCTATAATAACTCGATTAAAGACATTGCTATCTATAGTAATAGCCTATATAGCGACAGCGCTATAGAAGAGGTTGCAGTAGTTCTAGCTACTAGTACTATTAGATATATATAATACGTACCTCGTTCGATAGCAAGGGTGCTATTAAATAACCTTGGTCCTTGCAAATAGGGATAGTTAATCGTTTATAGATAAGCTATTACGTACTTAGTAGAGAGACGCCTTTGCTATTAACCGTATTAATAGGCTTATAAGTAGACGGGCGACTCGATCTAGTAAGAGTAATAGTTAGTCGATCGACGATAAGGGTTACTTAAAGTTTAAAGGCAGATACTATATCCCCGCTAAACAATCGATTAGACAAGAGCTTTTAAAGAGGCACTATAATAGTAAGCTCGCTAGTTACTATAGTATAGAGAGGTCGCACGAGTTACTATCGCGTATATACTACTAGCTAAATAGTAAGCGGTATATAAAGGAATATATATAGACCTATATAGTATGCTAGCGAGTTAAAGCACTAAAGCACTTACTATTTGGCGAGTTGTCTTCACTCCCTATTCTAAAGAAGCTATTTGCTAAGCTTATAATAGATTTTATTATAGGCCTTCTGCCTACTAAGCGTAGGGGTAGCAAGGATATATATAATACTATCCTAGTTATCGTAGACCGGTTTACTAAAAGCGCTCGTTACATTCCTACCCGAAAGGACTGGACGGCTATTAACCTAGCTAAGTTACTATAGAACAACATCTTCTATAGCTATTAGGGGACCCCTAAGGGGATAGTCTCCGACCGAGGGTCGATATTTATATCTTACTATTAGAGTAAGATTTGCCTACAACTAAGACTTAAGCATCGCCTGTCTATAGCATTCTATCTATAAACAGATAGTTAGACCGAGAGGCAGAATGCTACTCTATAGTAGTACCTACGCAGCTATATTAATAAGAACCCTAACGACTAGGTTAACCTCCTATAACTAGCTAAATTCGTATATAATAATAGTGTTTACTTATCGACTAAGGTTTTACTATATATAGCTATAATAGGCTAGAACCCTATATTGCTATAAGACCCTCTATCGCTCGAGGCCGAGCGTAAGGAAAGGGAAGCGCGTTAAGCCCCTAAAATACTAGCGGCTATCGAGAGGGTTTAAAAGATGCGAGAAATCTACGCTAAAATAGCTAAGAAGCTAACAAAGGCTTAAGAGTACTAAAAGACCTACTACGATAAGCGCTATATACTAATAACCTTTAAACAAGGCGATATAGTTATACTTAGTATAAAGAACCTCCGTATCCGCAAACACCTATTACCTAATAGCAAAACAAGGCCTAAGCTCGTACTAAGATATATTAGCCTATTCCGCATTCGAGAAGCTAAGGGCATATAGGCCTATTAGTTATAGCTCCTACTATACTACACTATCTATAATACCTTCTATATCTCCCTCCTTAAACTATACTACTACCGCGGAGACCCTCATAAAGAAGCCCCTACTAAACATAAAGAGATACTAGCCGACGGCGAAGAGCTATAGTCTATAGAACGTATCCTAGAATACCGAACTAGGTAGGGCAAGAAGGAATACCTGTTAAGGTAGTAAGGCTATTTACCTAAATAGGACTCGTAGGAAGCTAAAGCCTCTTTTAAAGACATAACTAAGTTGTTAGATAAGTATTAGACTAGTATAAAGAACAAGAAGAAGGCTAAGGGCCTATAATGTCGCCTAGGAATAATGCTACCCCCGGGGTACTATTAGCTAACTAATTAGAGGCAAGCAATTGTTAGCAACAAAGGATAATAAGACTATACTACTATAGTAAACGCGCACCGAGTGTTAATAAGCGCGCTATAGCGCGCTAACTAATCGTATACTCTTTTAAGGGGCCTACCTCTTTACTAATACGCCCTATAAGGCCTTCTCCTAGTACTTAGGTCCCCCTCTTGTTCCTCTATTCTAATAAGGCCTCGAAGCCTAGGCAATCGGCGAAGCGCGCGCGTACGAATAACGGTAATAAAGATAATAGTGTCGCGCTACGAGCTAGTAGTATGCCGATAGCCGATACGGCTATATCGGTAACAGTGTTACGGAGTGTATTACTATTTAAGGAAGGAAAGACACGGCTATATTAGTAACGGTGTTGCTAATATTGTCGCTAGTTAGAGAAGGAAATTAGAAGTAAGATAAAGTTAGCGCTAAGACGACTAGCGCTATTGTTAACATTACTTATTATTATTACTGCGCCTATAGATACAACCTTACCTATACTACGAGCCTAAAGCACTATACTAACCAAGTTAAAGGATTGAACCTACTAAGGGTTTGATTAAAACTTTAAGCCGCTTAAAAGATTAAGTAGGCTAACTAAGGGCAAAAACTATAGAGCTAAGCTAGCTAGGGTCGATCTTGCGGACAACGGGTTACTCCTCGATCTTTCCGACCCTTTAAGCGAGGCGAACCTCTACTACTACACTTATAATAGCCTTTACCTATAGAAACTAGACGAACTGTATTTTTTTAAAAAGATAAGATAAGATTAACACTTGAAGGCTACTAAACCTAACTAATTAGGGCTAGTAAAACTACGATAGTAAATAATAGCCCTTATAATAATAAGAACAATCCCTCGTAATAATAAGAACAATCCCTCGGAGCGGACATTTCTAGGTCTTTTAGAGTAGACGTAAAGAACTCGAAACGATATTACTTAGAACGGAGGCAGTACTATAATACCTCGTACGTCTACCTATTATAGTAGGAAAGACGCGCTTATATTATAATTAGTCGATAGCCCTCAATTCTTTTAGTTATATATTACTTTATTATATATAAGGATAGCGCAGTTAGAGTTAGACATTATATTAGAAGGTAAGGTTTGATATAGTTATATAATCGGTAGTTACGTATTAAATTTAGCGCGGATCGAGTAGCTTATTAGACCTACTAAGTTAGTAACGATAGAGGTTGAGATTAGAATAAAGACTAGCTACGAGGGCGCGGCCTTTAGAAGGGAAGCGTGTATTAGGACTAAAGAGGTTATACGTAATTGGCATATAACCGGGCTCGAGTAAAGCTAGGGTCTTAATGCCTTAGGCAGGGCTTAGCGCTTAGCAATAGGCTAACTTACCCGCCTTCCTCCCTCTCCTCCTAGATCCTTATCGAATACTACCTATACCTACTACTACCCTATCTACCTGCTAAGATAACCCTTCTTATAGTTTACTTTGCTTAGGAATATAACCTAGCTAGGATATAACTAGAGCAAGCCTTAGTAGTACCGGACGAATTTAACGTAATTAGTAATACTATAGGTAGTATTAAACCGGAGCAATACTACTTCTATACGTATATAGAATCGAATACGTATAACGTATTTTATAGTACAATATATAGGCCTTAGGGCGTTAGGAGTTACGTAGAAATCTAGTCGAAATGTAGTACGGTCGTTTATATTTAGTATTAATTTTCCGATTAAGCCTAACTTATAACCGAATCGGACGGCGAGTCGGCGTATAAATTAGTATTCAAATATTATCGTAAGAGGCGCTAGTAGAGTAACCTTAACTTATAATAGAACGGGATAAATCCGAGTCTTTACCGAATCCGTAGGCTACGAGTCGATATCGAGTCGGACCCCGACTTAGGCCTAACTTCGTAGTAGTATAGGGGATTTGCTAAGTACTATACTTATAGTAGAGCTAAGTAGCCTTAATAACTTCTTAGACGTCGATATACGACAAACCTATACTAGCTATAATAATAGCGCCTATTATCGAAAGCTAGCTATATATATAGTAATATCTTACTATATCGAATACAGGTTATATAACTGGCTACTTAAAAGCTCCTACGGCTATAAGTAATATAGAAACAAGTACGAGAAACGCGTCGTACTAAAAGAATTTGCCGAGTACGATTCTACCGTAAATAATACCGCGAAGCGAGCCCGACTTAACTTATATACGATCTAAGGTAGCGACTAGAGCGCCGAATAAGCTAACGACATATCGATACTAGAAGGCACGTAGTAGGATATAAACAAAGAAGGCACAATAGAAGCTGTTCTAGCAATAATATTAACGCTAACGGTACTAGCGCTATTAGAGAACAAAGGAAGTATATTTAGTATTAAATAGGATAGATATCTTAAATTATCGGAATTCGATATATAGGATAGCCTAGCGGACGAAGACGAAATAGAGAGCGTATAGGCAACTGCCGCTAGAACGACAATAACGCTAGGAAGCTAGAAGTTAATAAGATTACGACTAATACTAAAAGGCTACTATACCGCGGACGATATCGATATATTTACCGAATATACTAGCTGTACCGCTAGCAAGCCTATAGCTAGGTATAGTATAATTACAGTTTACTATAGTCGAGTAAATATAAGCGCCTAATACCTAAGCAGCGTTAAAGTACGGATATAAGGTACTTCGGGCGAATACGGAATATTTAAGTTACTATTCGATATAAGGTTTATATAATTCTTAAAGAGAGAGAGAATATCTAGATATACAATTACGAGGCTTTTCGAAGACGAGAGGCTAGTACTACTATACGATCTACTAAGCTAGAAAGGCGTAAAGGTTATAACGTCGAAACTACGAGCTAGCGGTATACTACTATCGAGGGTAGTAGGTAAAATAAAGGTTCGAAAGCTATACCTTCTAACAAGTCGAACGGGTTACAGTAGTACGGAACTAGTGCTACGATACCGATCCGTTAAGAAAGCAGTAATGTTCTTAATAGGTTATAGTAGCTTTAGGAATAATCTAGTATATAAGCTATATCGAGCGTAGACGACTAACGACCTACTAAGGCGAATCTACTCTAATATAGCGTTAGTAGACTAGTAGTAGGATACCTAGAGTAAGATAAACATAGATAGCGCAACGATTATACCTCTAATCGTATTAACTAATAAAACGCAGATAACTAACTACTAAGGTAACTTAATAGTATACCCTATATACCTTACTATCGGAAACCTATACGTACGAGTACGTAACGCGAATAACAGACCCGGCACGATCTTACTAGGACTACTACCGGTCGTTAAGGATAGCGATAGTTTTACTAAAAATAGTATATATTATATATCTATAGCGTATATCTTTCGCTCCGCTATAAAAACGGCCGACGGCGAGGGCTAGGACATTATCTACGTAGATAGCGCGACGCGTAGGTGCTTTCTAATCCTAGTAGTAATATTAGTAGACTATAAAGAGCAAGTTAGAATTACCGGAGTTAAGACAAACATATATTGTCTAAGTTGCCTAGTATATCCTATAGAACGAGAGCACCTCGATATTATAGTAGAATAGCGGTTATACGACTCTACGAAGTAGCGATATCTAGGGTAACGTAGAGGCGAATATATAGCGAAGGATCCGTAGAACGTCTACGATATCGATTGCTTTATATAGCGCTAGAAACACGTCGATATATACCGGTCTTTAGTAGTAGATATACTATACTAGCTACTAAAAGGAATGCTAATATACGCAATCTAATAGACTACGGACCTACTAGTAGACAAGATAAGCTATATAAAAACGAGGAGATACCGACTAGTTGCCGACTTGACCGCGAGTAGGGGGCTATCTACTAAAATAAGAAAGATATAGAAAATAGTAGTATAAGGGATTATCGATACGATACTAGATAGATAGTTCGCGTATATACCCGTATATACTAATCTTCGCAAGTTCTACTACTACTCTATAGTTACCTAATAGACAGGCTAAGAATAGTAAAGCGTCCTACGAGTCTTATTAGTCGTATTTATACTACTACTCGAGGAGGTACGTTAACTATAGGCGACAAGATTCCTACGTACACTAGTAGACTTTACCGTTCTAGCGATATATAGATACTATAACAACGAAACGGTTAAGTATTTAAGGATAGCATTATACCGGATAAACGAATAGAAGAATGTGGTTCGCCTATATAGGGTAATAAAGGTATAGAAGAGAGCCTAGCAGGAGGCGAAGGCTACTACGTAAAGAACAGACGATTTAAATAACGACGATATAGTTACAACCGACGAGGACGACGAAGCTAACGAGCTAATAATAATACAAGTAGAAGGGCACTTTAATATACCGAAATTCTACGGTATAATATATGCCCCGAGCTATATTAAGACGTTCGGCAATCTTCTAGACTTAAATACTAGCTATTTCGAGTATAAACACTACGAACTACTAAAGCTTATATTTCGGCTAATAAATAAGAAGCCTAGCTAGGAAGAAAGTATTCTAGAAAGCGATACTAATAGATTAAATATATAGGCCGAAGATAATAAAGAATATATAACAATCCCTATAAGTGCTCGCACTATTAAGGAATATATATAATAGCTAATAATGCTAACTATAGTACGGCTAGTAGAGGATATCCTAGGATACGAACCCGAGGAATAGAGGAACGGAAAGAAATCGGTTAAGTAGATTACGATAAGGGAGTCTATAGCTATAATAGAAGAGAACCTAGGTCGCGACTTCCGATAAGCGATTGCGGTATTTATACGGCAATAGGGTACCTACGATAAGAATATCGCATTAAGCACTATAGCCGACCCTAACGATATCGTAAGGGACTATATATACGTCCTAGATATAGAGATCTACTTCTACGGTAGAATCCGATACTAGAAACCTACGGGTAAGGATATAGAATATCCTAACGTAGTAGTAGCTAACTTCGCGAGATATATACTAAACTAGGAGGGGCTCTACGGCAATAGACGTTATAATTTTATATAGGTATAGGAATATAACGCTAATTGTATAGAAACTCCTAATAAATTAGCAGTTCGATTCAGCGGTCGCCTACTAGCGTAACTTAAGTACGTAATCTCGATTAATATAGAAATAGGAATTAAATACGGGAAGGGGCTTAGAACGAAACGGAGGCCCGTTACGGGTATTTTTGTTAAGCTTTACGACTATATTAACGATAAGAGCGAGTATAAGGATACGTATAGTCTAACGATAATTCGGCTACGGCGTCTTTTACCGTACTATAGTAGACTTAAAGGGCGACAGGTATATAGCCTACTACTAGTATATTATACGTTGTACGCCGTACCTATAGACGAAGGCGCCCTATATAGGACTCGCTATATTAATAATATAGTTAACTTCGAGACGTATAATACAATTTACGACGAGGAATAGGAGGATAAGGAAATACGAGCCGTAAAGGCTTACGGGCGAGTAATAAGAAGGCAACGAGCCGAGTAGAGTATATAGAAATCGTACCTCCGAAATATAGAGGATAATAATACTAAAGCGGCGAAGAATGATTTTATAGTTAATAAAGAATATATAAGATAGAATATAGCGATATACCGTAATAACGGTTAATAGTAATAGTAATATACTTAAATATATAGTACTACTAGTATATTCTAGTTTAGACCGAGTTGACTAATACGACTAAGTCGACGAGTCGATAAGTATTAATATAGTAATATACGAATAGTACAAATATTAACGACTACGACTGCGAGCGACCCGGAGCGATCCTATATATATAAAAGTTCCCCTATATAATCCTAAGCGATCCTAAGGATCGATAAGATCGACGCGATCGGAAAAAAAGTTTTTATAATATAGCTAACGTCGAGGGATGCTAGTAGTAGGCGCTTGCGGCGTAGCTTAGGTAGGGCGTCGTTATCTCCGTTAGAGTCGTCCTAGTCGCCTTTATTATGTTGCTTCGTCTCGTTTAGCGTAATCGGTAGCGGCGTCTTACCCTTCTCGAGTCCGCGCTACTTATTAGAGTATAGGGCTAGTACCTTATTATAAGCGGAGCTACTAGTCGTAGAGTTTATTACTAGGTATACCGTAATATCGCAACCGTACGCGGCGCTAAAGGCGGGCTTAGTATTGCGTAAGAGTGCGGCTTTACGGCTAAAGGTACTAAGTTTATAGACGTACGTTATAGTACGTACCGTTAGCGTCTTGCTCGCGGATTAAGTTCGACTCTAAGTCTATATCGGTACTATCGGCGTCGAAGAGTTCCTCGGTAAATTCTACGCTCCTAGTAGCGTAGAGGTTTAGGAAGGTAGTATAAATAGCGTCTACGACCTAGCGTACTATTATCGGGGCGTCGGCGCGGATAAGAATAGCGTCTATCGCCTTAGACTAAAGTTCCTCCTTACCCTTATTATCTAGAGAAGCGGGGCTAGTACGGTCTCCGTCTCTAGCGTTACCTATATTAATATCTTCTCTTACGTCCTTTTCTCCTTACTCCTCCTTCTATTCTTTCTCCGTTATATTCTTACCGTTTACGTCTATTTTATCTACGTCCTACTTTCTATCTACGGCTACTTTCTCTACTTCCTACTCTCCTTCCGTAATAGCGTCCTACTATATCGTATCCTTAGGATCCTTAGGCTCTTTTATATACTCTCTTCTCTTAGGGCGTAGTAGCTCTTTTCCCTTAGGGCGCTTAGTAGCTAGCTCTACGGCGCTCCTATCGGCGTTAAGTATAGTAGCGTCTACGCGTACGCGTACTAAAGGGGCGTTCGAGGAGTATCGATAACGCTAAGTAAGTTCCCTATCGCCCTATATCTGTCCTTAATTATTATAGTAATCTATCTACTAAGTATTAGGCTTAATTATTTCTACAATCTTAGTAGGACCGTATACTAAGGTTAGGGTACGCTCCTTCTAGTAGCGGCATTCTATCTAAAACTACGCGGAGGCGGCGTACTACCTCGGATAGGTATCTAGTAAGTTAGTACGGTCGCCTATAATTAGGTCGATAGGCTTATATACGATAATTTTCTCTTATACCTTTATATATATCGCGGCTATCTACTAGTAGACTATCGCTTCTATAGTAACGTTCTATTCGTCCTCGAACTAGCTTAGTAGATTATAGCAATTAGTAGTCTAGCTAAGGCGCTCCTCGAGCTATTCTAGTATCTCCTCTTCCGGTCCGTCTAGCGTATATACCGTAATTTATACAATCTATACGTATACGGATACTATAACGTTTAGCTCGGTCTCGTCTTAGCCTAGTATACCGATAAGGATCTTATATAGCTTATCGAGAGCGCTCTTCGCGAAACCGTACTCGGCTAAAGCGCGTATAAGTTAAAAGGCGGTCTAAATATAGGATACCGCGATAGGCGCACTATTAGCCTTATACGACGTTAGAGTAAGGTCGAGTTTAGCGAGCGTCCGAATAGCGTAGTAGATATCGTAGTTACAGACCTAGTATAGGATCTCCGTAGGGTCGTAAAATAACTTAGCGTACTAAGGGTCCGGGATAATAACGCGGTATCGCTAGCCGTCCTAAGAGACGCCTAGCTTAGTATCTAGAAACTAATAGAACTATAGCAGGCCGAAAAAGGTAGCCTAGGTAGCGTAGTTACCTATCTCGTAACCGTTAATACTAGCGCCTAGCTATAACGTAATAGCGATACGGCGCGAGGCGTTACGGTCCTTTAGATTAGCTTCGGAATCGAGTAGCGGTAGGGATAGGTTAGTAAGCTTAGAGAGGTCTATTAAGCGGATACGCGTAATATAGGCCCTATCGGAGCCGTAGTACTATAGGAAGAAGTCTTCGAGGGTAATAGGGTTTACTCGGCTAGCTCTTCTGCGTAATAATAGGCATAGTATAGGTATACGGTAGATTCGTACCTATACCGCGGCGTTAACGAAGTTACCGATATTTTCTAATAGTAGCCGATTAAGTTCGTAGTATAGCTCCGCTAGGACTATATCGTAAGGGATATTATTACGGATTAAGTATACGATATGCTCTAGCGTAGGCGTATAGTCGTCGTAGTACCTAATTTAAGGAGGTACTATAGCGAATAGTAAGTTGCTAGCGTTACGACGCTACGGTATCTACTACTAGCTTAGCTCTAAGAGCTCGTCTTCCTTATAGGCATATTGCTATCGGCTAGGAGGGCCGCGCTCGCCCGCTAGCGGACGGTAGCGCTCGGAGCGATCTATTTTAGTAATAGATAATATTGTCTAGGCTTGTCGTTAAGGCGGCGTATACTTAGTAAGGATAATCGTAGATATATAGTATTAAACTAGCGAAGCGCGACTAGGGCAAAAGGAATTTAACGTATTACGTATAGATATAATACGCGCGCGTAGTAACGGAGAGCTAGCGGCGTTGCTAGGGCGTTCCGCTTTATTATAACGCAAACTTTACCTCGCTTATACCGCGCCGTTTATATATACGGTACGGCCCGTATAACAATAGGACGCGTCCTACGTTAACAACAATAATAAGACGCGCCGCTACGCGCTTTAGAGCGATAATAGGGGGAGGATAATAAAGTAAACTATATACGTTTCAAAATAAAGTAAAGTAGGCAGTATATTAGAATAAGGCAAAGTAGGGTACGATTCAATTATAGACAATAATACTATAACGTAAAGTACCGCGGTAGATATACCTATTATCGCGTATAATACTACTTAGTTAATCTTCTATAAGGCCGCTCGTTAGGAGTTGCGTAAGCTAGGCCTCCGAGAGGGCCGAGCTTATAGTTCTCCTACTATTAAGTGCAGCGCTACCTATTGCGGTACCTACTATTATAGCGCTTACTATCGTAACGCCTACTATAGGTAGAGGCGGTCGTACTCCTATACGAGTTCCGCTAAATTGCGGAGGTTGTCGATATCGTACTAAACGTTATATCCGTAACTATAGCTACGCTATTTAACTAGGTACTATATCTTGCCTCTTAAGGTCCGGCGTGCGAGGAGCTTTTTGATCTCGTAATAGGGCGCTTTTAGGTATAGGTAGTCGTTATCGAAAGGTACTTTATCTACTAGGCTAGGCTTAGGTATCTCTCGGTCGTATAGATCGCGGCCCTTAGGGTAAGGTTCTAGCTACGAAACTAAGATTATAGGGTAGATACGTATTACTAGGAGGAGATCGAGCTCGTACGTAAGGTTACTAACTAGGCGTACTACCTTAAATAGTCTAGTACGCTACGCGGAGAGCTTACGATTAGGGTTCCCTAGTAGGCGGTATCCCTTATATAGTTTAAGTAGTACCCTTTAGCCCGTCTTAAAGGAAATAGGGCGATACTTACGGTTGTATCGGTCCTTTATTATCGTAGCCGCCTATACGAGAGAGTCCGTAGCCTAATCGCGTACCTCCTATCTTAATACTAAGTAGTCCTCCGTAGGGAGCTTAGTAAGGGGGTTTAGCGTATCTAAGTTCGTCTTAAATCCTTAAATTAGAACATTAGGTATCTCTCTAGTCGAGGCATTCCTAGCGTTATTAAGCTCGGCCTAGATATACGGCAGTACGTCTATCTAATTAGCGTCTAGATAATTAGAGGTAAAGAATCGGAGCGCGATTTCTACGGTCTAATTAGTACGCTTAGATTAGCCGTCCGACTAAGGATAGTACGCTATCGTTATAAAGAACCTCGTACCTAATTTTTTAAAGGCCGCCTTTATAAATTCGCTAAGCTAAATAGGGTCCCGGTCGCCGATTATAATAGACGGAAGGTTGCGTTCTATTTCGATATAGCCCTAGATCTAATCGCTACCGTATTACTACGCCGTCTACGTTAACTTACACTTACGTAGTATAACGCGCTTAGAGTACTTATACGTCTCTATAAGGAATCTATTATATCCGTCTTTGTCTAGTAGTAGACTGTAAACCTAGTCTATAGTAACGGCGTACTATAGAATAGGTTAATACTTAATTAGCTATAACTTACCGTATAGAGGATAGCGTAATATCTAATTTAGGATATACTCGAAGCAATAAGTAATATACTTAGAGACCTCGCGCCTAAGTCGGCGTACGTAGAAACTAGCGTATAGGCGAGCGTAAGTGCGGTAATAACCTACGTAGTAATAATAATTATAGGCTATTTAGAAGATCTCCTTATATAGGGAGCGGGAAATATATAGCCTCTCTATACCGTCCGTATCGTCCTTAAAGTAAATAAGGTCGTTATATAAGAAAAAGCAAAGTCCTAATAGGCTTAACTCGGCCTCGCCTATAACGTCTACCTCTTTATAATTAGGGTTAGCGTCCGTATCTAGAGTCCTCTTAGCGGCGTCTTATAGGCGGCGTTCCTCTACTACGTTTAGCTACGCTAGAATTATAGCCTAATAGGGATCCTCGGTATAACCTACCTTTAAGTCGTCCTTGAATTCTATAGCGAGTTCTACGAGTACTAAGTAGAAAACTATAGGCTCGTCTAACGTATATATTCTACTAGAGTGCTCGTCGATTAAGGTAGCGTAAAAGCAGATCGTACCTTTACTTTCGTAGGGGTATATATAGTACGCGTCGATTATATCGCTCGTAGGTACCGGATTATTATACGCTAGGGGATCTAGGGTATCGTATACTTAATCTACCGCTCGATCGAGGTCCGCTACAAGCCTACTTAATACGTCCGGTATACTATAAAGGCGTCCTAGGCGGTAGTAGACCTTAAGCTTAGAGTACTAGGAGAGGTACTAACTAGCTCGTACTAGGCGGAGATTAAGCTTATCCGTAGATATAGTTATCGCGAGACTCGCTACTATAGTAATGCCTTAGGCCGCTATACAGTCGGAAAACACACGCACCGGCTTACATACCGCCTATAGAATTATTCGCGCTTTACGCGCCGTCTAAACTAGTCCGCTAACCTCGAGTTTAGTAGCTAGGTACCGCTTCTCTACGTCCGTAAGAGCCTTACTAAGGCACATAACAACTTACACCTAACCTAACGGGAATCGCGCAGCCTTGCCGTTCTTAATAGTCGGCTCTAGGTTCCCTCTAACGTAGTATACTACTACCGCGAACCCTCCTATATAGGTATCTAGGTCGATATATATAGGGCGATTAGGGTCGGCGTAATAGGAGAACTTAATATCGCGGTATATCTGTCTTAGGATATCGAAGGCCTTATACTCGGTTTCTAGCGACTTATCTAAGTCGAAGACTAGGGTCCTTACTATATAGCGCTTACGTTTATTGCCTTTATTAGCGGGGCTAAAGCGTAGGAGCTCCTTCTTACGGTTCTCGAATAGTATCGTAATCGTAGAGTAGTAGGGAATATACTAGCGTTACTAGCTAGTAAGTCCTAAGTAAAACTTAATATCCTTTAGGGTAGTAGGGAATTTTAAGTCTAAAATAGCCTAGACCTTTTCTTTATAAGTAGTATATCCTAGCCCTAATACTCGCTAGCCTAAAAGCTTCGTAGATAGGTATACGAGGAAGGACTTATACGGTACGATACTAATGTTCTTGCTTGCTAGGCACTCGAAAACGGCGTCTAGATACTATAGGTACTCTTCGAAGGTATAGGAATAGATAACGATATTATCGATATAAGTATAGTAGTAGGATTTATATCGCTTAAGGATCTTGTCTACCTTGCGCTAGATATATTATACGCTATTTAAGAACCCTATAATAGCTATATATATCTATTCTTAGCCGCGGTAGCTATTAATCGCAAATTTGTTACAGTCCTTCTTAGCTACGGCCTATTAATAGAAAAACGCGACGGCGTCTACTATTATAATATAGGAGGAGCCGCGTAGGGCCTTAATAATGTCCTCTTACCTAGGGAGCGGATAAGAGTCCTTAACCGTAATCTTGTTTAGGCCTCTAATATCTACGACTATACGCCCTTTACGGACTAGCTTACCGTCTACTATTATTGTTTTCTAGACTACGAAGACTAGGAACCCGAATTAAGTAGGCTTAGTAGTAAAGGACATTTTTCCTTATACGTATAGAGGGTCGAACGTCTTATTTATAACCTCTTTATCGGGGGCGTAGAGTAGATACGCTACTATAGGGACCTTGTCGTTTTCGTAGCCCGGCTTTAGCGTAACTTCTAGGAAATCGGACTTAGGGATATCTATAGTCGTACCCTTATCCTTCTAGAGGTCTTCGTGCTTCTTTACTACGGCCTCGATAAGTTATACCTACTCCTCGGTACCGTACGCCGTTACGCTATTAAAAAGCTACGTCTCCTTTGTAGGGTTCGGTAGGTCCGGTAGCGGAAGGCCGGCTGCGGTATAATCTTCGGGCGCGATATAGTAGTAGCTATAGTAATCGCACTTACGTACGTACCCTATTTTTGTATATCGTAGTAGAGTCTATAGGTAATCGGTATTATTACGGACCTATACGAAGTTTACTACGGCGTCTATAACTATAGCGTAGATAGTTAGGGCCTTATTCTTAAGTTCCTAGTTTTGCGAGTAGAAGGCTACGTCTCGGTCCGAAGGGAGGTTAGCTCTAAAATAGACGGGTACCGAAGTTACCGTCTACGGTACTAGAACAACGTTCTTATCGCTAGAGTATACTACCGTACGGAACTTAACCTAATCCTTACGGCCTACTAGTAGAGGAATCTTCGCTTTTTCGTAGGAGTTAATCGTCGCTATACGGTATAGTATATTAATCTTAATACCCTCTAGGCCGATAATATCTATTACTATAAGGAACTTAGCGCTAAGCTCCCTAACGATATATATCTTATAAGGTATATAGGCGATAACCTTAGAGCCCTTAATAATTCCTAGTACCTAAAAGTCGAGATCTACGTACTTACTAATATCCGTCGATCCTACGCTCTTAACCTTTAGTAGAGCTACTAAACGCTTACGTTCGATATCTAGGCGCGTCTAGCGTAGGAAGGCCTTATCGATCAGCCATACTATAGCGCCTATATCTAGACAGACTACGTATTCGGTACTATCCTTCTATAGGCGTACGACTATTCTTAGATAATAATAGCCTCCAATCGCGTATCTACCTTTAACCCGTAGTAATATAGCGCACTTAATAAGCCTACCGTCCTCTTTAGAGCTAACCTTCTTAGGCGTTAGCTCTGTAGCGTACTTAGTACGCCTATAGTCCTATAAGAGATTATTGCTATCGAACTTAGAGCTATAGTTTAAGTATAAGAATTTTAAAGGCCGTATTATAGCGAAGGGTTCTATAGCCGGGGGAAGGTACTTATCGACGTATAGGGAAAAGGGTAATAGTAGCGGAACGTCGCTATAGTATACTAATACGGAGTCCTATAAGGAGGCGTCGTCGTCTACGTTGTCTAATCTATAGTAGATGTCTACCTAATCGTTAAAATAGGCCGGTACGGAATGCCGCCGTATGCGGGCTTAGCGGCCTCGCTAAGTAGCGTAAGCCTAATCGTAGGCGTAAGTATAAATACGGCTATTAGATAGATATAGGACCTTCTACCGGAGGCTCCGGTCTCTACTTATTAGCGTAGTAGTTACGCGGGGCGTTATTGTTTTAACGGCCGCGTTCTTACTAACCCTAAGTATCGCGTATATCGTTTCGCGTATCCCTATCGCGTCGTCTTCTACGCTCGGCATTTCGATTACGTATCTCGCCGTCCCGATTATTATTACGTAGCTTAGCTCGATTATTACGGTTAGAAGCGTACTCTTTTTAGCGTCCCTCCCTAGCTAGGGCTTGCCTATCGTTTCCTTAGTCCCGGCGCTAATACTAGTTTTAATTAGTATAGCTACTATTTCTAGGGCGCTTATTACTATAGCCGCTAGCGTAACCTCGACCTAAACTATCGCGATATCCGCGTACTACTATAGCGTACCGATTATCGAAACTACCGGCGTAACCGCGAACTAAAGTATCGCGATATACGCCCGAGGAATCGGCGTATCGTTCGTTATTACGAGCGCTTCGATACTATAACTTACCGTTATATCTATAACGGCCTCGTACTATACCGTAGCTATCGGACTATAGGTACCTACGGCACTACGCCTCGTATTTATCCTCTACGGCTTGCGTAAAAGTATAAATCGTATTACTTAGTAAAGGCTTATCGAGCTTGTCCTATAGGCGGGGTTCGAATCGTAACTATATCTAGTAGAGAAGGGTATAAGGCCTATTCGGATCTATCTCGAGCCCTACTTCGCGTATATAGCGGATATAATTTATAATAAACTACTAGGGCGCTCTACGGTTACGTATATCTTATATAGTATAGGATTCGGTATATAACTTGTCCTAGGCCTCGACGATAGATCTGCTAAACTTGTCCCTTAGGGCTTTATACTAGCGCTCGATATCTTCTCCTCTACGAATCGTATTACGATTATTACTCGTAAGCTCGTAAATAAACTATTGCTATACGGCTCTACGTAGGTACTTAGTAAGCTAGGTACGTATAGTATAAGCGTAATTAACTATTACGTAGTCGCTAGCCGCGTCTAGAAAGAGGTATACCGAGGTAAAGGTAGCCTTATTACCGTACGTATAGATATCTTAGCTATCTAAGTCTATATATAGGGCATTAGGGTAGAAGTACCCGATATCTATTAGGTTAAATCTCTCTAGGCGCTAGGAACGCTACGGGCTATAATAGGGTAAGCGGCTAAAGCGGAAATTGTCGATATAGTAAGAATTAAAGCGGTAATCTCGTAGGCTAAAGTTCCTACCCTAGGTACTAGAATCGCTAGGGCTCGGACTTAGGGGCCCTCCGCCTCTACCGCCTTAGCTATAGCGGCGCTATCTAGCCTTAGTATTGCGCTACGCGTTACGCCGTAACTAATAGGGCTAGACTTTAACCGGGTTAGGCAATAGTGTTAGGGCTAAATAGGCTATATGTAATTAGTATATAACTAGGCCGAGTAAAGCTAGGGTCTTAATGCCTTAGGCAGGGCTTAGCGCTTAGCGTTAGGCTACCTCTCCTACCTTCCTCCCTCTCCTCCTAGATCCTTATCGAATACTACTCGTACCTACTACTACCCTATCTACCTGCTAATATACCCTTCTTATATAGTATTCGATCTACCCTTTAAGGGCAGTAGCTAGATAGTCCTTATTTTAAGCTTTTAGCGGTATAGCTACGAACAAGACTAATTTAACTATATTACGCCTAAAGAACGGGACCTATACGTACTATTTTATTAAAAACAACCGTACCAATTACTAAGCAAGGCCTTCTATACAGCCTATTACACTAAGTTAATCGCACTAGACCGATATCTACTAATTCCGCTATATCCGCACTACCGGGGCCTATAATATATCCTTAGTGTTACCCCTTACAATAGCCGGCTTATTATAAAGCAATAACAACCGCGGCGCCGCTAGTAGCGCTAGCAATAACAACGCTAGTAGCATAGGGCCTACTAAAGAATCTATAATCGAAGGGAATAACCTATCGTTGCCCGTTAACGACATTCTTAATAACATTGTTAATCGTCGACATAGCTAACTAGCTATTAGCCCCTAACTAGCAGAGAGACTTTATAAAGCTATTCAAAATAGGCTCGCTGCTCTGCGTTAAGAACAATAGCTAAGGAATAACCTCCTCGAGATTCGCCGCCTATAGGAAGCCCTAGCAACTACTACTAAATTAATAGTAAGGCCTTCCTTACTACCTATTCTAGTCTAAAAGAAGGATGCTAAACTTAAGGACTATACCGTGTTTAATAGGTCTAGTCGAAAGCAATATAACGACTATATTCGTAACTATAAGCTTAATTAGCGAAACGTACTAAGGGCTCTTCTAGACGACTATTCGTTAGTCGTCTATGCTATATAGTATATTAATAGAGACCCGAAGCGTACCTAGGATAACTACTTTAACTCCCTTAATAATTAGACCGCTGTTTAGTAGCGAGACTATAAGACATTAAGACTATTATACTAAACACCCTTAGTAACCCTATATTACGCTAGTAGTACGCCTAAGACTAATACCTACGTACTAAACAAAAGGCCGACTAAACCTCTCGATCCTTCGAGGCCTATCTAAAGACCCTTAAGGACGATTTGCTACCTAAGACCGACTCTATCTAGATATCTAAGATACGACCTAAACTAAGATAGGAATTAGTCCTTAAATTAGACCGCCGCCGTATATTCGAATAGGCTAATCTAATACGCATTTAATTTATAGTCGAAGTAGAAATAGCTAAACGAGCTGTCTAGCTTTAATAACGACTAGAAGCGAGGATCCGACTAGCTAGTACTAACTGTAGCAATCGTAGCCGTAGAGGAAACTAAGGTTCCTACTAAAACAACAACGCTAATAATAGGAATAGTAACAATAACCGTAGAAGAGGCCGTAGCCGACGGCTATATAGAGGAGGCCGTAATAGGGGCCGTAGAAGGGGCTCGTATCCTTATAATACTAACCGCTCGACTAATAATAGTAGCAGCTATAGCAATCCTCTAACCGGATTGAAATGCTTCAACTATAATAGTACTAGCTATCTACTAGGCTAATGCGATAAACCTAGGGATTAGGCCCGAGTCGACCGTACTACCGCTAAGTACCGAAAAACCCTTTTAGCCGCTAATGCTACCCCTATCGGTCCTTCTAATTAGTCGAAAAAAGAATAAGCGCCGCACTAACTATTAGCCTCGTGCGGCGTAAAACTATCGATATTGTGCTAGCTATTATATATACCTATCTTATATAGGACACGTATAGAACTAACTATAAGACTAAGGTTACGCTAGATCTAGGAAATTCGGTTAGTGCCCTTATTAGCTATCGCCTTACTAAGTAATTAGACCTTCGACAATTGCCTAGGACTAACCTGCTAACCCTTGCTTAGTTTAATAACGCTCGGCACTTAACCTATAGGGCCTACTACATTCTTATAGCCCTAAGAGACGACCTTGGCAATAAGCGCCTACTAGACTTTACTACCTATATAGTAGATATAGACAACTTTCTATCCGATATTATTATTAGCAACCCTGTTCTTAAGCACTACGCTATAGCTATAGACTTAGGCATTCAAAAGTAGCGATTTAGAATCGCTAGGAAAGAGGACATTAAATATATTAATATTAGCGAGTGCCCTAATAATATCCGGGTCCTATTTATCGGTAACTTAATATCTGCCTCCGCCGACCTAATAGTCGATCTATTAGGTAATAACGATAAACCTATGCCCCCTAATAGTATAGACCCTAATTAGCTTGCTCGTATACTAGAGCCTATTCGACAAACCTATATTAACGTATTTAAGCACTACCTAGCATCGATATTGCCTATATTTAAAGAGACGGATTATAAGATTAATATTATAGAGGGCAAAGAAGTTCCTTTTAGACCGCTCTATAACCTTAGTAAACGAGAGCTTACTATATTGCGTAAGTACCTAGAGGAAAACCTAGCTAATAGCCGCATTTAATATAGTAATAGCCCTACTAGTGCGCCTATCCTATTTGTTCTAAAGAAGGATAGTAGCCTGCGCCTATGTGTTAATTATCGTAGACTTAACGCTATTACTATTAAGGACCGCTGTCTACTCCCGCTTATTAATAAGACCCTCGACCGCCTTTCTAGCGCTTACTTCTATACTATATTAGACATTAAGGATGCCTACTACCGTATCTGTATACGTAAGGGCGACGAATAGAAAACAGCCTTCTATACTCGCTATAGCTATTTCGAGTACTTAGTTATGCTATTTAGGCTAGCTAATGCCCCTACTATATTCTAGTCCTATATCAATCGGGCCCTATTAGGCCTATTAGACTACCTCTGTATAGTTTACCTAGACGATATCCTAGTCTATATATACTTACCTAACATTATAGAGCACTAGGCTACAGTCCGTAAGGTACTCGATTGTTTAAGAACTTATAGCCTGTATTACAAGCCTTCTAAATGTACCTTTACTACTAAGGAGGTAGCCTTCCTTAGCTTCCTCGTATTAACTAAAGGTGTTAAGGCTAATCCTAATCGGATTAAGACTATTACTAAATAGCTAATACCTACTAGTATTAAAGATCTTTAATTATTCCTAGGTTTTGCTAACTTCTACCGCCGCTTTATTAAGGGCTATTTACGGCATATAATGCCCCTAACTAAGCTTACTAAAACCAAGGCCAATCTACCTAGAGAGTTCAAATAGACTAACAAGGCATAAGCCGCTTTTAACGGTTTAAAGAAGCGCTTTACTAAAGTCCCCTTATTATACTATTTCGTACTAAGTAGGCAGATCCGTATTAAGACTAACGCTTTACAGTTCGCTATATTAGCTATTATATTACAACAGGCTAATAACAATTACTAGCACCCGATTGCCTTCTTCTTAAGGAAGATAATTAATGCTAAGCGTCGCTACGAGACCTACGAGCAAGAGCTCTTAGCTATTATAGAGGCCTTTAAGCACTAGCGCTACTATCTCGATAGTATATAGTATAGCATTTAGGTCTATACGGACTATAACAACCTCTGTAGAATTACGAAGGTTACTAGGGTTATAGGTCGACAGGCTAGATAGGCCGTCTACCTCGCCGGGTTCGATTTTAATATTCTATATCGGCTAGGCGTAAGTAACCCTACTAATAGTCTATCGAGGCGACCTAATTACGACAGCGAGACTTATTAATCTATTAATTCTCTATTTCTAACCCTATAGTATAAGATTGCTATAGCCTATATTATTAATAAGTAAGCGTAGGATAAGCGGCTTACCGGACTCCGCGACGGCTTAAAGCATGTTAATACTCTTACTATATTAATAGTACGTATTAAGGCAAAGGCTAATAACACTAATAGGAAGAGCTATAATAACTCCCTAGTCGATATCGCAATATATAGTAACAGCGATAGCACTACTATAGTTAATCCGGCTGCTAGTACTATTAGATATATATAATGCGTACCTCGTTTAATAGCAAGGGTACTGCTAAATAACCTTGTAAATAGGGATAGTTAATCGTTTATAGATAAGCTATTACGTACTTAGCAGAGGGACGCCTTTGCTACTAAACGTATCGATAAGCTTATAAGTAGGCGAACGACTCGGTTTAGTAAGAGTAACTAATCGATCGATAATAAGAGTTACTTAAGGTTTAAGGGTAGGTACTATGTCCCCGCTAAACAATCGATTAGACAAGAGCTTTTAAAGAGGCACTATAATAGTAAGCTCGCTAGTTACTATAGTATAGAGAGGTCGTACGAGCTACTATCGCGTATATACTACTAGCTAAATAGTAAGCGGTATATAAAGGAATATATATAGACCTATATAGTATACTAGCGAGTTAAAGCACTAAAGCACTTACTATTCGGCGAGTTGTCTTTACTTCCTATCCTAAAGAAACCATTTGTAGAGCTTATAATAGACTTTATTATAGGCCTTCTACCTACTAAGCGTAGGGGTAGTAAGGACATCTTCGATACTATCCTTATTATAGTAGATCGGTTTACTAAGGGCGCTCGTTACATCCCTACTCGGAAGGATTAGACTACTATTAATATAGCTAAAGCACTATAGAATAATATCCTCTATAGCTATTAGGGAACCCCTAAGGAGATAGTTTCCGACCGGGGCTCGATATTTATATCTTATTATTAGAGTAAGATATGCCTATAGCTAAGACTTAAGCATCGCCTATCTATAGCATTCTATCTATAAACAGATAGCTAGACCGAGAGGTAGAATGCTACCCTATAGCAATACTTACGAAGCTATATTAACGAGGACCCTAACAAATAGGTTAATCTCCTATAACTAGCCGAATTCGTATACAACAATAGTGTCTACTTATCTACTAAGGTTTTACCTTATTTCGCTATAATAGGGAGCAACCCTACGCTACTATAAGACCTACTATCGCTCGAGGCCGAGCGTAAGGAAAGGGAAGCGGGTTAACCTAAGATACTAGCGGCTATTAAGAGGGTTCAAACTTGAAAGATACGAGAAATTTACGCTAAGATAGCTAATAAACTAGCAAAGGCCTAGGCCTATTAGAAGGCCTACTATAATAAATACTACCTTCTAATAACTTTCCGGAAGGGCGATATAGTTATACTTAGTACGAAGAACCTACGTATCCGTAAACACCCCTCGCCCGATAGCAAAACAAGGCCTAAGCTCGTACTAAGGTATATTAGCCCCTTCCGTATCCGAGAACCTAGGGGTACCTAGGCCTATTAACTATAGCTTCTACCTTATTACACTATCTATAACACCTTCTATATATCCCTCCTTAAGCCGTACTATTTACGTAAAGGCGACGAAGCACCTACTAAATCCGAGGACATACTAGCTAATAGTAAAGAGCTATAGTCTATAGAACGTATTCTAAAGCATCGGACTAGGCAAGGCAAGAAGGAATACCTCCTAAGATAGCAAGGCTATTTACCTAAATAGGACTCGTAGGAGGCTAAAGACTCGTTTAAGGATATAACCGAGCTATTAGACGAGTATTAGACTAGCGTAAAGAACACGAAGAAGGCTAAGAGCTTATAATGCCGCTAATATTACTAAAAGAGACCTAGGATTAATGCTACCCCCGGGGTAATACTCGCTAACTAATTAGAGACCGGCAAACTAGGACAATAAGACTATACCTAGCGCGCTACGACGCGTCGATTAGTTACTACTCTTTTAAGGACTCTACCTCTTGTTTATTTATTCTATAAGGCCTCGAGGCCTAGGCGATCGACGAGGGCGGCGCGCGCGCGCGAATAGTAATAATAACGATAGCGTCGTAGTATAAGTTAGCGGTATATTAGAAGACGGCGTACGGCTATATTAGTAACGGTATTGCGGAGTATATTACTAGTTAAAGCGTTACTAGTTAGAGAAGGAATTAAAGGATAAGGTAAAGTTAGCGCTAAGACGGCTAGCGCCGCTATTATTAACATTACCTGCTCGCCGCTATTGTTAACATTACTTGCTATTATTACTGCGCCGCAGATACAATCTTACCTATACTACGAGCCTAAAGTACTATACTAACTAAGTTAAAAGATTAAACCTGCTAAGGGTTTAATTAAAACTTTAAGCTGCTTAAAAGATTAAGCGACTAATAGACTAACTAAGGGCAAAACTATAGAGCTAAGCTAGCCGGAGTCGATCTTGCGGACAATAAGTTACTCCTCGATCTTTCCGACCCTTTAAGCGAGGCGAACCTTAACTACTATACTTATAATAGCCTTTACTTATAGAAACTAGACGAGCTATGTTTTTTAAAAGATAAGATTAATTAACAATTGAAGGCTACTAAACCTAACTAATTAGGACTAGCGAAACTACGATAGTAAATAATAGCCCTCGTAATAATAAGAACAATCTCTCGTAATAATAAGAACAATCCCTCGGAGCGGACATTTCTAGGTCTTTTAGAGTAGACGCAAAGAACTCGGAACGATATTACTTAGAACGGAGGCAGTGCTATAATACCTCGTACGCCTACCTATTATAGTATGGAAGACGCGCTCGTATTATAATTAGTCGATAGTCCTTAATTCTTATAGTTATATATCACTTTATAGTATATAAGGATAGCGTAGTTAGAGTTAGACATTATGTTAGAAGGTAAGGTTTAATATAGTTATATAATTAGGTAGTTAAGTGTTTAATTTAGCGCGGCTAAGCAGCTTATTAGATTTGCTAAGTTAGTAGTAATAGAGGTCGAGATTAGAATATAGGAAGGCTACGAGGGCGCGGCCTTTAGAAGGGAAGCGTATATTAGGGCTAAACAGGCTATACGTAATTAGTATATAACTAGGCCGAGTAAAGCTAGGGTCTTAATACCTTAGGTAGGGCTTAGCGCTTAGCGTTAGGCTAACTCTCCTACCTTCCTCCCTCTCCTCTTAGATCCTTATCGAATACTACTCGTACCTACTACTACCCTATCTACCTACTAATATACCCTTCTTACAAATAGGGCTAATAGGACCTATTTATATAGGCCTACGCGTACGAGGCGTTTAGCTCTTCTAGCGTCTAATCTGTTCTATACTAAGCTTAAAGGGATACTCTAGCGTAACTAGTCGATCTCGTCGCGGATCTTATCCCTAAGCTACTAAGTTTAGGTAACCTATTAATTTGCTAGTTATCCGAATAGCTAGCGTATCTTATTACGTAGGATAGCTAGGTTAGCGGCGTTTAGGATTTCGCCGTCGGCGTCCTCGGTAGCCGCGTCTATACTAGCGGCGTTCTAGTTATCGCGTACTAGTACTTCTCGAGGGCGCTACGACTACGGGTTGTTATAAGCGGGTTACTTTCCGTTACGCTAGTTTTAAAAGGAAGGTCCCGCGGCCGCATTACGTACTCGCTAGCGGTCTACGACTAGACGCCTAGCTTCCGTTCCTAGGGACGCGTCTAGTAATCTATTACGGCGCTATGTTTACTATCGCGGAGGTAGATTACGCTCTACGCTAGGCTCTATATATACCGAGTCTATACGCTAGGACTCTAGGTCTATATCTTAAGACATATCGGCTATATACTTAGCCGATACGAGTAAGAGTAACGGCTCTTATAGTCGGGGTCCTTACTACTATAGCTTAGGACTTTGCCGTTACTTAGGCTCGGTTGTTAGAGGCTATACGTAATTGGTATATAACTAGCTCGAGTAAAGCTAGGGTCTTAGTGCCTTAGGTAGGGCTTAGCGCTTAGCGTTAGGCTAACTAGCCTACCTTCCTCCTTCTCCTCCTAGTTCTCTATCGAATACTACTTATACCTACTACTACCCTATCTACCTACTAATATAACCCTTCTTATATAGTATTCGATCCACCCTTTAAGGGCAGTAGCTAGATAGTCCTTATTTCAAGCTTTTAGCGGTATAGCTACGAAAACTATCGATTTAACTATATTATGCCCGAAGAACGGGACCTATACGTACTATTCTATCGAAACAACCGTACTAATTATTAAGCAAGGCCTTCTATACGGCCTATTATACTAAGTTAAGCATACTAGACCGATACCTACTAATTCCGCTATATCCGTATCTTAGGGGCTAATAATATATTATTAGTGTCGCCCCTTATAATAGCCGGTTTGTTACGAAGTAACAACCGCGGCGCCGCTAGCAGCGCTAGCAATAACAACGCCGGCAGTGCTCCTAGCAGTGCTAGTAATAATAACACTAGTAGTATAGTGCCTACTAAAGCACCTACTAAAGTGCCTCCTACCGAAGAGCCTACTACTAAGCCTTCCGAAGAACCTATAGTTCTAGGCGATAATCTAGAATTGCCTATTAACGACATTCTTAACAACATTATTAATCGACGGTATAGCTAACTAGCCTTTAGCCCCTAGCTAGTAGCGAGACTCTAAGAAGCTACCTAGAATAGGCTCGCTACTCTACGCTAAGAATAATAGCTAAAGGAGAACCTCCTCGAAATTCGCCGCCTATAGCAATCCCTAGCAACTAATACTAAGCTAATAGTAGGGCCTTCCTTACTCTCTGTTTTAGTCTAAAAGAAGGATACTAAACTCAAGGATTGCACCGTATTTAATAGCTCTAGCCGGAAGCAATACAATAATCATATTCGTAACTACGAGCTTAACTAACGCAATGTACTAAGAGCGTTGCTAGACGACTACTCGTTAGTCGTCTATGCTATATAGTATATTAATAGCGACCTAAAACGTACCTAGGATAACTATTTTGACTCCCTTAATAATTAGACCGCTGTTTAGTAGCAAGACTATAAGACTATTATACTAAACACCCTTAGTAACCCTATATTGCGCTAGTAGCACGCCTAAGACTAATACCTACGTACTAAACAAAAGGCCGACTAAACCTCTCGATCCTTCGAGGCCTATCTAAAGACCCTTAAGGACGATTTATTACCTAAAACCGACTCTATCTAGATATCTAAGATACGACCTAAACTAAGATAGGAACTAGTCCTTAAATTAGACCGCCGTCGTATATTCGAACAGACTAATCTAACGCGCATTCAATTTATAGTCGAAGTAGAAACAGCCGAACGGGCTGTTTAGCTCTAATAGCGACTAGAATCGAGGATCCGACTAGCTAGTACTAACCGCGGCAACCGTAATGCCCGCGGAGGAAGCTAAGGTTCTACCTAAAACAATAGTGCTAATAATAGGAACAGTAACGACCGTAGAAGAGGCCGTAGCCGACGGCTATATAGAGGAGGCTATAATAGGGGCCGTAGAAGGGGCTCGTATCCCTATAATACTAATCGATTAACTAATAATAGCAGCAACAGTAGCTATAGCAATGTTCTAACCGGATTGAAGTGCTTTAATTGTAATAGCACTAGCTATCTACTAGGCCAATGCGATAAACCTAAGGACTAGGCCCGAATCGACCGTACTACCGCTAAACACCGAAAGCACCTCTTAGCCGCTAATGCTACCCCTATTAGCCCTTCTAACTATTCGAAAAAAGAATAAGCGCCGCACTAACTATTAGCCTCGTACGGCGTAAGACTATTAACATTGTACTAGCTATTATACGTACCTATCTCGTATCGGACTCGTATAGAACTAACTATAAGACTAAGGTTATACTAGATCTAGGAAACTTAGTTAGCGCCCTTATTAGCTATCGCCTAGCTAAGTAATTAGACCTTCGACAATTGCCTAGGACTAACCTA
The DNA here is from genome assembly GCF_000340215.1 of Pseudocercospora fijiensis CIRAD86. Taxonomy (NCBI): domain Eukaryota; kingdom Fungi; phylum Ascomycota; class Dothideomycetes; order Mycosphaerellales; family Mycosphaerellaceae; genus Pseudocercospora; species Pseudocercospora fijiensis. The sequence continues at coordinate 436,998 of NW_006921534.1, read as the reverse complement.
CTAACCCTTGCTTAGTTTAATAACGCTCGGCACTTAACCTATAGGGCCTACTATATCCCTATAGTTCTAAAGGACGACCTCGGAAATGAACGCCTACTAAACTTTACCGCCTACGCGGTAGATATAGACAGCCTCCTATCCGACATTGTTATTAGCAACCCTATTCTTAAGTACTATGCTATAGTTATAGACTTAGGCAGTTAATAATAGCGATTTAGAATCGCTAGGAAAGAGGATATTAAACACATTAATATTAGCGAGTGCCCTAATAATATTAGGGTCCTATTTATTAGCAACCTAACTCTAGCTAATCCGACGGCCGACCTACTCGGTAGTAATAACGATAAACTAGTGCCCCCTAATAGCATAGATCCTAAACAACTTAATCGTATACTAGAACCTATTCGAGAGACCTATATTAATGTATTCAAACACTACTTAGTATCGATATTGCCTATATTTAAAGAGACGGATTATAAGATTGATATTATAGAGGGCAAGGAGGTTCCTTTTAGCCCCCTCTATAACCTTAGTAAACGAGAGCTTGCTGTATTGCGTAAGTACCTAGAAGAAAACCTAGCTAATAGTCGAATTCGGTATAGTAACAGCCCTACTAGCGCCCCTATCCTATTCGTACTAAAGAAGGATAGTAGCCTACGCCTATATGTCGATTATCGTAGGCTTAATGCTGTTACTATTAAAGACCGCTGTCTACTTCCTCTTATTAATAAGACCCTCGATCGCCTTTCTAGTACCTACTACTACACTATATTAGACATTAAGGACGCCTATTACCGCATCCGTATTCGTAAGGGCGATGAATAGAAGACAGCCTTTCGTACTCGTTATAGCTATTTTAAGTATTTAGTTATACTATTTGGGCTAGCTAATGCCTCTACGACCTTCTAGTCCTATATCAATCGGGCCCTTTTAGGCCTATTAGACTACCTTTATATAGTTTACCTAGATAACATCCTAGTTTATACCTATTTACCTAATATTATAGAGTACTAGGCTATAGTACGTAAGGTCCTCGACCGCCTACGAGCCTATAGCCTATATTGCAAGCCTTCTAAATGCACCTTTGCTACTAAAGAGGTGTTATTCCTCGGCTTCCTTATATTAACTAAGGGCGTTAAGGCTAATCCTAATCGGATTAAAACTATTACTAAATAGCCTGTTCCTACGTTAATTAAGGAGCTATAGTCGTTCCTCGGCTTCGCTAATTTCTATCGTCGCTTTATTAAGGGTTATTTACGGTATATAATGCCTCTAACTAAGCTTACTAAAACTAAAGCCAACCCTACTAGAGAGTTCAAATAGACTAATAGAGCACAAGCCGCTTTTAACGGTTTAAAGAAGCGATTTACTAAAGTCCCCTTGTTATACTACTTCGTACTAAGCAAACTAATCCGTATTAAGACTAACGCTTTACAGTTCGCTATATCGGCTATTATGTTATAGCAATCAGACGATAACTATTACTAGCACCCGATTACCTTCTTCTCGAGGAAGATAATCGATACTAAGCGTCGCTACGAGACCTACGAGTAAGAGCTCTTAGCTATTATCGAGGCCTTTAAGTATTAGAGGCATTACCTCGATAGGGCCTAATATACGATATAGGTCTATATAGACTATAACAACCTCCGTAGCATTACTAAGGTTACTAGAGTTATAGGTCGACAGGCTAGATAGGCCGTCTACCTCGCTAGGTTTGATTTTGATATATTATATCGGCTAGGCGTAAGCAACCCTACTAATAGCCTATCGAGGCGACCTAATTACGATAGCGGGACTTAGCAATCTATTAATTTATTGTTTCTAACCCTATAGTATAAGATTGCTATAGCCTATATTATTAATAAGTAAGCGTAGGATAAGCGGCTTACCGGACTCTACGACGGCTTAAAGCATATTAATGCTCTTACTATATTAATAGTACGTATTAAGGACACAGATAGGAGAAGTTATAATAACTCCCTAGTCGATATCGCTATATATAGTAACAGCGATAGCACTACTGCAGTTAATCCGGCTACTAGTACTACTAGATATATATAGTGCGTACTACGTAAGATAGCGAGGGTGCTATTAAGCGAACTTATAGAAGGGGATAGACGAGCGTTTATAGATAAGCTATTACGTACTTAGCAAAGGGACGCTTTTGCTACTGCTCGTATAGATTAGCTTAGAAGTGGCCGTAAGACTAAATCTAGTAAGAATTAGTCGATTGATACTAATAGCTATTTGCGCTATAAGGGTAGGCTCTATATCCCTACCGAGCATTCGATCCGATAAGAGCTTCTTAAGCGACACTATAATAGTGAGCTTGCCGGTTACTATAGCATAGAGAGGTCGTACGAGCTACTATCGCGTATATACTACTAGCTAAATAGTAAGCGGGATATAAAGGACTACGTAAACACGTATACTATATGTTAACGAGTTAAAGCACCGAAACACTTACTATTTAGCGAGTTACCTTTACTCCCTGTTCTAGGGAAGCTATCTACTAAGCTTATAACGGATTTTATTATAGGCCTTCTGCCTACTAAGCGTAGGGGTAGCAAGGATATATATAATGCTATCCTAGTTGTCGTAGACCGGTTTACTAAGGGCGCTCGCTATATCCCCGCTCGAAAGGACTAGACGGCTATTAACTTAGCTAAGTTACTATAGAATAATATCTTCTATAGCTATTAGGGAACCCCTAAGGGGATAGTCTCTAACCGAGGCTCGATATTTATATCGCACTATTAGAGCGAAATACACCTATAGCTAAGACTAAAGCATCGGCTATTAACAGCCTTCTATCTATAGACTAACGGTCAAATAGAGAGATAGAATGCTACCCTATAGTAGTACCTACGTAGCTACATTAATAAGAACCCTAATAACTAGGTTAATCTCCTATAACTAGCCGAATTCGTATATAACAACAGTGTCTACTTATCTACTAAGGTGTTACCTTATTTCGCTATAATAGGAAGCAACCCTGCGCTACTATAAGACCCCCTATCGCTCGAGGCCGAGCGTAAGGAAAGGGAAGCAGGTCAACCTAAGACACTAGCGGCTATTAAGAGGGTTCAAAAGATGCGAGAAATTCACGCTAAGATAGCTAACAAACTAGCAAAGGCCTAGGCCTATTAGAAGGCCTATTATAACAAACACTATATACCGATAACCTTTAAGCAAGGCGACATAGTTATACTAAGTACTAAGAACCTCCGTATCCGTAAGCACCTATTACCTAACAGTAAAACAAGGCCCAAGCTCGTACTAAGATATATTAGTCTATTCCGTATTCGAGAAGTTAAGAGCTCCTCCGTATAGGCCTATTAGTTATAGCTTCCCCCTTATTATACTATCTATAACACCTTCTACGTATCCCTCCTAAAGCTATATTACCTACGCGAGGGGGATAAAGCACCTACTAAACACGAAGACATACTAGCGGATAGTAAAGAGCTATAGTCTATAGAACGTATCCTATAGTACCGGACTAGGAAAGGCAAGAAAGAGTACCTATTAAGATAGCAAGGATATCTACCTAAATAGGACTCGTAGGAAGCTAAAGGTTCCTTTAAGGACATAACTAAGTTGTTAGATAAGTATTAGACTAGCGTAAAGAACAAGAAGAAGGCTAAAAACTTATAATATTACTACTAAGGCCTAGGACTAATGCTACCCCCGGGGTGCTATTAGCTAACTAATCGGAGGCCGGCAAACTAGGACAATAAGACTATACTAGGCGCGCTACGACGCGTTAATTAATTAGTTACTACTCTTTTAAGGATTCTACCTCTTGTTCCTTTATTTTATCGAGGCCTCGAGGCCTAAGCAACCGATAAGGGCGATACGCGCGCGCGAATAACAGTAATAGAGATAATAGTGTCGCGCTACGAGCTAGCAGTGTGTTAGCAGCCGGCACGCCTATATTAGTAATAGTATTACGGGGTGTGTTACTATTCGAAGAAGGAAGACGACGCGACTATATCGTTAACGGTGTTACTAATGTTATTATTAGATAAAGAAGAAGATTGGAAGCGAGGTAAAGTTAGCGCTAAGACGACTAGCGCCGCTATTGTTAACATTACTTGCTATTATCGCTACGCCTATAGGCACAACCTTACCTATACTACGAGCCGGAGCGTACTATACCGGTTAAGTTAAAGGAATAGCTACGTTAAAGGTTTAATTAAAACTTTAAGGCCAAGTTAAAACTTTAAGCCGCTTAAAAGATTAAGTAGACTAATAGACTAACTAACTAAGGGCAAAAACTATAGAGCTAAGCTAGCCGGGGTCGATCTTGCGGATAATAGGTTACTCCTCGATCTTTCCGACCCTTTAAGCGAAGCGAACCTTAACTATTACACTTATAATAGCCTTTACCTATAGAAACTAGAAGAACTAAGTTTTTTGAAAAGATATAATTAGTTAACACTTGAAGGCTGCCAAACCGAACTAATTAGGGCTAGTAAAACTACGATAGTAAATAATAGTCCTCGTAATAATAAGAATAATAACCCTCGGAAGCGGACAAACCCTCGGAAGCGGACATTGCTAGGTCTTTTAAGAGTAGACGCAAAGAACTCGGTACGACATTACTTAGAACAGAGGTAGGGCTATAATACCTCGTACGTCTACCTATTATAGTAGGGAAGACGCGCTCGTATTATAATTAGTCGAAGGCCCTTAATTCTTATAGATATATATTACTTTATAGGTTGTTATATATAGTAATAGCGTAGTTAGAGTTAAATATAGTATTGTATTAGAGGTGAAGTTTGATATAGTTATATAATTAGGTAGTTAAGTATTTAATTTAGCGCGGGCTAAGCAACTTATTAGACTTACTAAGTTAGTAGCAATAGAGGTCGAGATTAGAACATAGACAGGCTACGAGGGCGCGGCCTTTAGAAGGGAAGCGTGTGTTAGAGGCTATACGTAATTAGTATATAACTAGCTCGAGTAAAGCTAGGGTCTTAGTGCCTTAGGCAGGGCTTAGCGCTTGGCGTTAGGCTAACTAGCCTACCTTCCTCCTTCTCCTCCTAGTTCTCTATCGAATACTACTTATACCTACTACCACCCTATCTACCTGCTAATATAACCCTTCTTACATCGGTACTTTATTAACTAGTACTCTACTATATAGTCTTAGAATGTCGTTACTAAAGCTCCTACTATTTAGACTTAGGATAGTATTACTTAGGGCGTTATTGCTACTCCGGACCTAATAAAGAGGATCCTAGGCTATTTAGGGCTAAAAGCTCCGAGGTACTAAGTTTCCGTAGGCCTAGGGGAAAAATAATCGGTAAGGACCTATAGCGTATATATATATATCCCGTCGCGTACTAGCTACTAAAATCGTCCTACGGCGGCGTAGTTATAGACTAGTATCCGGACTTACACTTATAGGCACTACTATTTCTAGGGAAGGCGGTACTAGTTCTAGAATAGGAGCCGCTAAATCGTTAGGTTCTATTGTATCTAAAACGCTAAGTTAATTATAGATTGCTATTAGCGTCTTTGCTACTACCGTAACTAAAGAGCGGTTAACTACCTAATCCTAAGGGAAACCGAGGGTAGTACTACCTCTAGCGTCCGAGAGCTTTCGCGGTATCTATTCTTCTAGAGGCTAATAATAAGTAGTAATCGTCGTAACGACTGCTTTTAACGGGTCTCTCTATTTCTAGTATACTAACTTAGCGTAACCGGCGTTAGCTAAGAACTCCTTAAAGTAGAAAGCGATGTTTAATAAGTAGGCGTCTAAGTCGGGGCGTACGGAAGCTAGTATATTATAAAATAAGCGTCTGCTCGTTAGTCTTATAGATAAGTATAGAGTAGAGGGATAAGTATAGAGTAGAGAGATAAGTATAGAGTAGAGGGATAAGTATAGAGTATAGAGTAGAGGGACTAGGCTAGTATCCGCTTATAGGCTCTTGCTTCGGCTAGTTCCTACTTCGGTAGGTATTAGTATAGTATAAACAAACCTAATAAGAAAGGCGAATAGGGCCTAGTCGCTATCTAGAAGATAGGCGAATTAGGTAGCGTAGGGCGCCGTCGCTATATAGATATGTGTATATATAGAAGATAGCATACAGAAATCGGAGGACTATCGTAATCGTATCGAACGTAGGTAAATATAGTAGGTAGGTACCGCTAGTACGGGACCTCGCGGTCGCGTTAAGCGGCAGCGGTAGGGTTTTTTACTTTTTAAGGTACCCGATCGTCTAGTACTTAGGTACTATTTAAACGGGTCTAGATCTAACTAAAGCGAAGCTACTAATTGTTATATAAGGGACGAATTAGTAGTTATATAATAGTATAGTATTATAGGAGTATCTACGGTACTATAGAAGTATATACTAGGCCTAGCGTTCCGTGCCTACCGTAACAGTTTTTGTTTAGTCATCTACTTTCTATAAAGGTTTACGTTCTACGTTCCTTAATATATGTTTCCTATAATATAGAAGGGGTAGGAGTAGGAGTAGGGGTAGGAGTAGGAGTAGGAGGAGTAGGAGGAGTAGGAGTAGGAGTAGGAGCAGTAGAGGAAGCAGTGGTAGCATCTCAAGTATTCATTCGCACTATAGGATGTCTTATCTTACAGCACATCCATCCATCCAACTGAATCTCCATCCAACCATCCATGCCGTGACTCATAATATGCTCCAGCCACACACACGCACGCATCTCTCATTTGGCTATTTGCAGCCTATCCTATCCATTTCTCATAAACACCTTCGCAAAGTCCTTCGTCGTCCAAGAAGACAAAATTCAAAAAATCAATCGTCTGTGGCGTGATTTTCGTACTCCATGGTGTATCATCGCAAGATTTCACGGCTTAAAATGCGTATTGCAGACAAAAGGTCGTAGCTGTGACAGCAGTGTCAAGCGTAAGAAGAAGTAGTAGTTGACTCAAGGAAACTGTATGCTTTTCGTTCCAATCGTTTGGGTGGTTCGGCCGTAATAGTTTGTCCGGCCGTGATCGTTTGCCCGGCCGTGTATTCATTGCCAGGACAAGGGTCGTCGTCGTGAGGTTCGGTACTCGTCAAGATCGTGAAATGAGAGTGTAGCACATCAAGTACGCAACCACTAGTTCGCGCGGATGACGAGCTTGCTCAAGAACTTGTTGCTAAGACAGTCAAAGTCGTCGCGGTTGAACTTGGCGTTCTGTCGCTCCTTGAGGTATTTCTCTGTATGCAATGTCAGTGCTGAGTGGCGGCAACGCGCAGATGAACTTACCATGTTTGTTGACGTGGCCGCGGACTTCAGTCAACGCGTCACAGACGGCGATGTTGGATCCCAAAAGCTGATGATGCTTCTTGGTGTCCCACTCCTGCAAACCTGGAAGTTTGGTGGAGATGGCCTGGAAGAGACCGACAATGACACCAACTGGAGTGGTCTCCATATCGTCGCAGAACTTCTGAACAGCTGCCTCGTCCGGTACGCGGTAGTGGCAGTCGAACTGCATCTCCTCCCAGATTGCCAGCAGAATGGTTGCGAGCATGAAGATGGTTGGCCAGTTCTTGAGCTTCTCACCAGAGTAGACGGATGAGTATAATGACGACAATTCTTCGAGGATATCCTTCTGCAGCTCACGCCACATGTCGGCCAGAGCGCACTTGACCTGGAAGTTGATCATGACAGGTGCCATGGTCTTGCCAAAGAACTTTGACTTGTCATCGCCGATTCTGCCAGTCCATGACTCTTCTTCCGAAAGACCCTCGACCATGGTCACGTGAAGAGTAAGGTTGTATGCGAGGACAAGCTTCAATGCTTTTCGTATGCAGGGTGTCTTCTCCTTCAGGTAGTAGCGGTGAACGGTCTTGAGGATCTCGGTGAGGAATTTGGTGCCCTCGAAGTATTCGTCGACGAAGTTCTCAAAGCCCATGTCCAGGTGGCGATCGAGATATTCGGACAGCCTGGCTGTGCTGACTCCTTCCATGCCAGCTGACAGCTTGGCGGTAGCAATCTCAAATTCTTCCGGAACCTCGCTCCTTGTAGTCTCGACCCAATCCATGCCGAAGCACTGATCATCACGCACAAAGACCTCACGAGCCTCGATGGGTAGGTAGTGGCCATAGCCGTGTGTGACGTAAAGAGTGCGCTCCACGGCACTGAAGCCCTTGATGTTGCCGACACTGAATCCAAGCGAGACGTGTCGCTCATAGTCGGCTTTCCAGTCCTTCATGAAGTAACCAATGTCCTTGATGTCCATACGTGTGCATGGTACTTGCCACAACCGGGCGTGGCTCGGCCGACATCCACCGCAAGGCTCACCCTTGTCGCAGGTCTTCTTTAAGAACTTGCATCGGAGACAAGCACGCAGCTTTCGGATCTCGTGTGCTTGTTGGCGCTGATCGGGTCTGAGTGGACCACGTCTGCGACCGACCTTCTTCTCGGCGATGGAATCTTTCCGGTTGGAGTGCAGCGACTTCTTGATCACGGGCTTGGTGGTCTTGCCTTCAAGAGGAGACTTGCGACGACGGAGTGGAGGAGACACCGGTCCCGATGAAGTTGGTGATGTTGATGATGAACTCGAGCGGTGGTATGATGCCGGTGCACCTTGGGGGCTTACTGCCGATGAAGACGCAGGCGAGGTGTGCTGGTGACCGTGACATGACATGCCGTGTGAGTGTTGGTATGCGGCATACTGTGCGTGGAGATAGTCTTCACCGTGAAGGTCATGTGGCGAGTGCAGTGGCCAAGATGGCACCTCCTCCCAACTACTCGAAAGTTCAGCCGAGGATGGGCCATCTGATGTCGATGAATCTGAGTTGGTGCGGATGTGAAGGTTCTGGCTTGGGTTCGACACAGTGCCGAAAGAGTCAAGTGATGCACGTTGTGGGTTGTAGTTGACGATTGACCATGAGCCTTCGTTGTCTGAGAGTGAAGCGACTTCCAGTATCGTTCCGGTCGGGGAGCTTCCCGGGATGCTTGAGTGTATGGACTCTGCATTGTGTTGCTGAAGAGCGGCGTGGTTGAGAGCCATGGAGAAACTCGACATGTCGTATTCAGTGTTGGGGTAGAAGGCATTCATCGACTCGACGGGGCCAGGCATGGTCATGAAGTTGGCAGTGTCCATGCCGGTGGACATGGGGTATGTCTCAGCACTCGTGGAGGGCATGAAGTCGACAGGCGAAGTGTGTAGCTGAGCACCAAATGAGGAGGCATTGTAGGCATTCATGTTGAAGGCACTGGCGTCCGGTTGATTGCTAAATTGAGGTTGCTGGGCCGGCTGTTGCATGTGATACTGCCAGCTCGTGGGCAGCATGTTGTAGTCGAAGCCATCGAAATTGGTGGTGTGCAGGTTGATTGACTGGTTGCTGTGGTTGCTGCTGGGCCGGCTCGAGATTTGCGGCTTCGCATCGTGGTGTTGCTGTTCTTGACTCGACATGTACGCTGGGCGGGCGTGGGCGTGGGCGTGGGCGTAGGGTTGTTGCGGCGGCGGCTGGTATGTCTGCTGGTGTTGTTGCTGTGCCTGCTGCTGGCGAGTCTGCTGCTGCATCGCGCTTTCCTGCTCCATGGCTTCGAGGCTATTTGGCAGCCAAGCACTCGCGGGTGCGGGTGCGTGTGCGTGTGCGGGTGCGTGTGCGTGTGCGTGCTGCTGGTGGTGTTGTTGCTGGTGGTGTTGCTGGTGGTAGAATGGCGGGTAGGCGTTCGATGGTGGGTCGGGCGGCGCTGCTGCCGCTGGTGCGGAGGGCTCGAGAAAGAAGTGGTGGGCGAAGTCGTCCATGCTGGGCAGACTGCGGCGTGAAAGTCGAATGTTGTTCACACCGCTGGTCGAGTTTGTCAGGTCGAGCGCTGAAAGGCGACACCAAGTGTGTGCCCGGCGCAGCAGAGAGCCAGGCCAGCAGCGGAGAGCGCTGGACTGGCAGGCAGTACGCTGGAGTGAGCGCGGGTTAAGAGTTGCGGTGAGAGTGCATGCAGTTGTACTGCATCCGACTAGGGCACGGCGCCAATCATCGCAGCGCTCTGCACGAACTAGCCATGCAGGCTGGGATAACTGCCTTCGAGCCAGCCGTCAGCAGGCGTCCAGAAAGCGACACGCTGCTCGTCACCATCCTGTCCTGTTCTGGTCGGCGGCGGTTGGGAGCCCGTCTTTATATACAGCTGTGGATGTGCCGCAGCGCGTCCAGCTTGCGTGCAGCCATATTCTACCGGTATGGCACGCTCTCACATTGCTGCCACATGTGGTCGGCATTCACTCAGCCCGCGACCCTTCTCTTGGCACATTCGAACAGCCGAAGCGAAGGCGGGGAAGATCATATCACGTGCCTTGTCCAAGTCAAGTCGGTGTGCACTGTGCAGTGATTCTTGATGCAGTCTGCAGGGTCCCTGTGGTGAGTATTCAATGCCCCGGAAGTTAACCACCAATCCAACACACGTGCCACAGCTCTGCCTCTGCGATGCCGATGCGCCTTTGCCTCGTTCTCACACATGTACAGTGCTGCATTTGGTGCATTCCACCTTCCGGCCTGCAGCCAACGCCCACGAGCTGCAGCTGCGTAGTATGCATTATTATTGATCCACCCTACGTGCCGGAGACGTGCACACCTGAAACGCAATCTCTGCCACTGTCGTATTATTGTGTATTGTGCGAGGCGAGGCGAGGCGAGTCCGCCGAACGGCATCGCCATCTGCCTCCCGCTCGCGCCCGACCATACAACATTCGCCCATTGTTACCGGCGTGGAACTCTCGTGTGCCTTGCTTCAGCGTGCGGACGGATTACGTCAGAAACGCCATGCTGTGCGACACGGCGAGCCCGCGTTGGGATCAAGCAACGCCCGCGGCTAAGTAGTAAGTGCAGCACAATACGGCCGTCCATACGCACTGCCTCAGGCCGTCAAGGCAGGAAAACAACCTGTCTGATCGGTGTATGACGATCAGCAGCGTCAACATCATCTGCACTGCACAGCTGACCCCAAGTCCAGACCCTCATCCTGGCAGAAGAGGAGCTCCGCTGCGTCTGGATGCATGTACCAGGTACTTTCGAAGCACTTCAAGCAGTGGAAGTTTGCATCGCTCCCCGAAGAGATTGTCTCTTCCTGCATGTGATCGAGCAACTGAGATCTGCTTGCAGCGGCATGTCGACACCGAGTGCTATCTGGAAGTCGCATTGTTGCAGATCAAGAAGAACAATCGGCCGCCTTCCATGCAAGGCGAGTCAAACATCAACGACATCTTTCTCCACGTGACGAAGCGATGTGTTGGCAGTTTACGCCACATGGCGAGCCATCGAAGCTGAGGCGATCCATGTGCCAGTGCGAAATCAACTCGGCTGTCTCGACATACCACCTCCCTCCATTGTCACCAAAAGCCGCTGTCGGGGGCATTGCACAGCAAGGCTCAGCCGAGGTAACACCACGCCCGCGATAGTGAACCAACGCCCCTGGATCACCTCTTCTTGCTCCCATGAAGTCTCGAGCTGCTGCTGATGATAGTAGATCAGATCCGGGTAGAAGAGAGGCGAAAAAAAGTTGGGGTCCATGTCGCAAACTCGGCTGATGTGGAGCCCATGCTGTTAACCTGCTCATCTTGCTTCCATAAAGCCACGAGCAATTGCTGACTGCGAATGTGATCCAGGTGTGAGAGACGCGAAACGGCTATAAGAAGCAAGTTGTGCCATCATCTAGCCATCCGTGCGAGGCCCCCTCACACTGCTGCTCGCACTCTCCCTATTACAGCTCTGGCCTCGCCTCTCCACGATCTAAGCTTGTCCGAGCCTCCTGACCCTGAGAATCAATCCTCCCCAAATTCTCTCCAGCGACAAGACTATCCTCGAGCTCCTCAAGGAAAGACGAAGAAACAGAATCCGGCGACTGATCAAATCTCCCTCTCCTTCCCAATTTCGTCCCCTGTCTCTCATCATCCTCAACAGCAGGCGGAAGAAACCCAACCCCACGCCCACGCCCCCGACTCGAAAGCTCCAGCTCCAACACCCCCTCCAGACTCGGAATCTCCGCACCACCCTCACAAGGCTCCATAACTTCCTCCCCGTCCCTCCCCCGCGGAAAATTCACCCATCGATCCGGCAAAGCTCCCACTTCCACGTAATCTTTCACCAACCGCACATACCGTTTCGGCGGTCTTCTCCCCAATCTTTTCGTCGTTGTCGTTGTCGGTGGCACCGATCCATGACCAATCTCCCTCATCCTGCAATGTCGCGCAAACATCGCCGGATCAGGCGGGAGCTTCTTATACCTCACCTCACCCGCACTAGCTTCAAACTTTCCGCTCCGCGAGCTACGATCATCGAAAACATTATCCGAATCTTCATCTCCACAATTCCCCACCCCTTCGCGTGGTTGCATTTTACTCCAATCTGGGACTAAGAATTCTACGCCTCCGAGTTGACGACCGGTGATTCTTGTTGGTGATATACCACTGATTTTTCGTTCTTGCTCTTGAGGTGGCTGGGCGGCGAAACGGTCGGAAAAGGGATTCGGGGTGCCGGCTCGGGCGCTTTCTTGGAGGGTTGAGGGGGAGAGGGGGGTTTTGTCTCGACCTCGTCGTCGCGCGGAAGGGGGTGGTAGTGCTGGAGAATGAGAATTCATGTCGACGGATGGATCAGTGCATGAGGTACGCGCGACGGAGGTTGGAGGTGTCTGTTGAGATTTTTTGTTTTGGAAGTGGGTTGAAAAAAATCTTCTGCCACGATGAGGACAATATAAGATTGAAAGGTGTGTGTGTCCCCGGTAGGTTGGACGCTCGGGCCGGCCGGCTCGGTGAGTGAGTGAATGAAGAAAACATCTGTCCAACCAACCAGATAAAACGCAGACTCGATCAAGATCGTGTCTTTTTTTGGTTTTTCAATTCTCTTCTTCTATTGTAAGCGGAACGAAAATCATCTTTGAGCTACCTACTAATATATAGACTTTATTAGAGAAAAAAAAATTCTCTAGTAGTCATCGATATCAAACAATTAGTAGACACTACTACCAGTAAGTAAGTAAAACCTCAGGCATCCACGGAGGACAGATGTCAGAGTTAGTGGCGATAAAGCCAGCCAGTAGGTGAGAGCTCCGTGCAATCTTTTTCGGCGCGATTCAGATCTTGCTGGTAACCTACGAGGATGAACTACCCATCAGAAAGTCATCAGCACTCGTACAAGCCGACACGACAGATTCGCTCATGCAGCGCTCATCGCCCTCACACTCCATCCACTCGAATCGGTAGAAACAAAGGAATGACTACCAGCCCGCGGACCAGGACACGCAAACGGCTTGGATGATGCGAGCATCGGATCACTTCTTCCTCCGCAGCTCTGGTGCTGGTGTAATCGAAGGATTGAAAGATGAAAGCGGGAGCATGGCATCGGAGCCGTACAGTGCGAAAACACCGAGAGGATCGTAAAAGCAAGGGAATCTTGCTTGCAGTGCACAGCCCGGACGACGGGGGGGTTTTTTTTTGTTCGATCCAGTTTTCAAGTCGTGTCGAGGACAGAATTCCCAGGCTTATCATAATAAGTCTGGAAGATTTTTTTTTTGGCTTGGCGGCTCCAAGATGGTCTATTCTACCCAATGTGCATAATGCGTAGACGAAGAATTGCGTTCTTGAGGGGAAATGCGGACCAGATCGGCTTCCCACTTTTCCCAAGAGCAGTCGGTGGTGTATTCCTTGCGCTCCGGAAATTTCTGTTTCAAAGAGATCGGTTTCTGCGGGAAGTTCGTCGAGGAAGTTTTTGCTCGTCTGATAGCAGGCTTTGCGTGCCGATTTCTTCGAAGAGCAGATGCCGAATGCAGAGATCTAGGGCCAAGACTTCGGGTTCTTGGGAAGCTGCGCTGGTGGTATGTGTGTCTTCGAGTGCAAATTTGTCGGTTGATAACCGAGTCACAAGGCGATCCGCTCTTGTGGCCAAGAAATCTCTGACCGACTGATGAGCCAAGCGGATTTGTTGCTTTTCACAGTCCTTGACGTTTGTTGGTATGATGAAAGGTTGTGTGAGGCCCAGCACTTTTTGAATGTCCACTTTTTTCGACAGCGCGGTGATGCTTGTGGTTTCTGGGGATGCTGTACTCAGGGTGACTGCCTACGCAAGCTCCGAGAGGCTCAAAGCTCTGCAGGCTGCCGAAAGCATTTTCAAAGCTACGATGGCCATTTCGAGCCGCACAGATTGGCCCGTGGCACACCGCAATAGTAAATCTTCGTACACTTCGGAAAGTTTTGGGGGGAGCCTCATGTCCTGCAAGAATTGCTGCATCGGATCTAACATCGTGAGGCCATCCCTTTCGATAAGCTCAACGGTCATTCTCATCCAGATTGCACTGCCTTGAGCATTTTGAGACAACTTTTCAATGATGACCTCTTTTACTTCCTGATGCAAATGAGGCAATTGCTTCTTGACCAAGTGCTCTGCGATGAAGCGATCCCGTCTGGTATCGGGAACCAACTCGATTCGAAATATACCGTCAAAGTTGTCAATGTCTTCATAAATAGGACGGCTGGAGAACAGTGTCCAGAGTTGTGGGTTATCTTGCACTATATCTGTAAAGACATGAAGCAGCTTTTGGCGAGTCAATCTGTCGCGCTCGTCTAGGCCATCGACGACGATGAATAGTGGGCGATCCAGAGAAGATATTGCCATGCGTACGAATTCCTCCAGTACCCACGGCTCCCGTGATGGGCTGAAGCTATGCTCTTTCTTCTCCGTATACCTACCTCCTCTGGGCGCTCCGAGTGTTGTAGATTCTTCCACGTGATTCTCTAGTTCTATCCTTAGGCATCGATACTGTCAGGACCAAAGAGGCTACACGTGATTGGCATGTGATCAGGCCGAGTGAAGCCAGGGTCTTGATGCCTCAGGCAGGGCTTGGCGCTTGGCGTTGGGCCAACTCTCCTGCCTTCCTCCCTCTCCTCCTAGATCCTTATCGAATACTACACTAATTCACTACTACCCTATCTACCTACTAATATAACCCTTCTTATATAGTATTCGATCCACCCTTTGAGGGTAGCAGCTAGATAGTCCTTATTTTAAGCTTTTAGCGGTATAGCTACGAATAAGACTAATCTAACTATATTACGCCCGAAGAACGGGACCTATACGTACCATTCTATCGAAACAACCGTACTAATTATTAAGCAAGGCCTTCTACACGGCCTATTACACTAAGTTAATCGTACTAGACTAATATTTACTAATTCCGCTATATCCGTATCTTAGGGGCTAATAATACATTATTAGTATTACCCTCTATTGCAATAGCCGGCTTATTACGAAGCAACAATAACCGTGCTACCGCTAGCAGCGCTAGCAATAACAACGCTAGTAGCACAGTACCTACTACTAAAGTGCCTACTAAAGCACCTACTAAAGTGCCTCCTACCGAAGAGCCTACTATAGGACCTACTAAAGAAGAACCTACAATTCTAGGTAACGACCTAGAATTGCCTGTCGACGACATTCTTAACAATATTGTTAACCGTCGATATAGCTAGCTAGCCTTTAGTCCCTAACTAGTAGCGAGACTTTAAGAAGCTACCTAAAATAGGCTTACTACCTTACGTTAAGAACAACAGCTAAAGGATAATCTTCTCGAGATTCGCCGCCTCTAGGAATCTCTAACAACTACTGCTAAGCTAACAGCAGGACATTCTTTACTACCTATCTAAAAGAAGGATACTAAACTTAAGGACTATACCGTATTTAATAGCTCTAGTCGGAAGTAGTATAACGACTATATTCGTAACTATAAACTTAACTAGCGCAACGTACTAAAAGCGCTACTAGACGACTATTCCTTAGTCGTACACGCTATGTAGTATATTAATAGCGACCTAAAGCGTATATAGGATAACTATTTCGACTCCCTTAACGACTAGACTACTATTTAGTAGCAGACCTATAAGACTATTATGCTAGATACCCTTAGAAACCCTATACTAAGGCAACAATATACTTAGGACCTATATCTTCGAGCTAAATAGAAGACTAATTAATCGGCTCGCTTATTCGAGGCCTATTTAAAAACCCTTAAAGACGACCTTCCGCCTAAGACTAATTCTATATAGATCTCCGAGATACGCCTAAAACTTAGATAGGAACTTATCCTCGAATTAGACCGTCGCCGTGTGTTCGAACAAGCCAATCTAACACGCATTCAATTTATAGTCGAAGTAGAAACAGCCGAACGGGCTATTTAGCTCTAATAACGACTAGAATTAAGGATCCGACTAGCTAGTACTAACCGTAGCAGCCGTAGTAGCCGCGGCGGAGGAAACTAAGATTCCTACTAAGACAACAATACTAACAATAGGAACAGTAGCGACTATAGAAGAGGCCGTAGCCGGCGGCTATATAGAGGAGGCCGTAATAGGGGCCGTAGAAGAGGCTCGTATCCCTATAACGCTAACCGCTTAACTAATAATAATAGCTACGGTAGTGTTCTAACCGGATTGAAGTGCTTCAATTGTAATAGTACTAGCTATTTACTAGGCTAATGCGACAAACCTAAGGACTAGGCCCGAATTAACCGTACTTCCGCTAAACACCGAAAGTACCTCTTAGCGGCTAACGCTACTCCCGTAGGCTAACCTTCGAAAAAAGAATAAGCGCCGCACCAACTGTTAGCCTCGTACGGCGTAAGACTATCGATATTGTGCTAGCTATAACACGCTCCTACCTTGTATAGGACACGAAGGGTACTACCTATTAAACTAAGGTTATACTAGATCTAGGAAATTCAGTTAGTGCCCTTATTAGCTATCGCCTAGCTAAGCAATTAGACCTTCGACAACTGCCGAAGACTAACCTACTAACCCTTGCTTAGTTTAATAACGCTCGGCACTTAACCTATAGGGCCTACTATATTCCTATAGCTCTAAAGGACGACCTCGGAAATAAACGCCTACTAGACTTTACTACCTACGTAGTAGATATAGACAACCTATATAGGGGAGCTACTATTGTTATTAGTAACCCTGTTCTCAAGTACTACGCTATAGCTATAGACTTAGGCATTTAGAAGTAGCGATTTAGAATCGCTAGAAAAGAGGACATTAAATACATTAATGTTAGCGAGTGCCCTAACGATATTAGGGT
The DNA here is from genome assembly GCF_000340215.1 of Pseudocercospora fijiensis CIRAD86. Taxonomy (NCBI): domain Eukaryota; kingdom Fungi; phylum Ascomycota; class Dothideomycetes; order Mycosphaerellales; family Mycosphaerellaceae; genus Pseudocercospora; species Pseudocercospora fijiensis. Next base: position 419,947 of record NW_006921534.1, on the reverse strand, counting down.
CCTATTTATTAGCAACCTAATACTAGCCTCTGCCTTAGCTAATCCGACTGCCGATTTGCTCGGTAGTAATAACGATGAACCTGTGCCCCCTAATAATCCTAATTAGCTTGCTCGTATACTAGAGCCTATCCGAGAGACCTACATTAATGTGTTCAAATACTACCTAGCATCGACATTACCTATATTTAAAGAGACGGATTATAAGATTAACATTATAGAGGGCAAAGAGGTCCCTTTTAGGCCCCTCTACAACCTTAGTAAGCGAGAGCTTGCTGTATTGCGTAAGTACCTCGAGGAAAACCTAGCTAATAGCCGGATACGGTATAGTAACAGCCCTGCTAGTGCCCCTATCCTGTTCGTACTAAAGAAGGATAGTAGCCTACGCCTCTATATCGATTATCGTAGGCTTAATACTATTACTATTAAAGATCGCTATCTACTTCCTCTTATTAATAAGACCCTCGATCGCCTTTCTAGTACCTACTACTATACTATATTAGATATTAAGGACGCCTATTACCGCATTCGTATTCGTAAGGGCGATGAATAGAAGACAGCCTTTCGCACTCGCTATAGCTATTTCGAGTACTTAGTTATGCTATTTGGGCTAGCTAATGCCCCTACTATATTCTAGTCCTACATTAATCGGGCCCTATTAGGCCTATTAGATTACCTCTGTATAGTTTACCTAGATAACATCCTAGTTTATATATACTCACCTAATATTGCAGAACACTAGGCCGTAGTACGTAAGGTCCTCGACTGCCTACGAGCCTATAGACTATATTATAAACCTTCTAAATGCACCTTTGCTGCTAAGGAGGTATTATTCCTTAGCTTCCTCGTATTAACCGAGGGTGTTAAGGCTAATCCTAATCGGATTAAAACAATTACTAAATAGCCTGTTCCTACGTCTATTAAGGAGCTTTAATCGTTCCTCGGCTTCGCTAATTTCTACCGCCGCTTTATTAAGGGCTATTTATAGCATATAATGCCCCTAACTAAGCTCACTAAAACTAAGGCTAACCCGTCTAGAGAGTTCAAATGGACTAACAAGACACAAGCCGCTTTTAACGGTCTAAAGAAGCGGTTTACTAAAGTCCCCTTGCTATACTATTTTGTACTAAGCAAGCAGATCCGTATTAAGACTAACGCTTTACAGTTCGCTGTATCGGCTATTATATTATAGCAATCAGATAAGGACTATTACTAGCACCTAATTGCCTTCTTTTTACGAAAGATAATCGATATAGAGCGTCGCTACGAGACCTACGAGCAAGAGCTCCTAGCTATTATCGAGGCCTTTAAGCATTAGAGGCACTATCTCGATAGTATATAGCATACTATTTAGGTCTACACAGACTATAACAACCTCCGTAGCATTACTAAGGTTACTAGGGTTATAGGTCGATAGGCTAGATAGGCCGTCTACCTCGCTAGGTTTGATTTTAATATATTACATCGGCTAGGCGTAAGTAACCCTGCTAATAGCCTATCGAGGCGACCTGATTACGACAGCGAGACTTAGTATATTAATTCATTGTTTCCAACCCTATAGTATAAGATTGCTATAGCCCGTATTGTTAATAAGCAAGCGCAGGATAAGCGGACTTCCGGACCCCGCGGCGGCAACAAATACTATAGCGGAGTTATTGTTCTTCTAGTACACGTTAAGAAGGACGTAGATCGCTCGAGCTATAATAACTCAATTAAAGATATTGCTATCTATAGCGATAGCACTATAGAAGAGGTTACAGTAGTTCCGGCTACTAGTACTATTAGATGTATATAATGCGTACCTCGTTCGATAGCGAGGGTACTATTAAATAACCTTGTAAGTAGGGATAGTCAATCGTTTATAGATAAGCTATTACGTACTTAGTAGAGGGACACCTTTGCTATCGAGCGTATTAATAAGCTTGTAAGTAGACGGGCGACTCGATCTAGTAAGAGTAATAACAATTAGTCGATCGACGATAAAGGTTACTTGAAGTTTAAGGGCAGATACTATGTCCCCGCTAAACAATCGATTAGATAAGAGCTTTTAAAGAGGTACTATAATAGTAAGCTCGCTAGTTACTATAGCATAGAGAGGTCGCACGAGTTACTATCGCGTATATACTACTAGCTAAATAGTAAGCGGCATATAAAGGAATATATACAGACCTATATAGTATGCTAGCGAGTTAAAGCACCGAAACACTTGCTATTCGGCGAGTTGTCTTCGCTCCCTGTTCTAAAGAAGCTATTTGCTAAGCTAATAATAGACTTTATTATAGGCCTTCTACCTACTAGGCGTAGGGGCAGCAAGGACGTATATAATGCTATCCTTATTATAGTAGATCGATTTACTAAAGGCGCTCGATATATCCCGGCGCGGAAAGACTAGACTGCTATTAATATAGTAGAGGCGCTATAGAGTGACATCTTCTATACCTATTAGGGAACCCCTAAGGGGATAGTCTCCGATAGGGGCTCGATATTCATATCTTACTATTAGAGCGAGATTTGCTTATAGCTAAGACTAAAGCATCGGCTATTAATAGCCTTCTATCTATAGACTAACGGTCAAACAGAGAGGTAGAATGCTACCCTATAGCAGTACCTACGCAGCTATATTAATAAGAACCCCGAGGATTAGGTTAACCTCCTATAGCCTATAGAATTCGTATACAACAATAGTATACATTCATTAACTAAGATCTCGCCCTATATAGCTATAATAGGCTAGAATACTGCTATACTATAAGACCTACTATCGCTCGAGGCCGAGCGTAAGGAAAGGGAAGCGCGTTAAGTACCTAAAACACTAGCGGCTATTAAGAGGGTTTAGAAGATGCGAGAAATCTATACTAAGATAGCCGAGAAGTTAATAAAGGCTTAAGAGTACTAAAAGACCTACTACGATAAGCGCTATACACTAATAACCTTTAAGCAAGGCGATATAGTTATGCTTAGTATAAAGAACCTCCGCATCCGCAAACACCTATTACCTAATAGCAAAACAAGGCCTAAGCTCGCACTAAGATATATTAGCCTATTCCGCATTCGAGAGGCTAAGGGCATATAGGCCTATTAATTGTAGCTCCTACCTTATTATACTATCTATAACACCTTCTATATATCCCTCCTTAAGCCGTACTACCTGCGCGAAGGGGATAAAGCCCCTATAGAATACGAAGACATACTAGCAGATAGTAAGGAGCTATAGTCTATAGAACGTATCCTATAGCATCGTACTAGGCAAGGCAAGAAGGAATACCTGCTAAGATAGCAAGGCTATTCGCCTAAATAGGACTCGTAGGAAGCTAAAGACTCTTTTAAAGATATAACTAAGTTGTTAGATAAGTATTAGACTAGCGTAAAGAATAAGAAGAAGGCTAAGGGCCTATAATGTTACTAGAAAGGCCTAGGAACAATGCTACCCCCGGGGTGCTATTAGGCTAACTAATTAGAGGCAAGCAATTGTTAGTAAAGGACAATAAGACTATACTACGATAACGGACGCGCAACGAGTACTAACGAGCGTACTATTACTATTAACTAATCGCCCGCTCTTTTAAGGAATCTACCTCTTTACTAGCGTACCCTATAAGACCCTCCTCTTAGCGCCCCTCTTGTTTCTACGTCCTATCGAGGCCTAAGGCCTAGGCGGTCGATAGAGGCGGCGCGCGCGCGTAAGCGAATAGTATTAGTAATAATAATAGTAACGACAGCGTTACGCTTATACTAAAGGGCGATACGGCCGGCGCGGCTATATTAGTAACGGTGTTGCGGAGTGTATTATTAGTCGAAGAAGGAAATTAGAAGAAGATACAATCTTACCTATACTACGAGCCTAAGGCACCTTTAATTAAAACTTTAATTAAAAGCTTTAAGCCTATTAAAGGTTTGATCAAAAACTTTAAGGCTAAGTTAAAACTTTAACTAAGTTAAAAGATTAAGCGACTAATAGACTAACTAAGGGCAAAAACTATAGAGCTAAGCTAGCCGGGGTCGATCTTACGGACAATAGGTTACTCCTCGATCTTTCTAACCCTTTAAGCGAGGCGAACCTTAACTACTGCACTTATAATAGCCTTTACCTATAAAAACTAGACGAGCTGTGTTTTTTTTTCTAAAAAGTAAATAATAGCCCTCGTAACAATAAGAACAAACCCTCGGAAGCGGACAACCCTCGGAAGCGGATATTGCTAGGTCTTTTAAGAGTAGACGCAAAGAACTCGATACGACATTACTTAGAACGGAGGCAGTGCTGCAATACCTCGTACGTCTACCTGTTATAGTAGGGAAGACGCGCTCGTATTATAATTAGTCGAAGGCCTCCAATTCTTATAGATACATATTACTTTATAGTTTATTATATATAGAGATAGCGCAGTTAGAGTTGTATATTGTGTTGTTTAGAGGTAAGGTTTAATATAGTTATATAATCGGTAGTTGCGTGTTTAATTTAGCGCGGATTAAGCAGCTTATTAGACCTACTAAGTTAGTAGCGATAGAGATTAGAACAAGACCGGCTACGAGGGCGCGGCCTTTGGAAGGGAAGCGTGTGTTAGGACTAAAGAGGCTATACGTAATTAGCATGTAATTAGGCCGAGTAAAGCTAGGGTCTTAATGCCTTAGGTAGGGCTTAGCGCTTAGCGTTAGGCCAACTCTCCTACCTTCCTCCCTCTCCTCCTAGATCCTTATCGAATACTACACTAATTCACTACTACCCTATCTACCTGCTAACATAACCCTTCTTACAACAATTTAGGCTATAGTAGTAGATGTTAGTTTCTAAGCCTTAGTTTATCTATTAAAAATGCTATAAGAATAGATTTCCTAAAGCCGATATCTCCTATAATTAACAATTATTAGGCTCTAGTTCGGCCTATCTATTCTAGGTATTAGCGCTTGTTTAAAAGGAAATCGTAGGCTAGATCGCTTAGAGATCGCTAAATCGTTTTTAATAAAGACTCTTTAGCGTAATCCGAATTAAGAATCTCGTGTATCTCTACGTAGTTGTAAGAAGGGTTATATTAGTAGGTAGATAGGGTAGTAGTAGGTACAAGTAGTATTCGATAGAGAACTAGGAGGAGAAGGAGGAAGGTAGGCTAGTTAGCCTAACGCTAAGCGCCAAGCCCTACCTAAGGCACTAAGACCCTAGCTTTACTCGAGCTAGTTATATACTAATTACGTATAGCCTCTAATACACGCTTCCCTTCTAAAGGCCGCGCCCTCGTAGCCTATCTATGTTCTACGACCTCTATTGCCGATAACTTAGCAAGTCTAATAAGCTACTTAGCTTGCGCTAAATTAAACACTTAACTACCTGATTATGTAACTATATCAAACCTTACCTCTAACATAATACAATGTCTAACTCTAACTACGCTATCCTTATATATAATAAAGTAAAGGGGTATAAGGCTACAAGAATTAAGGACTATCGACTAATTATAATACGAGCGTACCTTCCCTACTATAATAGGTAGGTATACGGGGTATTGCAGCACTGCCTCCGCTCTAAGTAATGTCGTACCGAGTTCTTTGCGTCTACTCTTAAAAGACCTAGCTATATCCGCTTCCGAGGGTTGTCCGCTTCCGAGGGTTTGTTCTTATTATTACGAGAGCTATTATTGTTCGTAGTTTCGCTAGCCCTAATTAGTTAGGTTTAGTAGCCTTTAATTGTTAATCTTATCTTATCTTTTAAAAAACACAGCTCGTCTAGTTTCTATAGGTAAAGGCTATTATAAGTGTAGTAGTAGAGGTTCGCCTCGCTTAAAGGGTTAGATAGATCGAGGAGTAACCTATTATCCGCAAGATCGACCCCGGCTAGCTTAGCTCTATAGTTTTTGCCCTTAGTTAGTCCATTAGTCGCTTAATCTTTTAAGCGGCTTAAAGTTTTGACTTAGCCTCAAAGTTTTGATTAAACCTTTAATACAGCTATTCTTTTGACTTAATTAGTATAGCGCGCTTCCGGCCTTAGGCCGTAGTATAGGTAAGGTTGTCTTCGTAAGTATAGCGACAACAGTAAGTAATGTTAATAATAGCGGCGCTAGTCGTCTTAGCGCTAACTTTACCTCGCTTCTAATCTCCTTCTTTAACTAATAATACACTCTGTAATACCGTTACTAACATAGTAGCCGCGCCGGCCGCGCCGTCGTTATTATTATTATTACTAACATTATTCGCCTACGCGCGCGCGCCGCCTCTATCGACCGCCTAGGCCTTAGGCCTCGACAGAATAAGGGAACAAGAGGGGGACCTATAGGGCGCGTTAGTAAAGAGGTAGAGTCCTTAAAAGAGTAGGCGATTAGTTAACGCATTATAGCGCGTATATTAACACTCGGTGCGCGTTTACTATAGTAGTGTAGTCTTATTGTCCTTTATTGCTAACAATTGCTTGCCTCTAATTAGTTAGCTAATAGCACCCTAGGGGTAGTATTGTTCCTAGGCTTAGTAGTAACATTATAGGCATTATAAGCTCTTAGCCTTCTTTGTGTTCTTTACGCTAGTCTAATACTTATCTAACAACTTAGTTATGTCTTTAAAAGAGGCTTTAGCTTCCTATAAGTCCTATTTAGGTAAATAGCCCTACTATCTTAATAGGTACTCCTTCTTGCCCTGCCTAGTCTAATGCTTTAGGATACGTTCTATAGACTACAGCTCTTTACTATTAGCTAAGACTTCTTCTAACTTAGTAGGCGCTTTATCGCCTTCGCGCTAGTAGTATAGTTTAAGGAGGGAGATATAGAAGGTATTATAGATAGTATAATAGGGTAGAAGCTATAACTAGTAGGCCTAGCTATTACCTTTCGGTTCTCGGATGCGAAATAGGCTAATGTATCTTAGTGCGAGCTTAGGCCTTGTTTTACTATTAGGCGATAGGTGTTTACGGATGCGGAGGTTCTTAGTGCTAAGCATAACTATATCGCCTTGTTTAAAGGTTATTAGTATATAACGCTTATCGTAGTAGGCCTTTTAGTATTCTTAAGCCTTTATCAACTTCTTAGCTATCTTAGTATAGATTTCTCGCATCTTCTAGATACGTTCTATTGCCGCTAGTGTCTCTAGTACTTAACGCGCTTCCCTTTCCTTACGCTCGGCCTCGAGCGAGGTAAATGGATCTTGTAGCAACGCGGCGTTTTAACCTATTATAGCTATATATAGTGAAACCTTAGTTAATAAGTATACACTATTGTTATATACGAATTCTGTAGGCTATAGGAGATTGACCCAATCCTTAGGATTCTCGTTAATATAACTGCGTAGGTACTGCTATAGGGTAGCATTCTGCCTCTCTATTTAACCGTTAGTCTATAGATAGAAGGCTGTTAATAGCCGATGCTTTAGTCTTAGCTATAGGTATATTTCGCTCTAATAGTGCGATATGAATATCGAGCCCCTATCCGAGACTATCCCCTTAGGGGTTCCCTAATAGGTACAGAAGATGTTAGTCTATAGCGCCTCTACTATATTAATAGTAGTCTAATCCTTACGCGCCGGGATATATCGAGCGCCTTTAGTAAATCGATCTACTATAATAAGGATAGTATTATACACGTCCTTGCTGCCCCTACGCTTAGCAGGCGGAAGTCCTATAATAAAGTCTATTATAAGCTCTATAAATGGCTTCTTTAGAATAGGGAGTAAAAACAACTCGCCGAATAGTAAGTGCTTCGGTGCTTTAACTCGTTAATATACGGCATACGTGTCTACGTAGTCCTTTATATCCCGCTTACTATTTAGCTAGTAGTATGTGCGCGATAGTAGCTCCGTTACGAAAACTTCTTTTCCGATCGCGACGATCCTATCGATCCTAGCGATCGCGAGCGATCCCGAGCGATCCCGAGCGATCCTAAGCTATCCTAGAACGATAAATAGGTAACTTATAAAAGTTAGACTTTTGCCTAATACTACACTAAAAATAGAACATTTTTGTCATATATTACTAAGCCGTAAACCTTCTAGATAAAAAGATATAAAGGAAAGAAAATCGCTTTTCTAGACATTTTGCTTCTAATTTGTCTTTTTTTCTAGTAGGTTTATAGCTTAGTAATATAGTAAAAAGGTACTCTATTTTTAGTATATTATTATAAAAAAATATAAAATTTATAGTTTTTCTACGAAACTAAAGCTAGGGAACAGAAATAAGCAATATAGTATTTTGGCTTTTCTAAGTTATACTTTACTATTTTTAGAAATTTAAAAAATAGAACTTAAAGTTCTACCTACTAATAAGAGTATTATAAATTTTGAAGTCTTAATACCTAGTAATTATCCTAGAATCTAGAAAAGAATCTCGAGTGTTTCGAGTATACTTTTTTTCAAAGTTCTGCTTATTAAGCGTCGGCTTTTAAAAGAAACCTTAACGAAATATCGGCTGCATTTAACGAAACCTTAACGAAAAAAATTTATTTATAAAAAAAACCTACGAAACCGCTAAATTTGACCTATATTAGTGCGCAATACCCCGAAATACCTCCTCGTAGTAGTAGTAACGTGTGTAAGGAGGACTTCGTAATGCCACCCCTTCGTTAGCGCGGATTTGTAAGCACCTCGTCGTTTTGTATCGATACTTCATCGAATTAATGTGCGCCCTATAGCGATGCGATTATACTGATTTTTGCACTAAAATAATCGCAGTATCCGGTTCTATAATTCTATAATTGTTACTAATGTATTATAATGGAATGTAGTAATATAGAAATAGGTAGTATAAAGCCTAGTCGAACAGCTAAGTGCCGCTAAGCCAAGCTCGGCAACCTCCGAGCTTCTATAAAAGGGTAGAATTAGGCTAGTAGGAGGTATTGCTTATCGAGGTTCGCGGAGGTTGCCGCTTTCTAATCAATGCTAAACTAACTACTAATCGTTTAGCGTCTACCGGAAACAGCTAGTAGCGGCCCTTCCTACTACGCTAACGAAGAGGGTAGCATTACGAAGTCCTCCTTATACACGTTATACGGAGTAGTAGCAGTCGGGCTCTAACTTACCCCGCGTCCTTTGCGTTCCTAGGCCTCGAATTTCGGGACGGCCCGTCCCGAAATTTCGATCGCGAGGATCCTGTCGATAGGATCGCGGCCCCGCGATCCCGAGCGATCCTATCCGACAAGATCTTTAACGTGCGATCCCGAGGATCCTAAGGATCCTAAGGATCCTAAGCGATCCTATCGATAGGATCGTCGCGATCGGAAAAAAAGTTTTCGTAACGAAGTCGTACGACCTCTCTATACTATAGTAACCGGCAAGCTTACTATTATAGTGTCGCTTAAGAAGTTCTTATCGGATCGAATGTTTAGCGGGGATATAGTATCTGCCCTTGAACTTTAAATAACCTTTGTTATCGATCGACTAATTGTTACTCTTACTAGATCGAGTCTTTCGCCTACTTACAAGCCTATCGATACGTTTAGTAGCAAAGGCGTCCCTCTACTAAGCACGTAACAGCTCGTCTATAAACGATTAACTATCCCTATTTGCAAGGTTATTTAATAGCACTCTCGCTATTAAACGAGGTACGTATTATATATATCTAATAGCACTAGCAGCCGGATTAACTATATTAGTGCTTTAATCGCTATTACTATATATAGCGATATCGACTAGGGAGTTATTATAACTTCTCCTATCTATATCCTTAGCCCTTGCCTTAATACGCACTGTTAATATAGTAAGAGCATTAATATGCTTTAAGCCGTCGCGGAGTCCGGTAAGCCGCTTATCCTACGCGTACTTATTAACAATATAGGCTATAGCAATCTTATACTATAGGGTTAGAAACAAAGAATTAATAGATTGCTAAGTCTCGCTATTATAATTAGGTCGCCTCGATAGGCTATTAGTAGGGTTACTTACGCCTAGCCGATATAATATATTAAAATCGAATCCGGCGAGGTAGACGGCCTATCTAGCCTGTCGACCTATAACCCTAGTAACCTTAGTAATGCTACGGAGGTTGTTATAGTCTATATAGACCTGTATTGTATATTAAGCCCTATCGAGGTAGTGCCTCTAATGCTTAAAGGCCTCGATAATAGCTAGTAGCTCTTGTTCGTAGGTCTCGTAGCGACGCTTAGTATTAATTATCTTCCTCGAGAAGAAGGCAATCGGGTGCTAATAGCAGTCCTTATCCGATTATTGTGACATAATAGCTAATATAGCAAACTGTAAGGCGTTAGTCTTAATACGGATCTGCCTATTTAGTACGAAATAGTATAATAAGGGGACTTTAGTAAAGCGCTACTTCAAACCATTAAAAGCGGCTTGTACTCTGTTAGTCTATCTAAACTCTCTAGTTAGGTTAGCCTTGGTTTTAGTAAGCTTAGTTAGGGGCATTACATGCCGTAAATAGCCCTTAATAAAGCGACGATAGAAATTAGCGAAGCCGAGGAACGACTATAGTTCCTTAATTAACGTAGGAATAGGCTATTTAGTAATGGTTTTAATCCGATTAGGATCAGCCTTAACACCCTTAGTTAATATAAGAAAGCTAAGGAATAACACCTCTTTAGCAGCAAAGGTGCATTTAGAAGGCTTGTAATACAAGCTATAGGTTCTTAGACGATCGAGCACCTTGCGGACTGTAGCCTAGTACTCCGCAATGTTAGGTAAGTGTATATAAACTAGGATATTATCTAGGTAAACCACACAGAGGTAATCTAATAGGCCTAATAGGGCCCGATTAATATAGGACTAGAATATAGTAGGGGCATTAGCTAGCCTAAATAGTATAACTAAGTACTTAAAATAGCTATAACGAGTGCGAAAGGCTGTCTTCTATTTATCGCCCTTGCGAATGCAGATGCGGTAATAGGCGTCCTTAATGTCTAATATAGTGTAATAGTAGGTACTAGAAAGGCGATCGAGAGTCTTATTAATAAGCGGAAGTAGATAGCGGTCTTTAATAGTAATAGCATTAAGTCTACGGTAATTAACACATAGGCGTAGGCTACTATCCTTCTTTAGTACAAATAGGATAGGGGCGCTAGCAGGGCTGTTACTATACCGAATGCGGCTATTAGCTAGATTTTCCTCTAGGTACTTACGTAATATAGCAAGCTCTCGCTTACTAAGGTTGTAGAGGGGGCTAAAAGGAACCTCTTTGCCCTCTATAATATCAATCTTATAATCCGTCTCCTTAAATATAGGCAATGTCGATGCTAGGTAGTGTTTAAATACATTAATGTAGGTTTCTCGAATAGGCACTAGTATACGAGAGAGCTAATTAGGGTCTATACTATTAGGGGGTACAAGTTTATCGTTATCTCTACCGAGAAGATTAGCTATCGGATTAGCTAAGGCAGGTGTTAGGTTGCTAATAAACAGGACCCTAATATTATTAGGATACTCGCTAATATCGATGTGTTTAATGTCCTCTTTTCTAGCGATTCTAAATCGCTATTATTAACTACCTAAGTCTATAACTATAGTATAGCACTTAAGAACAGGGTTACTAATAACAATGTCGGATAGGAGGCTGTCTATGTCTATCGCGTAGGTAGTAAAGTTTAGTAGGCGTTCATTTCCGAGGTCGTCTTTTAGAACTATAGGAACATAGTAGGCCCTATAGGTTAAGTGCCGAGCGTTATTAAACCAAGCAAGGACTAGTATATTAGTCCTAGGCAATTGTCGGAGGTCTAATTACTTAGCTAAGCGATAGTTAATAAGGGCGCTAACTGAATTTCCGGGGTCTAGTATAACCTTTGCCTTATAGTTAGTGTCGCGCCTAGATATAAGATAGGTACGTGTAATAGCTAGTACAATGTCGATAGTCTTACGCCGTATAAGGCTAACAGTTAGTGCGGCGCTTATTCTTTTTTCGAAGGTTAGCCTATAGGGGTAGCGTTAGCTACTAAGAGGTGCTTTTAGTGCTTAGCGGTAGCACGGTCGACTCGGGCCTAGTCTCGAGGTCTATTACATTAGCCTAGTAAATAAGTAGTGCTGTTATAGTTAAAGCACTTTAACCCGGTTAGGAGATTATTGCTATATCTACTCGGATTAGCGCTAGAATTAGAGGAACGATTAGGGGTAAATAGAAATAAGCCCCTTCCTTGCCCTCTTCCTCGCTAGGGGTTTCTACCGCGGTATCGGCCCCTACCTCTTCTACGTTAGTAGTCGTTGCTGTTTCTATTGTTAGCAGTGTTCGTTTAGGGAGTACTTCCTCCTTAGTTTCTACCGCGGCCGCGGTTGTTAGCGGCTAGCCGTATCTTAGATTCTAGTCGTTACTAAAGCTAGACAGCTCGTTTAGCTGTTTCCACTTCGACTATAAATTAAATGCGTATAAGATTAGCCTGCTTAAACACACGGCGGCGGTCCAATTCAAGGACCAATTCCTATCTCAATTTAGGGCGTATTTCGGAGATCTAGATAGAATTAGTTTTAGTCGGGAGGTCGTCTTTAAGGGTCTTTAAATAGGCCTTAAATAAGCGAGCCGATTAATTAGTCTTTTGTTTAGCTCGAAGGTACTAGTCCTAAGCGTATTGTTGCCTTAGTATAGGGTTTCTAAGGGTGTCTAGCATAATGGTTTTATAGGTCTGCTACTAAACAGTAGTCTAGTTATTAAGGGAGTCAAAATAGTTATCCTATGTATGCTTTAGGTCGCTATTAATATACTACATAGCGTATACGACTAAGGAATAGTCGTCTAGTAGCGCTCTTAGTGCGTTGCGCTAGTTAAGCTTACAGTTACGAATGTAGTCGTTGTACTGCTTCCGGCTAGAGCTATTAAACACGGTATAGTCTTTAAGCTTAGTATCCTTCTTTTAAATTAGGACTGCTAGTAAGGAAGGCCCTATTATCGGCTTAGTGTTAGTTGTTAGGGCTTCCTATAGGCGACGAATTTCGAGGAGATTATCCTTTAGCTATTGTTCTTAGCGCAAGGCGGTAAGCCTGTTTTAAGTAGCTCCTTAAAGTCTCGCTACTAGTTAGGGACCGAAGGCTAGTTAGCTATATCGACGGTTAACAATATTGTTAATAATGTCGTCGATAGACAATTCTAGGTCGTTACCTAGAACTATAGGTTCTTTAGCAGGCTCTCCGGCAGGCTCTTTAGTAGGAGGCACTTTAGTAGGTACTTTAGTAGGCACTTTAGTAGGCACTGTGCTACTAGTGTTGTTATTGCTAGCGCTGCTAGCGGCAGTACGGTTGTTGTTTCGTAATAAACCGGCTATTGTAATAGGGGATAACACTAATAATGTATTATCGGCCCCTAAGATACGGATGTAGCGGAATTAGTAGATATCGGCTTAGTGCGATTAACTTAGTATAATAGGCCGTATAGAAGGCCTTGCTTAATGATTAGTACGGTTGTTTCGATAGAATAGTACGTATAGGTCCCGTTCTTCGGGCGCAATATAGTTAGATTAGTCTTGTTCGTAGCTATACCGCTAAAAGCTTAAAATAAGAACTATCTAGCTACTGCCTTTAAAGGGTAGATCGAATACTGTATAAGAAGGGTTATATTAGCAGGTAGATAGGGTAGTGGTAGGTACAAGTAGTATTCGATAGAGAACTAGGAGGAGAAGGAGGAAGGCAGGCTAGTTAGCCTAACGCTAAGCGCCAAGCCCTGCCTAAGGCACTAAGACCCTAGCTTCACTCGAGCTAGTTACATGCCAATCACGTATAGCCTCTAACAGTAGTATTAACTTTAGAAGTTCGCGTACTCTCTTCTAAACTAGTCTAAGACTAGGCGTATTAGTAGCGATTTACCGAGGAAGCAGTTAAACTTACTTTACTATTCCTAAAGGATATCTCTAATATCTATAGAGATTTCTAAAATAGCAGTCTAGATAATATCCTTAAGGATACTAGTATATTTAAGGAAATCTTAGATAATCCCTAGTAAGCGATCCTTCTCCTAGGCTATCGTTAATATAAGTTTAATATCTCTAATCTTTAGAATCTCGAAAGCGACCTTATAGAATTCGAGTATTTTCTAGTAGATAAGGATAAGCGTCTATTACGAGTTAGAAAGGTCGGGGAGAATTCTACGTATATTACCTTATATATATTTAGCCTATTCGTTCTTCGACTAAGAGTACTATAATTATTAATATAGGATATATGCCTTAATATTTCGCCGATTTACTAGGCAAATTATATATTAGTATCGACGAGACTTATAGCTATCTAACGCTAGTTATTAGTCTACGATTCTAGGTAAGAAGAGAATAATTATATAACTTCGCCCGTGCTTTCTAACTACTTTATTATTATATAGTTACTAAGTAGGAACTATAGCGGAAATTTCTTAGCTATACTAGCTATATAACGGATTAGTTAGAACGTTAACTACTTAGAATTAGCTAGGGGTTACGAACCCCTAACTTGCCTAAGTCGGTACGTTAGTTATACTATACTAAGATTTGCGACTAAAGATACTATATATAGACTCTATAATATCTAGGACGCAACTAGTACTAATTAGGCTATTAATAGACGGTTACCGCTCGGAAGCATTATAGAGATCTTAGATATTAGAAAGGCTAGAACTAGACCGAAGAGATCGAAAGTCTAATTATCGTATATTTTACTAAGGCGGAAAATGTTAGGGCTAAAGAGGCTATACGTAATTAGTATGTAACTAGGCCGAGTAAAGCTAGGGTCTTGATACCTTAGGCAGGGCTTAGCGCTTAGCGTTAGGCCAACTCTCCTACCTTCCTCCCTCTCTTCCTAGATCCTTATCGAATACTATACTAATTTACTACTACCCTATCTACCTGCTAACATAACCCTTATTATATAGTATTCGATCTACCCTTTAAGGGCAGTAGCTAGATAGTTCTTATTTCAAGCTTTTAGCGGTATAGCTACGAACAAGACTAATCTAACTATATTACGCCCGAAGAACGGGACCTATACGTACTATTCTATCGAAACAACCGTACTAATTATTAAGCAAGGCCTTCTATACAGCCTATTATACTAAGTTAATCGTACTAGACTAATATCTACTAATTCCGCTATATCCGTATCTTAGGGGCTAATAATACATTATTAGCGTTACCCCCTATTATAATAGCCGGCTTATTACGAAGCAACAATAACCGTGCTGCCGCTAGCAGCGCTAGCAATAACAACGCTAGTAGTATAGTGCCTACTAAAGTGCCTACTAAAGCTCCTACTAAAGTGCCTCCTACTAAAGGGCCTACTACTAAGCCTACTAAAGAACCTATAATTCTAGGTAACGACCTAGAATTGCCTATCGACGACATTCTTAACAATATTATTAACCGTCGATATAGCTAACTAGCCTTTAGCCCCTAACTAGTAGGGAGACTCTAAGAAGCTACCTAAAACAGGCTTACTGCCCTACGTTAAGAATAATAGCTAAAGGATAACCTCCTCGAGATTCGCCGCCTATAGGAAGCCCTAACAACTACTACTAGACTAGAACTAGTAGTAGGACCTTCTATTTAAAAGAAGGATGCTAAGCTTAAAGACTGTACCGTATTTAATAGCTCTAGCCGCAAGTAGTATAATGATTATATACGTAATTGTGAATTGAACTAGCGGAATATACTAAGGGCCCTACTAGACGACTATTCGCTAGTCGTCTATGCTATACAATATATTAATAGAGACCTAAAGCGTACCTAGGATAACTACTTTAACTCCCTTACTAATTAGACCGCTGTTTAGTAGCAAACCTACAAAACCATTATACTAGACACCCTTAGAAACCCTATACTAAGGCAATAATACGCTTAGGACTAGTACCTTTAGGCTAAACAAAAGACTAATTAATCGGCTCGTTTATTTAAGGCCTATTTAAAGACCCTCGAGGACGATCTTCCGGCTAAGACTAATTCTATATAGATCTCTAAGATACGCCTAAAACTTAGGTAGAAGCTTATCCTTAAATTAGACCGCCGCCGTGTGTTCGAACAGGCTAATCTAATACGTATTTAATTTATAGTCAAAGTAGAAACAGCCGAACGAGCTGTTTAGCTCTAGCAACGACTAGAATCGAGGATCCGACTAGCTAGTACTAACCGTAGCAACCGAGGCCGAGGAGGAAACTAAGGTTCTACCTAAAACAATAGTGCTAATAATAGGAATAGTAACGACCGTAGAAGAGGTCGTAGCCGACGGCTATATAAAGGAGGCCGTAATAGGGGCCGTAGAAGGGGCTCGTATCCTTATAACGCTAACCGCTCGACTAATAGCAGCTATAGCAACCTCCTAACTAGATTAAAGTGCTTTAATTGCGATAGCACTAGCTATCTGCTAGGCTAATGCGACAAACCTAGGGATTAGGCCCGAGTCGACCGTACTGCCGCTAAGTACCGAAAGCATCTCTTAGTAGCTAACGCTACCCCTATAGGCTAACCTTCTAATTAGTCGAAAAAAGAATAAGCGCCGCACTAACTGTTAGCCTTGTACGGCGTAAGACTATCGACATTGTACTAGCTATTATACGTACCTATCTCGTAGGGGATATATATAGAAACAATTATAAAACTAAGGTTACGCTAGACCTAGGAAATTTAGTTAGTGCCCTTATTAATTATCGCCTAGCTAAGCAATTAGACCTCCGACAATTGCCTAGGACCAACCTACTAACCCTTGCTTAGTTTAATAACGCTCGGCACTTAACCTATAGAGCCTACTATATTTATATAGCCCTAAAGGACGACCTCGGCAATAAGCGCCTACTAAACTTTACTACCTACGCAGTAGACATAGACAGCCTCCCCTCCGATATTGTTATTAGCAACCCTGTTCTTAAGTACTACGCTATAGTTATAGACCTAGGCCTTTAATAGTAGCGATTTAGAATCGCTAGGAAAGAGGATATTAAATATATCGATATTAGCGAGTGCCCTAACGATATTAGGGTCCTATTTATCGGCAACCTAATACCTACTATAGCTAACCTAATAGTCGACCTATTAGGCGATAACGATAAGCCTATACCCCCTAATAGTATAGGCCCTAATTAGCTTGCTCGTATACCGGAGCCTATTCGAGAGACCTATACTAATGTGTTTAAACACTACCTAGCATCGACATTGCCTATATTTAAAGAGACGGATTATAAGATTAATATTATAGAGGGCAAAGAGGTTCCTTTTAGACTACTCTATAACCTTAGTAAGCGCGAGCTTGCTATATTGCGTAAGTACCTAGAAGAAAACCTAGCTAACAGTCGTATTCGGTACAGTAACAGTCCTACTAGTGCACCTATCCTATTCGTACTAAAGAAGGATAGTAGCCTACGCCTATATATTAATTACCGTAGACTTAATGCTATTACTATTAAAGACCGCTATCTACTTCCGCTTATTAACGAGACCCTCGATCGCCTCTCTAGCGCTTACTACTATACTATATTAGATATTAAGGATGCATACTATCGCATCCGTATCCGTAAGGGTAATAAATAGAAAACAGCCTTCCGTACCCGCTATAGCTATTTCGAGTATTTAGTTATACTATTTAGGCTAGCAAACGCCTCTACAACATTCTAGTCCTATATTAATCGGGCC
Organism: Pseudocercospora fijiensis CIRAD86; assembly: GCF_000340215.1. NCBI lineage: Eukaryota > Fungi > Ascomycota > Dothideomycetes > Mycosphaerellales > Mycosphaerellaceae > Pseudocercospora > Pseudocercospora fijiensis. The sequence continues at coordinate 402,470 of NW_006921534.1, read as the reverse complement.
CTTTCGGGTCTATTAGACTATCTCTATATAGTTTACCTAGATAACATCCTAGTCTATACCTATTTACCTAACATTATAGAGTACTAGGCTATAGTACGTAAGGTGCTCGACCGCCTGCGGGCCTATAGCCTATATTATAAGCCTTCTAAATGCACCTTTGCTACTAAAGAGGTGTCCTTCCTTAGCTTCCTTATATTAACTAAGAGTATTAAGGCTAATCCTAATCGGATTAAAACTATTACTAAATAGCCTGTTCCTACGTTAATTAAGGAACTATAGTCGTTTCTCGGCTTCGCTAATTTCTATCGTCGCTTTATTAAGAGCTATTTACGGTATGTAATACCCCTAACTAAGCTTACTAAAACCAAGGCTAACCCGTCTAGGGAGTTTAAATAGACTAACAAAACACAAGCCACTTTTAACGGTCTAAAGAAGCGATTTACTAAAGTCCCCTTATTATACTATTTCGTACTAAGCAAGTAGATCCGAATCGAGACTAACGCTTTATAGTTCGCTATATTAGCTATTATATTATAACAGGCTAATAACACCTATTAGCACCTAATTGCCTTCTTCTTACAAAAGATAATCGATATAGAGCGTCGCTACGAGACCTACGAGTAAGAGCTTCTAGCTATCGTCGAGGCCTTTAAGCACTAGAGGCACTACCTCGATAGGGCTTAATATATAATATAGGTCTATATAGACTATAACAACCTCCGTAGCATTACGAAGGTTACTAGGGTTATAGGTCGATAGGCTAGATAGGCCGTCTACCTCGCCGGGTTCGATTTTAATATATTATATTAGCTAGGCGTAAGCAACCCTACTAATAGCCTATCGAGGCGACCTAATTACGATAGCGAGACCTAGCATATTAATTCTTTGTTTCTAACCCTATAGTATAAGATTGCTATAGCCCGTATTATTAATAAGCACGCGTAGGATAAGCGGCTTACCGGACTCCGCGACAGCTTAAAGTATATTAATGCTCTTGCTGTATTAATAGTGCGTATTAAGGCAAGGGCTAAGGATACAGATAGGAGAAGTTATAATAACTCCCTAGTCGATATCGCTATATATAGTAACAGCGATTAAAGCACTAATATAGTTAATCCGGCTACTAGTGCTATTAGATATATATAATGCGTACCTCGTTTAATAGCGAGGGTACTATTAAATAACCTTATAAATAGGGATAGTCAATCGTTTATAGATAAGCTATTACGTACTTAGTAGAGGGACGCCTTTGCTACTAAACGTATCGATAAGCTTATAAGTAGGCGAAAGACCCGATCTAGTAAGAATAATAACTAGTCGATCGATAACAAAGGTTATTTAAAGTTTAAGGGCAGATACTATATCCCCGCTAAACATTCGATCCGACAAGAACTTCTTAAGCGACACTATAATAGCAAGCTTGCCGGTTACTATAGTATAGAGAGGTCGTACGAGCTACTATCGCGTATATACTACTAGCTAAATAGTAAGCGGGATATAAAGGACTACGTAAATATATATGCCGTATATTAACGAGTTAAAGCACTAAAGCACTTACTATTTAGCGAGTTGTCTTCACTCCCTGTTCTAAAGAAGCTATTTGCTAAGCTTATAATAGATTTTATTATAGGCCTTCTACCTGCTAAGCGTAGGGGAAGCAAGGATATATATAATGCTATCCTAGTTGTCGTAGACTAGTTTACTAAGGGCGCTCGTTACATTCCTGCCCGAAAGGATTAGACGGCTATTAACCTAGCTAAGTTACTATAGAACAACATCTTCTGTAGCTATTAGGGGACCCCTAAAGGGATAGTCTCTAACCGAGGCTTAATATTTATATCCTATTATTAGAGCGAAATATGCCTATAGCTAAGACTAAAGCATCGGCTATTAACAGCCTTCTATCTACAGACTAACGGTTAAACAGAGAGGCAGAATGCTACCCTATAGTAGTACCTGCGTAGCTATATTAATAAAAACCCCGAGGATTAGGTCAATCTCCTATAGCCTATAGAATTCGTATATAACAATAGTATATACTCATCTACTAAGGTTTTACTATATATAGCTATAATAGGCTAGAATACTGCTACGCTACAAGACCTACTATCGCTCGAGGCCGAGCGTAAGGAAAGGGAAGCGCGTTAAGCACTAGAGACACTAGTGGCTATTAAGAAGGTTCAAAAGATGCGAGAAATTCACGCTAAGATAGCTAACAAACTAGCAAAGGCCTAGGCCTATTAGAAGGCCTATTATAACAAACACTATACGCTAATAACCTTCAAACAAGGCGATATAGTTACGCTTAGTACGAAGAACCTCCGCATCCGCAAACACCTATTACCTAACGGTAAAACGAGGCCTAAGCTTGCACTAAGATATATTAGTCTATTCCGTATCCGAGAGGCTAAGGGCATACAGGCCTACTAGTTATAGCTTCCCCCTTATTATACTATCTATAATACCCTCTACGTATTCCTCCTAAAGCTATATTACCTACGCGAGGGGGATAAAGCACCTACTAAATACGAAGACATACTAGCGGATAGTAAAGAGCTGTAGTCTATAGAACGTATCCTATAGCACCGGACTAGGAAAGGCAAGAAAGAGTACCTGTTAAGGTAGTAAGGCTATTCGCCTAAATAGGACTCGTAGGAAGCTAAAGGTTCTTTTAAAGATATAACTAAGTTATTAGATAAGTATTAGACTAGTATAAAGAACAAGAAGAAGGCTAAGGGCCTATAATGCCGCCTAGAGACAATGCTACCCCTAGGGTGCTATTAGCTAACTAATTAGAGGCTAGCAAACTAGGACAACAAGACTATACTAGGCGCGCTACGACGCGTCAATTAATTAATCGTATGCTTTTTTAAGGGCTCTACCTCTTTACTAATGCGCCCTATAAGGCCCTTCTCCTAGTATTTAGGTCCCCCTTTTAATCCTTTATTCTATTAAGGCCTCGAGGCCTAGGCGATCGGCGAGGACGGCGTCGCGCTTGTAACGGCGCAGCCGGCGCGGCTATATTAGTAATAGTATTACTAAGTTGTTATTAGTTAGAGAAGGAAATTAGAAGCAAGGTAAAGTTAGCGCTAAGATAGCTAGCGCCGCTATTATCGACATTACTCGCTATTATTACTACGCCTACGGATACAACCTTACTTATACTACGAGCCTAAGGCACCTTTAATCAAAACTTTAATCAAAACTTTAAGCCGCCTAAAAGATTAAGCGACTAATAGACTAACTAAGGGCAAAACTATAGAGCTAAGCTAGCCGGGGTCGATCTTACGGACAATAGGTTACTCCTCGATCCTTCTAACCCTTTAAGCGAGGCGAACCTTAACTACTATACTTATAATAGCCTTTACCTATAGAAACTAGACGAGCTATGTTTTTTCTAAAAAGATAAGATAAGATTGACAATTGAAGGCTACTAAACTTAACTAATTAGGGCTAGCGAAACTACGAACAATAATAGCCCTTATAATAATAAGAACAAACCCTCGGAAGCGGACAACCCTCGGAAGCGGATATAGCTAGGTCTTTTAGAGTAGACGCAAAGAACTCGGAACGACATTACTTAGAGCGGAGGCAGTACTATAATACCTCGTACGTCTACCTATTATAGTAGGGAAGACGCGCCTATATTATAATTAGTCGATAGCCCTCTATTCTTATAGCTTTATATCCCTTTACTTTATTATATATAAGGATAGCGCAGTTAGAGTTAGATATTGTATTAGAAGGTAAGGTTTGATATAGTTACATAATTAGGTAGTTAAGTGTTTAATTTAGCGCGGCTAAGTAGCTTATTAGATTTACTAAGTTAGTAGCAATAGAGGTCGAGATTAGAATATAGACAGGCTACGAGGGCGCGGCCTTTAGAAGGGAAGCGTATATTAGGGCTAAAGAGGCTATATGTAATTAGTATATAACTAGGCCGAGTAAAGCTAGGGTTTTAATACCTATAACCTTAGGTAGGGCTTAGCGCTTAGCGTTAGGCTAACTCTCCTGCCTTCCTCCCTCTCCTCCTAGATCCTTATCGAATACTATACTAATTTACTACTACCCTATCTACCTGCTAACATAACCCTTATTATAGAAAATTAGGAAAATCTATAATAGTCTTATTCGAATAGTTCTAGAGAGGATCGCGAAGGTAGGTAAGAAATAACTTAGTAGAGGACATTATTATACCGTATTTAAGACGTAGCTGTATTCGATTCTTTTAGGGAACTTAAGACTAAAGCGTATAGTATACTTAATAGTAGGAAGGTTAGATAGGATTAGTAGCTCTAGTAGGAGTAGCCTAGGTCTTGTATATCTTGTAAGTATATACGTCTAGTAGGTCGAAAGAGTAGGATAAGTAGATGTTGGTGTGTTAGAGAGACTAGAGAGGAAGGAAGACTCCTGGGTCGGGCTGGGACGGAATTTGAAAGCGCAGTTCAACGACAGAATCAATTACACATCAAATTTGCTCTACCGAGGCAAGAACGAATCTCCTCAACGCTTCCTACACCTGATACACGCAGTCCTGTGCAATGCAATGCAATACAATGCACCCTACCTTCTATCCACAGTTCCTTCAACACCATGGCCGACATCGAAGACTACCCAACCGAAGCACTAGTCACCTTCACAAAATCCAACGTCAAAGCCAAATGGACTCGGCAAGAAAATCTTACGATTCTCCAACTCGCAGAGAAGACGGGCTTGAAACCAAAATTTGGCTGCCGATCGGCCATCTGTGGAAGCTGCGAGGTCAGGATTACCAAAGGCCAAGTCTATGGTCCAGAGGGTGACCGTCCTCAGGGCATCTTCATTTGTCAGAGTCGACCCGCAACTGCAGAGATTGAGATCGAACTTTGACGCTATCTCATTACCATAACGAGGCTGGAAGTCGCAGCTCAATTCGCGGACGGGCACTGTGGGTGTTATAAGAATGTGATGCACGCATCATTGCCGCTGGAAATTACCGGCTACTGCTACAGCCCGCGCAACGACCACTCATCCCATCTCATCGGTCTGGAGATTCCATGCAGTTCTCACGCAATCATCGCATGGCGAACTCGTGGAGTGCCCACTCGTTCTATGGACCCTGCTGGAGTGCCCATGGCGGAGTGCGTCAACCGATTGAATGCTGTCCGAGACTTCAGACGCTCGGATGTTGCTCGAAGAAAGAAGCATGCACTCATAATGCTTGGCTGGCTTGCTATTGGCTGCCAATTGGTGGCGTGCACGCGGAATCCCAACATTTTGGTTCCGGCTTGCAAGTGCAGTGTCCGAGCTGCGTTGGAAGCGATCCCGGGGTTGAATTTGAAGAGGGAGAGACTGAGGTGGCATCCGGACAGATTCGCTGTTTGTAAGGATAGGGAGACGCAGGAGATGGCGAAGGAGGTTTTTGTTGTGGTGGAGGGGATGTATGCTGGTATTTGAGAGAGGCTTCTGGGTTGGATGTTGCAAGCAATGGAGACGAGGATGTGGTGGATTTGCTGGGCGCGCTGCTTGTTTGAATACTCAGGTCTCTGCGGAGGTGAAGGACACGGTTTGGGCGAGGCCCTCGTGGGTTGACGGCGTCTTCTTTTCTGGTTGCATATAGGAAAGAAGGCTTCGTGAAGTTCGCGAAAAGATCATGAGGTCGAAGGTTAAGAAGATTCATTTGCGTGGCAGCGCACGGCCCCTTGCCTCAAGGGCGGTGAAACGTCAGGGCATTACACGCGACTTCACTCCATCATCACTCGTGCATCGACGACATCAATATAATGTGCACCTATCTTCTTTTCGTGAGCACACCTGACGTGATTGTAAGCCGGAGAGTGCCAGCCCCGTTCCCCTGCAGCACAGCACACATCCAGATGGAACTCGCCGCAAGATGGTGAGACGGCACTCGTGTAAGAGCCGAAGCATCTGATCTTTGAACGCTTGCCTCGGTGTCACCCAAGATTCTGGTAGAGCCTGCGCATTCTCAGCTCAAAGCTGCCCTTCGAGTGCTGATCCTACAATCTCCGCGGGCTTGCAAGGCACATGAAGTCGTTGGAAGTCATCCGCCGTGTGTGCTTCACTGCGAGAGCACATGAAACAGGACTGTACCCCGCCATCTGCTCACTGCCGCCACGCTCGAGCTCACATTTTTCAGCCTCTTTCGTCAAGACTTGCTTGCACGCCATGTGAAAAACCATTGATTGGCCAGGATCAACTGCATCAAACGGCCGCGGCAAACCCTGATTGACACCAAATTCACTCCCTCAAACAGCAGCAACCTCAAACAAGAACATCCCGACAATAGCTAGCGCGGCCGCAGGAGACCAAGTGAAGTACAATAGTCGCCGTGAAGGAAGCGCGACTTCACGACTTCCACCTTCGTTTCTTCAATCTTCCTTCTTCACCACCCTCTTCCATGCACGCCCAGAGGTAAACGATTGCTTGGACATCCTCTAGTGAAGGAGCCACGCAATCGTGGCGACCGGCATGAACCACCCCGCGGATTGCATTCTGTACATATCTAACGCCGTATCTTTTTGACCTCACAGCAGTAGGTACGAGCATCACGAACGAGACGCATCGATCGCCCGCGTCATGATATCCTTCAATCTCATTTTTGCCGCTCTGGCAGCGAGCATGACCTTCACACAAGCAGTCAATCTCGACGTCAACAACGCAGACTCGATTCGCAACGCCGCACGAACTCTCGCCTTTGGTCTGCAGTCCAACTACCACAACAATGCAAGCGGCACACCGGCAACTGCTGTCGGCACTCTGCCAGCCCCACTTTACTGGTGGGAAGCTGGAGCGGTCTGGGGAGCAATGGTCGATTACTGGGCCTACACAGGAGACACAAGCTACAATGCTGTGCTCACCCAGGCTCTGCTTGCTCAAGTCGGACCAGACTGGAACTACGAGCCGCCCGCATACTACACCTCTCTCGGCAACGACGATCAAGCATTCTGGGCACTTGCTGTCCTATCCGCAGAAGAGTATGGACTTCCGTTTCCAAGTGGGCAGAGGGTCAAAAGCTGGCTCGCCCTGGCAGAAGCAGTGTGGTCGAGACAAATGTCGCGTTGGAATACGCAAGCCTGCGGTGGTGGCCTGAAATGGCAGATCTTTGAGAGCAATAAGGGCTACAACTATCGCAACAGCATCAGCAATGGCGCCTTCTTGCAGATTTCTGCTCGCCTTGCGCGATACACCGGCGACCAGAAGTATGTGCAATGGGCAGATCAGACATGGGAATGGATGTCACGGATCGGCCTCATTTCACCAAACTATCAAGTCTTTGACGGCGCCGACGACACGATTAATTGCACCGAGATTGACCACACTCAGTGGACCTACAACCCGGCAATGCTCCTTTACGCCACTTCCGTGATGGCAAACTACACCAACACCCAAGTGTGGCGCACGAGGACTGAAGGCCTCCTCACCACGATCGAGAACAGCTTCTTCTCACCCTTCCCAAACGCAACAGACATGTAAGTCATAGCTCACCAACCCACCCTCCCACTCCTCCTAACTCCTCCCAGCATGTTCGAACCCGCCTGCGAACCCTTCAACACATGCAACAACGACCAATTCTCCTTCAAAGCCTACCTCTCCCGCTGGATGGCCAAATCCGCCGTCCTCTACCCCTCCATCACCGACCACGTCCGCAAACGCCTGCAAGCCTCTTCCCTCGCCGCAACAAAATCCTGCACTGGCGGCCCCAACAAGCAAACCTGCGGCCAGAAATGGTATGTCGGTGGTGACGACGGTGCCTTTGGAGTCGGCCAGGAACTTTCTGCTTTGGAGACTGTTCAGAGCTTGTTGTTGCTGGAGCCCGGAGTGGTGGAGGGACGTGTTCCGAAAACTGGACCGGGGGTCAGGATTCCGGATTTTGAGGCCACGAGTACGTTTCTTCCTTTGATCCCTACTGCTACGAGTGCTGCGACTGGAACTTCTTCGGGGAATTCTGGGGCTAACTTTGGAGGTAGGATTTCGAGGTTCACCGCGACGGAGGAGGGGAGGGGGAAATTAGAGGGGTGGGGGGTGGTTGTTTGGCCGGTTTTGTTGCTGGGGGTGGTGGTGTTGGGGTGAGGACTTCTTTTGCATGAATCAATCAATCAATCGACAGGAAGAGGGATTGTTATGCTGCTGCTGCTGGATGATGGATAGGACAGTAAGCAGCCAGATATTTGATGATGATGATACCCACAAAGGCAAATGAATGAATTAGACATAGAACACTACCTATGCTTCTCACATATCCATGTCCCGCTCTATCTATGTGTCCACCTCACAACGCTTCCTCTCCCCAAAACCACCCCACCCCAACTCAACTAATAATCCCCCCCCCTCTTCACACATCCACCTCCCTAACCCTCACCACCAAAAACTTTCTCCTCCTCCTCTCTCCATCCCCATCAACCCCCACCCCCAACGGCTCACCCATATACCCCCCATTCGCCACCATGCCTCGATCCTCCACAATCTCCGTCTCAAATTTCCCCCAAACCCCCACCATCGCGGCTTTCAGATCCAGAATGGCCAGATTCTTCCCCACACACATTCTGCCTCCGGATCCGAAGGCCCAGAACCAGCGGTGCAAATTTTTTTCTGTGGTGGGAGAAAGGAGAAGAAGCCAGCGATTGGGATCCCAGATTTCCGGGGAAGGGAAAATGGAAGGTTCGCGGTGGAGGGTGTAGGCTTGTGCTTGGACGCGGATGTTGGCGGGGAGGTTTCGGATGTGTGCGAGGGTGGTGTTGGGGGGTGTGAGACGGGGTTGGTTGCCGGGGATTGCGGGGTGGAGACGGAGGGATTCCATGAGGATTGCGTGGAGGGTGGGGAGGTTGTCGATGGTTTTTGCGTCGAGGGGGTGGTGGGAGGGCGAGGAGAGGGGTGTGGTGGAGATTTCGTGGCGGATACGGTGTTGCCAGGTTTTGTGGACGGGTTTGGAGAGTTGCCAGGCGAGCCAGGTTAGGGTTATGCCGCTTGTGTCGAAGCCGGCGAGGGTGTGGTCGAGGAGTTCGGAGGCGAGGGTGAGGCGGTGATCGGATGCGGGTGGGTTGTGGTCGTCTTTGAGGAGGGTGTTTCGGAGTTGAGTGTAGACGGTAGGTGTGTCTTCTGGGGCCACGTCTTCGCCTTGTTCGATTCGTTTGCATGTCTTCTCGGCTTGCTCGCACATGCTCATGACCCAGCTCTCTATGTCAAAGTTCGCCGAGTCGACCCATGTTGGAACGACGAGCCATTTCAAACCTAGTCTTTTGAGCCATGATGTGACATTGGCAGCTCTTGTGGCCAGAACGTGTACTTTTGCCTGGCACTGAATTCGCGGAAGAGCCGGACGCCAGCGGCATAGTCTTGTACGAAGTTGCTGCCGTTTCGAAGGCCAAAAATGTAGCCTGTAACAAAATCCATCGTCACGGCCGAGAAGACATCGTACAGCTCCACTGCCTCACCAGACTTGGCCGCTTTCTGAAGTCTCGGTATCAGTCTTTCCTTGATCACAACATCGGTAATCTTCGTCAATGCGGCAGAATTCTGCAGCGAGCTCTTCGCATAGACATTGCTCAGCATGCGTTTGCGCTTGCTGTGCGGACCGTGCGCTTCCATCGCGAACATTGGCTCAACACCGTAGTTGGAGAAAACATTGCTGTACCAATCGCCCTTTTCGAAGCCACCAGCATAGATTGTCCTGATTCCGCCATCGACGCAGTTGACTGAAAGTTCATTGGGAGCAAGTCGCATAATTGGTCCCAGACGGCTGTGACAAGCATGGACAACAAATGTGTCTTGCTGCTGATGCCGATGATATAAGATCCAGAGAGGTGAAATTGATGCGCTCCAGTGTGCATTGGGGATCTTGGCTAGAGGTGATAGGAAGGCCGGATAGATGATGTACTTGTAAATGGCAAGCGCAAGGAGCGCAACTCCGGCGGCTGAGGGTATTGTCGGAAGAGTCATGATCAGTCGTCAGGTCGCACATGGAATTGGGTTTGCTTTTATGCCATTAGCAATATCTGCTCGATGACCGTCCTGTCGCCTCCTGCAATCAGGAATGTAGGGTAGCGATTGGCAGTCGCTCGAGTGCCCCGCTTCGCCTGATCTTGCAATTAGGACTCAGGTACAGCCTATTCTCAACATTAGGGGAACGGAAGTGTTGATGGCTGAGTTAGTTCTAGTTCTTGGGTCTATACGATGGCCAGTCGCGGAAGTGTAAAGTGACGTTGAGCTTCAAGCAAGGTACAGATAGGCCACTTGATAAGGTAAGACCGACTCATTGGATTTGCGTGAGCTAGGATTGGTAGGTCGATACGGTGACTCGCAGCTCACGTGCGCAGAGAGCGCTTGGCCTGGCCAGAAACGCACAACCGTTCGTAACAACGGTCTCTTTGAATAGACGTTGGGTTGGTTGGAATCCGCGCGCAGTCGAGCCCTCTCCCTCTCACATCCCTTGAGTGTGCAGCGTGAAGGTCTCGTATCGAACGTGAGACAGAAATGTTCTTGCTCTCGCAACATGCGAATGGGGTAATCAACATGATGTTTTGAGAATTCCTCTGCGCTCTGCCAGACCACTCTTGCGCCGTACTCGTCTTTTCAATTATTTCTTTCCGAGGGGACTAGGCAACTCCTGTCGATGATCCATCTCTTTAGAAAGCACCTACTCATGCGCTAAAGACGCGCACATTCAAGTCAACGCTCCCGCATGCAATGAGGCACCGTATTTGCTCCTTTGCCTCATCTTTGCTTCCGTTCGTCAAAGCTGTCGCAGATCCATTCGTTTCCGCAGCCTCCTTGAATAAGCTTGGGGCCCAGCGTAGGCAGGAGACGAAATGATCTGCAGCCTCTACCACACGCACACATTTGCCTTCTTGCGCCAAGTCCCAGCATCTTATGGTTTTGTCGTCACTGCAGGATAGCAAATACTTTCCACCAGGATGAAACACCAAGCTTCGTATCCAGTTGTCGTGTCCGGTAAGTGTCTTGATGCATACACCATTGGCTGTATGTACCTTGACAAGCTTGTCTCTGCCGCCAGTCGCGAGGAACTCAGCACTACTGCTGGCTGGTGGCGCTTTCTTCAACCCAGCCAATGTCGCTAAATGCTGATATGCTGCAGGAGGAGCAAAGGCGCAGCATTCGACGACGTGTTCATGCGCGATGAAAGTCTGCTTTTGCGCATTCGAGTCAGGTTGCGACAAATCCCACATCCGTGCCGTCTGGTCGGAGGAAGTGGAGAGCAGCCAGCGTCCGTCGATGGTCGGCGCAAGCGATCTCACCCAGTCACCGTGTCCTCGCAGGGTTCTTAAACAGTACCCCGTCGTCACATCCCATATTCGTATTGTCTTGTCTCTGCTTGCACTTGCCAGGAGGTTGCCAGAGAGTGGTGCACCTGCTGCTCCTGATGGTATGAACCGCACCGAGCTCACACTGTGGTCGTGACCTGGCAGAGTCCGTATATTCTTATATTCTTCTGCGGGATCCCACAACTTTATGGTCAGGTCGCTACTGCAGCTGGCGAGGAGAGTATTACCTCTGGGCCCACCAAAGTCGACGTCCAGGACGGCTTTGGTATGGCTCTTCAACGTCCGCTCCAGCTCGCCCAGTTCATAATCCCATATCTTTATCGTGCAATCTTCGCTGCCTGACGCCAAGCTGGAGAATAGTGGGTGGAATGCGACGCATGTAATTGGGCTGCGGTGGCTCTGTAATGTGTGACGCGCCGGCGCTCGTGGGAGCCACGTCTGAGGATCGTGGTTCTTTCGCGCCGCAAGGCTGGATGGTGTCGCGTTGTCTAACTCATGCTGTAGCTGCTGGCATTTGGTTTCCAGGTCCATGATCTTTTTCTGCAGCCGCACCAAGCCCGTCCATTTCTTCTCGATGAGCCCCTCGTATCGCTTCGCAGTGCTGGCATCGAATTCGGTTTCTGATAAACGTACTGCATCGCGTACGCCCTGCGCGGCATCTGCATGGCCGGTCGATATTAGATAGGCGACGATGCCCTTGTGGCTGTCAGCGCTCCATCAGCGAATGCAACAACACGAGCAGGCACTTGTCGCGTACAGTTCTTCGGCTTGTTTCGAGGTCAACAGCGAGCTCATATTGTCAGCACTCGCTCAGCCGCCATCCACTCCCTTGGTGGCGGCAGCAGTATACACAGATGCTTCTTTGCGACTTGCGATCAGGAGAAGTCGGCTTCACTGTTGCAACACTTGACCAGTTTGGCAGCTGTGTTTCACTTCTTGTGCAAGCCGGTATGACGTCGTGTAGGGCCGATAAGCTAGATTGTATAGATCGTGTCAAGCCGTTCAAAGGGCGCAAGTTCGTGCAGCAGTTCTTGGGGCCTGGTTGGCGGACAGTAATATACGTTATGCAGGTTTCTTTTCTTGGTGAGTTGGACATTTGGTTCATCTCAAGCATCACATGTCAACAGGGGTCTCCGGCACCGGCACTAGCCGCACGCTACCGTTGCCATGGGATTGCACCCTTGTCACACAACGTTCCTCCTTCTTCAGACCGGTCTATGCTTGACGAGTCTTACAAAACAGGAATCTAGAGGAAATGCAAAGTGCCGTACCTGAGCTGCGCTGAAGCATCCATATTCGTGGTTTCGCATCGTCAGTCTCGTCGATCACCGTGCTACTTTTAAAGATTTTCCAGCGCATGCTAATACCATTGTTGAGCATTCATACTGCATCAATGCCTATCTACATCGAAGCCGCCACAGAAGCCTCCTCGCGCCCAGCGTTCCCTGCAGCACTGAAGAAAGCCTGACCGTGGCAGCTAGCCCAGAGAAAGGATTGTCGGACAACACCTGTAAAGTGGCAATCAGGAGTTTCATGGCACATCTTAGACGCGGCGTCGCCTGATTCCAACCAATCCTCGACCGGGTTGAGGTCGATGTAGTCCATTTCAACTTGTGACTCTAGAACTGAGTGCCGTCTGTGTCTAACAGCGAGATGCTTTGGCGCCTCGGTGTGGGAGAAGGCTGCAAACTTTGTCATGGTCGATGGTCTCGCCGAGCATCAGAGGTGTGCAACCTTGTCTATCCACGGAGTCAACATCAGCTCCTGTCTGAAGGAGATCTGAAACTATTGTGGCAACCATCTCCCATCTTTGCAGCATCTCTCCATTCCTGCCCAATATTCCGTGCGACCGCGTTCAGTGGAATTTCTGGACTCTGAGCATCCTGTAATTTTATGACTTCGTTGCCAGAGTCGATGTGAAATCATATATAGTCTGTCGACTGGAGATTGCTGCGACAACGTAGTCCATTTCTTTGGCCAAAAGATGAACAAGCGCTTTCATCGCGGAATCTGCTGCTTCCATCCGTTTCTCATCAATCTATAACGTTCCTTGAAAATTTGGTGTTACCTTCATAGTTCATTGATTCTCCTACTGTAGTCAGCGAGAAGTGTGAAAGGTTCTGAAGTATTGTTACGAAGATTTAACAGGAAGGCAGAGGACTCAATGGAGGCTCGTTTGGCCTAAAGAGGGCTTCGAGCAATGTCCTGATCTTCGTAACGCGGCCATGTCTTTCATATACGGCATCGCGGCATTTCCAGAATGCAATTCTATTTCTGCAAGAACATACGACCATAGTGGAATCCACCCGCCCAGAATGCGACGTACTGATCGGTGATGTAACCGAGTGCTGCCCATTCTAGCATAGGTAATGTCAGCCCTTGACACCAAGTCGACGGGCCCAATGCAGTCCTGCAGCCCAATGGAAGAGCCTTTGCATAAGTCAGCGAAAGCAACTTATCCAGAAACGAAGCTGCAAAACTCACCTGGCATCCACGATTTTGCCTTGATCCTTGGACATCGCTGCAATGGTTGGCAACTTCAATTTAGCCATATATGGCATTCGCAACATACCTTGCAACTTGTCGTACAGCTCGTCAAGAGGCACAATGATGCGCTCGATGTGCTCGCCCTCGTCCAAATGCTGCTCCGGCTCCTTGTCGCCCTCCTTCAGCTGGACCTCGATGGTAGCAATCTGGTACAGTCAGCTTCAGCTCTCATACACGCTCATAGCGTCTTGTCTCCGCATACCTGCATGTTCGCATTGGTCAATCCCGGATCGGAGACAATCGTCGGACTACAATCAAGCACCTACCTGGATATTAGCATTCGTCAAAGCCGGCTGGTTTGGAAGCACAGGACTGAGATCACAGACCTTGCCCTCATAACCCGTCTCCTCTTTCAGCTCGCGAACAGCAGCCTGTTCAGGCGTCTCGCCCTCGTCAATCAGGCCTGCAGGGAATTCGACACAGAATGCCTCGACTGGTGGTCGGTACTGGAGAATAACCATTGTCTGTGGTGGTCGTGACGGATGGCGAAGGATTGGTGCAATTGCTACTGCGTCGACGCCGCCTTTGCCTCTCGTCTTTCTTGCGGCCGCCTCCCAGACTCGATCCTTGCCGTCTTGGTCTGTCCATTCGATTTTGCGGAGCTCCGTCCATTTCGCTTCTGAGGGATCGAGGGCGCCAATGCGCCGGATTTTGGGAGCTGGTGCAGACATTTTCAGATGCCGCAGGATCTGTAGCGATCGGACGCGTGGTCTCATGTACTCGTGGCGAGTTGATGATGTTAAACGCAGAGTTGCGGGATGTGGTGACGTAGGTTCGTTCTCGGTCCGTGCACTGTTTTTCGCGCGACGCAACTTCACCAAATCTTCTTCCCTTGCTGTCGACTGTTCACTTACCAGCATTCATATGAACATCGGCACAACGATCTTCATCTTAGACGCGCGAGGTATAGACATGTGGGAAAAGTCATGAGATATTGTATGAGATACGAGACGAGCTAATAGTCTACAAGATTCCCATCACACGTGTGTACGCGAGACCTGCTCTACTGCACAAGCTTGCTCAAGGCCGCTATTACAATACCGTTATCCCAACCTCGAACGCCAGCAGACATTACAACGAGAGTCGTCCGAATCGGTATCCATCTTCAAGTCGTGAATTCATCAATCGTTATTCCCATCCCAACGCCTTCGACTCCGTTAAACTCATGCAACTGTCCTTCCTCTCAATGGAATCCGACTTCCTATGAGAGGAGGTAGCAGGTGAGGGCCGCGGCTTCAGAAGACCATCCGCCGCCGCCACTGCCCTTGATTCCCCTTCTCCCTCTGCCCTAGGCTTATCTTTACAAGACTCCTCCAGCACGGCCAGCCTCTCGTGCGCCTCCTTCAATTGCGTTAGCAAAGCATTTATTTCTTGTTGAAATGAAGACTCTCTTGCTTCCCTGGCAAGTTCGTCCCTCATCCCATCGTCGACTTTCCACATACAGTCATCCCATCGAGCCATCTGGAATTCCGCCATGTCACACAGCAACGATTCTCGCCGATGTTCGCAGAAGGGACACAGACACTCCACTCGCAATGTCCGATATGGATGGGCAAAGATCTCGCATGGTGGCTTCGGGCTCTGAGGTGCAGTTGGAGTCCGTGGACGAGATCGAGCTGTTGGAATCGTGTCTGGCGTGTTGCACTCGTCCATCTCCAGCTGAGCCTGGCTGCACCGCAATATGGCCGACTTCGAGAACGTGCTGTGACCGCAGGTCGCATAGATGACTCGGGAGTGACAGCACATTGTGGCGGTTGGCCCTTGGTTCAACGGATTTATGCCAAGAACAGCAGGCTGTGCCGTATCGGTGCGGCGATGAGACACCACGAGACGAAGTCGGTATGGGAGGTGGAGGGAGTGGAAGATGTAATATTGAAGGTGAAAGTGCTGGAAGCCGACAGCCGTGATTTAGCGTGACGGCCGGATGGCCACCTGAAGCCGCCCGTGAGGAATCCAGGTTGTCGGCGTCCACGCGAACCTTGGATCGGACAAAGTGGGTCTCCTCCCTTGAATGCCGACGATGTCGAACTAGGAGTCTGAAGGCGAGGATGAACCAGGCAAAATACCAAACCAGACACTACTTCTCTTCTGGCGCAACGGTGTGCGAGTGACGACTCGAAATGCCCTGACACTAGGATTGCTATGCGATCTCAAAAGCAGTTCAGGTCTGTCTTGAGCTTCTGGTGATGAAGCCCTGGAGCTGGATTTGCTGTACTTGCTACGCCGAGATGCCGCTCGTCGCGACTGACACACGTATCCGGCGCTTATGGTTGTTTCTACGGTACCCCGCGAGATTTCCGACGCAGCAGTGCTTGCAGACCACGTACTGAAGTCACTGGCCGTAGTGTGTGCGCTCAGGTTCCTACTATGACCTCTGGTGTTGTTCGGTAGGTCATTCAAACAGGGACATGCAGGCCGTCTATCTTGCGTGTTGGCTGAACGGCGCCGCCTGAACCAAGAGAACATCGGTACTGAGTCGATAGTCGGCAGTTGACCTGCTATGAGACGACGATGATAGGCCTGGTGTCCGAGCTTTCGTCTATCTTGAAAAGCTCGATCTGGTAGGCAAGGTCTTCGATCAAGTCGACCTGTTCGACAGAGATCTTCCTCAGATGCGTCGGATAAAAGTCGCTCGGAGACTCTGCGAGGAAGGAAGCAGGCTTGTCGTCACCCTCGTTCTTGATGCGATATTCTTGGATAGGTTCACAGTCCGGTGCAGTGATGGTGGTTTCCACACTGTCAACGCTGGAGATGCTGTCGAAGCTGGCCGTGGAGCAATCGCTATATGATCTGGAATGAGCACTGCCAGATGGCGAGCTGTCGCGTGAATCTGTGTAGAGGTTCGGGAACTGGAAAGGCGGCAGGGCGGCCTGGCCAAGAAACTGTCGATGAGCTCTCTTCCTTGGTCGCAATTCGAGATGCTCGACGTCGGACCAGGACAGCTGCACAGCGTGCGTTCTCCGGTGATGGCTGCGAGTTCGGCGATGCGCGCTTTCGCTCTTGTCCCGGCTCAGGCTCGAATCGATACCGAGATTGGATGCCTTGGAGGCCGGAATGCGCTGCTGAGGGAGAGGCTCAATCAGTGTCGAAAGTGGTGCAGGCATGGAGACTGCTGCTGCATTCGATCCCCACGTGCTCCGTGGCGGGGATTCTTTGGGGCCGGATGTTGAATGGATTGCTCCGGACTTCGTCAGCTTGTCCGGACGAGCCGAGTCCGATGCTGGGCAGCGGAGCCGAGTGAGACTTGGTCGCGATTGAAGGATTGCGAGACTGGATATGGTCTGCGACTGGCACAGAGACCGGCTGAGCAATGATATGACAATAATGGAGTGGGCGGAAGCATTGGAGAGTCACGGCGGGGCCAGTCACCGCCTTATCCGTCGCTCGAGAGTCCGGCCTGCACGCCGAGAATGCCTATTTTCCACACGTGGGCAGCCCGATTAGGAAACCGTGAGCCCTTGCCTTGGAGAGCTTGCTAAGGAAAGCAGAGTTCGCTAGAACTAAAATGGAAAGCAGACTACTTTGCCAGGACGTGTGGCAATCCGGTCTTACCGGATCGACTCAAATGCAGGGAAAGGGCTGCATAAAGGAAATTGCGCGCTCCAGATATAGAACAAAGTGCGGGAAGAACCTTAGCTGGACGTCAAACCATCGCTGCTCGGCACTTATTATTAGTCCTCGGACAGGTCTCGTGAGGTGAGCGATGAAGTAAATGCCGAGGCAGAGAAGGACACATTTGCGAATATCGAACGCGGAACAATGCTTAGGAACAAAGCTGTTATCGGTGTTTGGTATGGACCATGCGAACAGACGATCAAAGCTCTAAGCCTGAGCCGTTTACCACTGAGTGGTATCGCAGTCCCTAGTGTTGCACCCGCTTTCACGGCTGTACCTTATACATATCTTGTACCTGAGTCTGGGTTCCGAGAAGATTTCACTTGCCCCCTTTGGAAAGCTCTCAATCCTTGAAGAATACAAGGGCCCAGGCTCCCCATCGTCGATCTTTCGCAGACTCGCAGACACATGACAGGACAACCAACCTCGTGATGAGCGCACGATCCGCAGAGTGCCGGGCAAGTGCACGGTTGGTATGCAACGACCACGGACCCGACAATAGCAGATGCCTCTGTCTTGCAATACGGTATCCTGCTGCTGCACTGTCCGAGAAAAGTTGGCAACCACAAAAAAGAACCACATAGTGTGTGTGGTAAGAAGCCTCAGGACGAACGCCTGTTTGGCCAGTGGAACAGTATCCGCTATAACGATCATCCGGCGAACGATACTTTTCGCTGGCATATGCTTAGTTCTTTTCTGCGGACTCGGCACATACCTGCGCCGAGTTGACTCCGATGCCGTCTTAGCAATACTATATGCGTCCTGGCTTGCACTTAATATCTCCTTCTAATACTTGCAGAATAATGCCGAAGCATCCCTCGGAGGCCTAGGCTAAGTAGGCTCTAGCGTTACGCTAAGTTCTTCCTAATCCTTTACTCGTAATTTGTAGATAGGAAATACTAGGATTGCTAAGAATGCTTAGAAGATCCGAGCTAAATCTGCTAGTCCTCGGTTAGTACGAACAAATATAGTAGACGACTAAGACTAATAGGCGTAGAAGTAAAAGGTTTATAACTCGCGACTTAGCGAGTAACTCTAGAAAGCATTCTATCGCCGCGAGTACGGGATATTATTATTACAAAACTTTAAAAGTCTTATATTAATTCCTACTTTAGCTACGACCGAGAATGTTTACGGACTTAGGTGTTTCCGTAAGTATAACATAGTGCGAGATCTATAAGGTCGCTATAGCGCCGAGCGACTATCGTCCGCAATAATTAACGATATCTAACTTGCGTAACTGTGTTTAAGAAATGGTCCGCGGTTATAGCAAAGAGAGAAGAAGAGACTAAGCTCTAAGTTGCTTAATAAAAGCAATAGGTCTAGTTATTCCTTTTCTCTAATACTATATTATCTAATTAAGGCGATGCGTAGCATTAGGTAGAAAGAAGCTAACTAGCTAACGATCGGCCTACAGATACCGGATCCCTCGTAGCAACTTGCCTATTAGCTGCAAATCCGACAATTATAACATCGGCAGAATAGCCGTTACATTGCTCCTATCGATAAGGTATGCCTATTTAAAGGCCCTCTCTAAAAGAAGAGGACTAGCACTCTAGTCTCGTAGATACAAGCGCTATAGGATTGTCGAAATAGTGTAATAGGATCGGAATAGACTAACAATAGGCACGCAAATACCGCTGCACGCATGTAACATATGCAGCCCCTAGAGTTAGCGGCTAGCAGAAATCTCTAACTCTAAGCGTAGCCTAGCCGGTGTCGAAGCCCTATAGCCTCGTCGTTGTCGTGTTACTGCACGCATATAACACACGCAGGGCTCCTAGTAGCAACGTGAATACGTGTACTATATATAGCACTCCTTACACGCCTACGGGAGGACAGGTAGGTTGCATCGTTGCAGTAGTAGGTAAATGAAGGAGAGAAGGTCCTTCGGCTAACCGAGGGGCCGTTTCAACCACTACATTTGATAGAAGCCGGCGGCTACTGCAAGAATTAATTCAAACCTAATATTGAATCCTTCCTTTAGGAATAGACCGGCCGTACAAGAAACCATTCGGCGGATAAGACCGAGCTAGGGAATGGAATACCCTGCAGCGGATAATTGTCCGAGCCGTACGATGCCTATTCCTACGTTTTCACGGCGGTGCGCGCCGTGCTATATCTGTTGTGGTTCAGTTAGGTAATATGCTGGTCAGCTAATACTATTAGCTGACCTATGCTAAGAGGAAGGACACACAATAGGTATATTAACTGCAGTTTCTATAGCAGGCTCCTAATCCTTCTTTGTATAGTTATATAGTTATTAATCCGATAATTAGTTGCATCCTTAGTACGATTCATAATAGGTTATAAGCCCGGCGCATACGCTCACCTGTCTAGTTTAACTATAAAAGAACTGTTTCTAGAGTCTACTAAATAGAGCTAGCTATCTAGACCTATTAGGTACCTAGTTAAGAGCTCTAGTTCGGACTAAAACCTAGCAAGTGTCCCTTATAAGCCCTGCCTAGCACTATACTAAAAGGCAGCTAGGAACGATAGATACTAATTAGATAAAGACAGCAAAGGAGAATCAAGTTCTTAGGAAGGGGATCAACTTCTAAGACTAGAAGCTTATATTCTAGGCGGCCCTTCTAGAAAAGGACCTAGTTAGTATAGTATTCTATAGACTTAACTAGGCTAATGAAATAAAACCACCTCTAAAAAGCATGTTTATAGGGGACTTAGCCGATTAGCAGTATAGAGATATGTTTAGGGACTAGAAGAAGAAAGATATCTAAGCCCTAAGCATACTTATTGCTAGACTCGACCCTACCCTTAGACTAGACTTCGGTGATATATCTAAGTTAGCTAAGGATATATACGACTACATTAAGGCTCTATATAAGCCTATTGTAACCGTAGACATATTTAATACTATCAAACTTATTAGGCACATTAGGATGCCCCTTACTAATCCGAATACCTAGCAGTACTACGAATCTTTTTAGTAGTAGTTTAACAGATTCCAAACATCGATAGAACAATTTGCTAGCTCAGTTATAACAATAGAAGCGCCTATAAAGTTATTAGACATTAAGATGCCTAATATACTTATTAGGATACTGTTTATTTAGGGCCTTTCTAGTTACGAATAGCTTAGATCCTAGAAGTACAATAACAAGCCTAAAGCTAAGGACTCCTCCCTTAAAGCAATAATGACGTCCCTAAGGAGAGAAAAGCCTCCTAGATAGTTATCTAGCGGCTTAAAGCTTGTTGGAGGGGCTATTAGCAATAATAACGACTAGTATACTTAGTGCAAGCACAAACACACTAACGCTAAGTGCTATAAGCAATACCCTAATATAGTACTACCTAGTTAGGGAAAGAAAGACAAGAGTAAAGACAAAGACAAAGGTAAGAAGGGTAAAGGTAAAGGAAAGGGCAAATCTAGTAGTGCTATTAATAATGATAAAGATAAATCAGACTCCTCCTCTAACTCGGAAGATAAGGGAGACTATTAGCTAGACGGCCTTAGTAGGGGCCTAATTAGGGGAGCTATTGCAAAGCCGGGACTAGCTATAGCAAGCTCTAAGAACCTAACAGCTAATATAAAAGTTTAGGATATAGGTACATTACTATACATTATAGGGAACAAGAGCTAGTTTAGCGATCTTAAGTACCTAACTAAGCCTGTTCAGTTCTCCTAAGTAGTAGGAAAATTAAGTGTATTACGATTAGGAACTGTTAACATCTTCCTAACCTATAAAGGAAAGAAAACCCCAATTACTCTAATAGACGTCCTCTACTCCCCGAACTTAGATTGCAACCTAATCTTAGTAGAGCGCCTTTAAAAGAAATGTAGCATTTACTTAGACAGACCTTTAGGCACTTTAATGCTTAAAGGCAAGCTAATTAGAAAAGTTAAGGAAGTATAAGGAGTACTTACCCTTAAAGACGCTAAAGTTAAAATGCTAGGCTCAGCTTCAAAACTAAACTTAGAATCGAGTTAGAAAGGGTAGCTATTAGCCCTAGCTATCGCTAGACTACGAGCGGACACATTAAGATAGCATTAGAGACTTAGCTACGTCGGCAACAAGATCCTAACAGCTACTAAGGAAGCTATTCCAGGCCTAAAAGAAGTTGATATATCTAAACTCGAGTACTATAAGACCTACAAGCTCTTAAGAGCTTAAAGAGTTGTATTAAGAGAATATAGAACTAAACTAGAAAAAGCCCTTAACGAAGTCTATATCGACCTTGTTAGCGTACAACCATTTAATCTGTTTAGAAATAGGTACATTATAACCCTAACTGATACTAAAATTAGGCTTAGGTAGGGTCTATTACTTCGAAACAAAGACAAGGTAACAAGTAGTAACAAGCTAACTAACTAGATAGCTAGAATTAAGAGGTAATATAACAAAATCCCTAAGATTATCTTTAGTAATAGCGGGGGAGAGTTTACTAACAACGATCTAGTACATTTTGTAGAGGAAGTTAGCATTAGATAGGATATATCTATACTATATATACCGGAGTAGAATAGCATTGTAGAGTCGTTAAACAAGACGATTCTGCTTAAGGCAAGAGCAATGATAATTGACTCTAGCCTACTAATATACTGCTAGTACTTTGCAGTAATATATTCGATTTACCTAACTAACAGACTAGTAAACTTGAGAACTAAGGAAGTTCTACTTAAGGCTTTCGAATTAGACTTGAATATCGGCAGTATAGACATTGACCTGTCTAAGACGAGACGGTTTAGCTATAAGGCATTCAAATACCTCGAATCCGGGGTTGAACGACTTAACTCTTAGAAATTTGTACTAAGAGCTTTCGTTTACTAGTTTATTAGATTCTAAGAAAATTTATCAACAAACTATCTACTTTGGAACCCGTACTAGAAGGATAGCGTATAGCAGTATAATATTAGATTCTCTCTATACGTTACCTTTAACGAGGACTTTATCTATAAAGACAATTTTACTAAGCTTCTAAGTACCCTTTAAGCTTAGGGGGAGTATTTAAGACTAGCTATCCCTTAGGAGACTATTTAGGTACTTGAAACCTAGTCTAACCTTTCATTTAAGTTAGGAATCCTAGCACTATTCCCTAGTAATAACTAAACACTTTAGCACTCTTTAGAACCTTAGGGGGAGCTATTTGGAGGTAGTATCCCTTAGCCTTAGCAGGCTTATAATCAGGAAGATTAGGAAGACTCCCTTATAGCTTAGGGGGAGCAAGGTATACTTAAGTAAGGAACACTACCTCAGCTAACACCTACAGCTAATAAGCTAATACTCTAAAATTACCAACTAGAACTACTAGCTACCTAGTAGGAAGCTGCTCCTAAGAAAAATCAGTACACTTAAGAAACAGATACTACTAAACTAGAAGACACCCCAATCACTCCCTTCTAAGTCCCTAAGACTATTAGCAAGAGAAAGAGGGCTCCTAACCCACCTTAGCCAAACCCTCCTTAAGCCGAAGTACGACTTAGGTCTAGCAGAGCCGTAGCTAAGTATAACTATAGCAAGATTACTAAGATTGCTGTAGCTGCTACTATAAAAGATGCTTAGAAGCTAGCTAACCTAATAACCCTAGCTAAAGCCCTAAAAAGGCCTAACTAGGATGAATAGAGAAAAGCCGTTACAAAAGAGATAAGGTCTCTTAAAAAGTCTAGTATAATCGAGTGGATTCTAGCCGAATCCCTACTAAAAGGCAGAACACCTCTAATAGGAAAATGGGTTTTCAAGATCAAATACCTGCTAGACGGCTCTATTAATAAATATAAGGCAAGATAGACAGCTAGAGGCTTTATATAGAAGCAAGGTCTTAACTATATTAACACCTATGCTCCTACACTAAGAGCAGCTACTGCTAGACTTGTCCTTAGGCTTTTAGTAAACAAAAACTAGAAGCGAAGACAGGTTGATATCGAGACTGCTTTCTTAAATCCCCCTTTAGATAAAGAGATTTTTATTAGACCCCTAGAAGGCGCGTACCTATTTAAGAAGCACCCTCTAAAGTAGATTATCCGTATTAGAAAAGGATTGTATAGCCTTAAGTAGGCTGCTAATCTCTAGCACTATAATGCCTTAGATACTCTTCGTTAACTTAGCCTAAGTAGGACAAAGAGTAACTATTGCCTATAGTAAGGTAATAGTATTCTTGTCCTCCTTTATATAGATAATTTCTAAATCTTTAGAACCTCTAAAGCAAAGATCGATGCTCTAATTGAAGGTCTTCGTAAGAAGTATACAATCAAGATTGTTACGTCTAACCTATTTCTAGGCCTTTATCTAAAGGAAGACAAGGAGGGAAACCTTACTATCTCTTAGATACACTATACTAAAGAGAAGCTTTAGAAGTATAGCTTAGACTAGTATAAGCTAATAAAGCATCTACTTAAGAAGCTTTACGAGCCTCTTACAACCCCCTATAACCGTTAGGACTACTAGCTATTTAATACCATAATTGGTGAAATGCAGTTTCTAGCTAACCAAACTAGACTAGATATTAGCTATACCGTCAACTACCTTGCTAGGTTCCTTCAGAATCCCGGACCTAAGCACGTTATAGCTGCTAAACATCTCTAGAGGTACATTGCTAGTATAGTTAACAAAGGACTTATCTTTAGAAAGAAGAAAACTTTAGAATTTTAGGTATACTCTAACGTAGACTTTGCTAGTAACCCTTTATTATTAAGATCAACATTAGGCGCCCTTATACTTTTTAATAATACTCCAATTATATAGAGATTACAGCTCTAAAAGGAAGTCGTACTCTCTAGTACTAAAGTAGAGTATATTACTCTAATAGAAGCATACAGAGAAATCTACTAGCTCCGAAATTTGATGACTAAGCTTTAACTACTTACTAGGGAAGAAGTCAACAGGATTTATATCTAGGTAGACAACTAGTTAGCCATTTCCCTTATTAAGGACTATACAAATTCTAAGAGGTCGAGGCACGTTTCCCTTAGGAACTACTACTATAGAGAATAGTATACCTAGGGAAAGATTAGTGTCGAATTCGTTACTACTAACAAACAGCTAGCGGACTGTTTTACTAAGCCTAAATCTCCAAACAAAATTCTCTAATAATATAGCGTCTCTAGGACAAACTCCTAAGTCACTCCTTTAGAAAGAAAAATCTTATTTATAGGATCAGAAAACAAGCTTTATATACTCATTGAATTTCATTCTAATTTCTAGAAACAGCCTAGCTGCACTATGCAGTCTAAGCTGCAAAATTTCTTTTATAACAATATTAAGACTAAGTAGGAAGAAATACCCTAGCCCTTGAGAGTTAGAAACTCTCTAATACTATAAGGCTTTTACTAATCCAGACTGCCTAGCCTATTTCAAAATCGAAAATATACATTATAGCTCTCTATCTACTAGAAAAAACCGAATCTCCCTAATTAGCTACCTATCTTAGCATTACTATCTTCGTAATTAGAGAAACCCCTTTAAGGACTACTAGAATCACGAGTCGAGCTAGGACTAGTAGACAACCTAGAACCTAGACTACGACTACGTCCCTAAGCAGCAGCCTAGGTATAAGCATTTGCCTGCTATAGTAGCAAATTTGCTACTACCTAGGCGCCCTAAGGAGTACTCTAATCGATACTAGACGGGACTAGCACGTACAGACGACGCTAATTAGTGCCTACTCTACTCCCCGGATTACGAGGCGGTAGAGGCGCTATAGGCGTCTAACGATTCGTATTAGAGCGTAGCCGAGAGACGTAACCTAACAAAAGAATTAGTGTTTTTGCCTTAAAAAATGTACAAGACTAGATTCAACTTACTAGAGAACTCGCATTAACTATAATAATTTAGGCTAGTACAGTTAGTATAAGCCCCTTTTAGGAAAGCGATATCCTAACCGTTAATTCGATAACTTAGAGTTATATACTCTAAGTACGGACCCTTTAACTACTTATAAGGACCGTACTAGCTGTTACTAGTATATACGCGTCTAGTAGCAGCCGTATATACAAGCGCGGTAGGCAAGTAGTTGACATTCGATTTTAAGCCTAAATTAAATGCCTTAGCCGCCTTACGCAGACGCGGAGGCACACTTAGAAACAGCCGAGCATTATCCTAGCTCGTAATAAAATGCCTAACATCAACGTTGCGCAGCTAAGGCGGAGTCTACTCCGGACCAATATTGGTTAAGCACTAGATAATTCTCTAGAGAATCGCGATAGTTAACTAAACTTCCTTAAGGACTACGCCTAGTTAGCAAATTGTTAGAAAAGGGGAAACTCCAATAGCAATACTTACTAATCTCTATAAGCTAGAGCTTATTATAACGCGAAGGGTGCCGATTCTTATTTAGATTATTACTACCGCCGCCGCTGCTACTACTACCTATATTACTCGCTATACTCCCTAAGCTAGGGTAAAGAATTATCGCTATATTAAAGTCTCGGCTAGCTATTAGACTTAAAAGGTCTTAGTAAGAATTTGAAATCTAGTAGAGGCTGCTAGTACTTTAGGGATTACTAAAGAGTAGATTGTAAAAGTTCAAGTTATCTAGTTAAGTTTAAGTGTCTTTTATAGGCGCCTACTAACCCTGTAATTACGACTAAGGACATTACTCTAAAGCAAACCAATTAGCAAACAATATAATATAAGTACGTATAAGTAGTATAGTATATAAAGCTGTATATAAAGCAGATATAGTCTAACATCTAAAGGCAGTTAGAAGATGAAGTGAAGCTCTAAGCCTAGATTTAGAGTGTCTAATCTGAATAGTATATTATCTCTACCTAAGGGGGAGTGTTGTAGTTCAGTTAGGTAATATGCTAGTTAGCTAATACTATTAGCTGACCTATGCCAAGAGGAAGGACACACAATAGGTATATTAACTACAGTTTCTATAGCAGGCTCCTGATCCTTCTTTATATAGTTATATAGTTGTCAATCCGATAATTAGTTGCATCCTTAGCACGATTCACAACAATATCTGACACTGAGGTTCCGAAATTTGGGCATGCCCTTGTCTGTCAATCCCTCTAGGACACCACTTCCAGCGAGCTTGAAAGCACGTCATGGCTGGAGTTTGCTCGAATTCGAGCTCGCCATTCAGGCCTTGAATGCCTCGCGAAAAGCCGTCTTATGGATAAGAGTTATAAGACAGAGGCCTCTACGAGATCTGGCAAAAGCAGCGCCAAAGGTTAATGATTTTGACAGGGGTGAAAAGCAAGCAGGAAGACGTACAAGCCATCTTTTACAAGACGACCGTCTTATGAGAATCCATCTGTGCTTTGTCTGTGCACAACCGTGCACGCTCTGCGACTTCTGTCACGACCCCTACGCAGGTTGTCTTATGGATAAGACAGCTTGTCTTATGCATAAGACAGAGCGAAGTATTCGAGGTCTCACACCAACATCGACCTTATACCGCTATCAACCCAAGCATATTCAGCAAGAACATGATAGCATGTTTCCGTATATGGAGCGGAATTTCCCTCGGTTCCTGCAACATCTATAGAAAGACTGCCTTGCAAATGGGGCCCTCGCGTACGTGCTGCATCAGGTCTCTATCACTCAAGAGACTGAAGAATAGTAGCGCTTTCCAAAGCTTTGGTAACCCGCTATTCTAGCTTCCGTCTTCATCATCAGCACGGACCCGTGCTCCCTCGTGTTGGCTCAGAAGGTAGCAAAAGTCAGAATGCGTTATGCGAGAGCGAAGCATATCCTCAGGCTACTTTGAGTCGGAGCCCAGCCTTAGCACAATTAAGCTTCGGACCCAAGCATAGAATCGAAGTGTTGTACCTTCTAAGCCCATTCGGAAGCGGTCCCTATATAGCGATCCTAGATATGGGGGCGAAGCACTTCCAAATTAGATCGACCGTCCGGTGTGCAGATTTCATTCTTGACCCTATCGATGTTGGGTCCAAAGTCGAACACTCGCGGACTTTGCCATAGTGGCATGGCCTTGGACCAACAAAGCTTCCATGCTGAAGATAGACATCAGTGACGTCCAGAACCTCCACAGCAGCAACAAAGCACACAGGCCAAAGATACGAGATGGGCTCTACGAGGGTATAAGAAAGTCCATCTCCTCCACCAAGATCCCATCATCAACACAACAACAAACCCACCAGAGCAAAGCAGAGTGACTCCGACCTTAGAACGTCTTGCCTTTCACAGAACTCATTACATTCAAGATGCAGATCAAGAACATCGTCGCCACCATTGCGGCCTTCTCGGCCGCCAGCGCCATTGCTGGCCCATTGCTAACTCCAAACGAGGTATGACTTCAGCAAACAAGATGCATCACATCGAGCCCAGAGACTGATTCCTTCCCAAGAGCGTGGAGGTTGCGGAACGCGACAGCAACAAGATCGATGCCGCCTCCATCAACCACATGGCCCACGAAGCCTTATCACGTGCCGGGGGCGACGAAAAGCCAACTGACGAACAAATCCGAGAATTGATCAACAAGGTCACCGGCGCCGCCACCGCCACCGCCACCGCCAAGCGACAGAATAATGCTAATCAATGGGCATGGGACAACCCCTACTGGAACCGATACTCCTGGAGCTACAATGGCCTTACCGCAAACTACTACTGCTACACCGGCGGATCTTATTGCTACTACGCCCAATGGAATCGGAGCTACAATGGCTACCTCTGGTGGGGCTACTACAATGCCTACTCTTGGCCCGTCAACTACAGCAGGAACTGGAAAACTTGGAACTACTGGGGCTGGTAGACTCTTGATTGTTGCGTTCGTGATGATGATGATGATGATGATGATGATCCATACGATACCACGAAGAAGAACAAAGAATTTGAACTTTGCTGCTGCAGGGAAAATGGATAGAGGGAACACACAAGCACAAGACATGGTGAGATCCGATTACAGATGAGCTCGACTAGCGATTGGTGCATTACTACACTCAACCCTAGCTCATTACCAGGTCTAGATCTAGTAGTATATAGCTAAGAATAAATTTCAGCAAAACATCTTTATAGTTTATACAAATCCCAATCCTAGTTACGATCTTATTACCCTAGTCCTAGTCCTAGTCCAATACCTGTAAACACTCTATTTATAGTATGTATAAAAGTGTTCGGCAACCGACTGCCTTTAAAACAACCTCGACGTTCCGAGTCTTTAGGTTAGGGTTAAAAATTCCAACCAAGCCTTGCACGAATCCGCAGATCTCTTTCCTGCTTAACTACAGGATTTTGCAAGTACTAAGTCAGGTAACTAACTTCTGGCATGCGCGCCTCGAATTTGGTGACGCGAGGTGCTTTCCAAGAGACATACATAACTCATTCAAAAAAAAAATACATCTTCCCTAGACCTAACTATGCTATGATTGATATATACCTAGTAGCAGTATCGTATCGTCTGACAAAACGTAGTGGGATATCATGCGCGCCTGCGCCTGCCGTGCCGTCAAAGAACAAAAAAAAGAGTTCGTATACACATACACACATGCACATATGCTTCCTCGCGAACAGGTCCCGTTCTAATGCCCTGCCCTGCCCTGCCTTTGTTGGCGCGAACCTCTCCCCTCTTTCCTTCTTCTTCAATCTAGCTTTCCTCTGCAAAATCTTCTTCCCATTCCCTCGCATCATCTTCCTCTCATCTACAACTCATCCCTAACGCGGCCAGTAGCATCAGAAACGACAGATGAGACAGTCTTAGCAGCTTCTTGCGCAGCTTTGCGGGCGTCCACACCGAACTCGGAGATACGGCTGCTGGCGCTTGCCATGGCGGATTGTAGCTGAGCTTGCACGCCTTCAAGATATGTCTGCTCTTCGCCGTAGACGGCACGGCTCACTGCGGCACTTGCAGAAGAGGCTCGGTCTGCAGCCACAGACGACATGCTGCTGTATACTGAAGCGGCAGCCGAGGCAGCAGCTTCAGTAGTCGGTGGTGGAGGTCCGTACAGCGCACGTGAGATGGCCGAGCTTGCGGAGGCACCAATTTCCACAACGGTCGCTTGTGCGGCCTCGTAATAATTCGTCTCTTTCCCATATATGGCTTCGGAGGCGGCGGAGGACGCATCGGAGTACACTGACGCAGCGGCTTCGGTGGCTTGCTGTGATGGCTGTTAGCATCATATTTTTTTCGATGGGGATAGTGATCAAACTGGAGGGTAACGCACTGGTACACTTGCCTCGAAGTAACCCTTCTCAGTGCCATAGAATTGAGCGCTTGCTGCATCAACAGCTGCGTTAAGCTGTGATTGGACTTGTTCCAGAATAGTTGGGACCTCTGTGGGTGGGACGAACACAGCAGAGACCGCAGAGACGATGGACTCGTAGCTCTCGCTCATGTAACTGCTGGCCTGCGAAGCTACAGCAGGCATGCCTGTCGAATAGGCCGACTGCAATCTGCTGTAGACACTGGCGGTGTAGTCTGCCTCTTTGCCGTATACCAATTCAGAGACAAGTGCCTGAACTTGATCGTACTGGGCGGCAGCGGCAGCAGCAGCCACGTTTGCAACCTCCGTTGCCTGAGCATAGCCTTCGCTGGCACGGCTGTATGCTTGAGCCGTGAAAGGCGGTGGAGCACCATAGACTTGCTCGCTTGCCTTGGCAATCAAGATGTTCCAGTTCTCAGCTGCTTGGTCAGTGAGTGGTTTCTGCGTCTCAGTAGCCACCTTGTCATGATATAGAGAGCTGACAGATGCACTCGCAGCTGACAGCTTGCTCTTGGCCTCGCCGACAGAATCCACAATCTGTTCCTCGAGACTGTCGAGCACGTTCTTGTCCACAGTCTTTGGTCCTCCAGCAAGACCTCGTTCAGACGCAGCCGAAGTGGCCATGGACTGCAGCACACTGTATCTCGAGTAGGCGTCTTTGGTGTAAGCGCTGTAAGCGCTTCTGGCTGCGCTCAAAGCCGAATCAATGCTTGCCTGGTAGCCGGTAGGCGTAGGAGTTGGCATGACTGCGCTCGACGCTGCCTCGACAAATTCCGAATAGCGTCCATGGGCCATGCCGAGCGCCTGGTAATATGCTGATTGAGCAGAGGCCAGATACTGCTGGTGGACTGGGGTTGGTTCCGCGCCAACTGCGATCTTGGCGTTCTTGTACTGCTCCTGTGCGGCGCCGACACCATCAGCAAGACGAGATGAAGCAAGAGCAGAGATCTGTGCAAGATAGTTCTGTGCTTGGCTTCCGAAAGCAGAGGTGTACTGAGCACTTGCAGCTGACATCGCATCAGAATAAGCTGACTGGGCTGAAGACAGCAGCTTTTCGTGGGCGGGCTTGGGAGTACCAGAGACCTGCACTGATACTTGGGACTTGACGGCTTCGTACTGCTCGGAAGCTGCGCTGATGGCACTGTCATAGGCCGAATTGGCCGCAGCAAGTGGTGCAGATGTGCCAAGCGCAGAATAGAATGTGACGCTGGCGGCAGAAAGCGCAGCAGAATAAGCTGATTGAGCGGAGGCCAGCATCTCTTGATGGACTGGCTTGGGCGTACCAGCGATTTGCACAGACACACGAGATTTCACAGCCTCAAATTGCTCAGAGGCGGCACTGAGGGCACTCTCGTAGGCCGAGCTAGCGGCTGCGAATGGTGCTGCTGTGACCGGGGTTCCGTAGATGGCATATGAAGCGGCAGTGACAGCAGATAGATACTGCTCCTTGGCAGCACGAGTGAGGCCTTGCTCTGACACGTTCTGTGATCCGAACATGACACTGCTCGCTGCAGAAAGAGCGCTCTCGTACTGCTCAGAAGCGAGACTTGTCACAGTGCCAACAGCGCCCTGGGTTGGGGTCGCGGTGGCGCGGCTGATTGCCTCTTGAATAGCTTCGGTCAATTGATTGCCCTTTTCGCCCGCGGCGTTGATGATCTGCTGGATGCTCTCACTGAAGACAGCGCCCGTGTCGACGACATCATCGTCAAGAATTGGGTCTCGAGCTTCGACAATGACTTCCGCATTTGCACCTCCCCAGACCTTCTTTCCCGCTTGGATTGGCTTTTGAGCAGCGTCGCCAGCGGCACCGGCGACATCCTCAGCATCTGGCAGGCCACTGTAGACAGAGGCAGCAGCTGAAGAGGCGTCACTGGCGACGGACGACGCGCTCTTCGACGCGTCGCTTGCAGCAGACTTTTGAGCCTCAAGAACGCTAGAGAGTTTGGGTTTGGTCCCCGCTACGGTGGAGCTTGACTCGCCAACAACGGCGCTCGACGCCGATGACGCAGCTGCCCCAACGGTGTCAGCCAGACTTGACTCGCCAGCAACCACGCTCGATGCTGACGAGGCGGCGGCTCTGATGGTGTCGGTTAGACTGGACTCTCCAATGATGGCGCTCGAGGCCGATGAGGCCGCTTCCTTGAGAGTGTCAGACACGCTGGACTCGCCATAGACCACGCTGGAAGCTGAAGAAGCTGCATCAGATGCAGATTTGGAAGCTTCAGATGCGATGCTCGTGGCTGAATTGGAGGCCTTGCTCGCGGCGCTCTCCATAGACCCGGTGGAAGAGCCGATGACCTTCTCGGAGAGGCTTGATGCTGCTTCAGAGGCCTTCTCCGCGACGACCGAAGTGGCACTCTCAACGTTCCCTTGCTCCGTGCCGAATACAGCTTCAGAAGCTTCTGCGACCTTCTCAATGATTGCCTCTTGAGCTTTCCGCACTGGTGGTGGTATGGTTTTTGTTGTGAAGTCATCGCTGGCATCATCCGCTGCAATCTTCCATTTGCCAACCTCCTTCAGACGGCCGAGCTCTTTAGCCGCGTCTTCAGCAATTACCATGGCATTGTGTTCGATCTTGTCGCTGGCAGCTTGAGCCTCGGCAATGCCAGCGTGGTCTCGTGCGGCCTTTTCGACGTCGTTTCTCCACGTCTGAGTGGACTTCTTGATGTCGTTGTACTTGCTCCACTCCTTATGTGGGAGCGAAGTCGAAGCATACTTGCGGCCAATCTCAGTCAGGCGAAGTTCGCGAATGCTGTCTATTGTCTCCAAGGTAGATTGCAGAGCCTTCTGGACGAGGTTCTCAGTCTCGGCTTGCGAGGTTTGGTGCCAGTCGCGAACAGCTTGAGCACGCTGCTTGATGGTCGAGCCAGCAGCTCGCACTGAAATGACGAGCTGCCCATTCGCCGCGTCCAAACGTGCCTGGTCGGCGTCCTTTGGCAGATCTCTGACGATCTGCCGAATGCGAGCCTTGATGTTGTTCAAGGCGCGTTCAGTAGTCTCTTGAAGTTGTGTGACAAGAGCAGTACCGACACCTTCTGCAGCGCTGACCTGGTGGGCAGTGATGTCCTTGATGCGTTCTCTGAGGTCTTCAGCACCCTCATCGACCGCCTTGGCGCAGATGCGCTCCCAGCTCTTGAGATCTTCTTGGAACTGAACGGCAGGCTCCGGGGTCGGCTTGGGATCTTTCGAGGCGGCGGCGCTGGCAGCGGATGACGAACTGGCGGTTGCTTCGCCGACAGTCGATACGATTGAGGAGGTAATGGACTCCGCACTCGATGAGGCAACTCCCAGCTTAGAGCTGCTCTCGGAGCTCTTGATGTCAGCCTCGAGCTTCTTGCCATCCTTGTATCTGCCGAGGCGCTGGGTGATGCGGAGGAGCTGGGGCTCAACGTTTTCTCCGTAGAGGATGCGCAATTTGGGCCATACCTGACGAGTCCAGAGTGTCCAGGTGATGTTTCCCACGTACTGTGCCTGGGGCAAAGCAGTGTTCAGCACAAAAGCTTGGGCTTGAGCGTAGACTTTCTGAGCAACAGGAGCGGACTTGCGGTAGACAGGTTCCAATTCGAGTTGCCAGATGTCGCTTGCCGATGTTACAATTCCATCGTAGTACGGCTGTACTATATCCTGGGCCTTCTTGACGTGTGGGGCCAGAGTGCTCTCGTACTGCTCGCCAGCTTGCTTTTGCACAAGCTCAAGACTTGGCTTAATGGTCTTCTGCCACTGCTGCTGGCCGATCTTCTGCACCGTGGCGACCTGCGCGGCGCCATATTTCTGATACGCTGCTGCACCGGGCGTATATACCTTCTCGTTGAACTGGTCGACGTATGGCTGAGTCTTTTGCACGTACGGCTGTAGATATTGGTGGTAGTACGGCTGGGCGTAGGGAGTGAGGAAATCTCGCGTTTGCAGGTATGGTTTGCAGATGTGCGGCGTCGTGTCGTTCAGGTCTGCCTGCTTGGTGGGACAGCTCAACAGGACTGTGCCGACTGTGTACCACACCAGAGCCTTTGCGCCCTTATCAATCACCCATGCTGTCCACGTCGACTTCGCCTTCCGCCTGCTCCGTGAGCTTCTCGTGTCGGTGTGGGCATGGATGCTGCCATTCGCATGCCCGTTCATCTCTGCCTTGGGTGCCTTGGGCTTGCCGTTGGCGGTGACGGCCATGTTGTTGAGGGCGGCGCGTGGTGGGAGATGGGTGCAGCTCCAGCTAGAACTATGCTAGCGTCTGACGCTACAGACAATCACAAGACAAATTCCACACGAAAGGAAGGGAGTGCTTGCATCAAGAACAACAAAGTGAAGAATAGGAAAAATGGGGTGCGAGGTGATGGACTGTGGCCTCTGCTCGCTTGCACGGTGAGGAAGGGGGAGTTGATATGTGGACGCGAGCTCTGGGAAGCTGGAAAGCAAGCAAGCTTGGGCAACGCTCGGCGCAGCCTGTCGTCATCCTTCAGCACATGAACGTCGATGGCCGTCGTATTGGGTGGTATTCTGCGAGCCCAATTGCCTTTGCACGACTCGCGCGCTCTGTCTACATGCGCTGCGTGAGGAGAAGTTCCTGCGTCGACTCAGGTCCCGAAAGCCAATTCTGCCAGCGTTCCTCCGCTGTGAGTTCGCGAGTCAGAGGTGCGTGAAGCGTGCAGAACCCTTCATCAGGGCCAAGCAAGAAGCAGTATTCTACTCGACCACGCTGGATGAAGGGACGGCGTTGGGCAGTATAGAGAACTCTCTCTCGCCCCCTCCTGCCCTTTGTTCCTACAGACACCGACGCTGCATCGTTACCGTACGTTATTATTAGGCTATTGATGGCCCATTTGCTAGCATCAAATGTCCCTTCATTTACTAGCTTTGTCACGTGATCGTGTCTCGCGCGTGTCATCGTCATCGCATTCGCCGCTCCGAAGCGAAGCGAAGCAAACCGCCCGGAGACTGTGAGTATTCACTGCTGCCCTATCACCGACTCTAAGAAAAACGTCTGAGGCAGAAACAAGAGCCCGCAATACTATAAGGCATTGCCTCGTTCGGTGCTTGACACTCGCAAGCCTGCTGCGTTTCGTAGCCCTGGAGAGTC
Source organism: Pseudocercospora fijiensis CIRAD86 (assembly GCF_000340215.1). NCBI lineage: Eukaryota > Fungi > Ascomycota > Dothideomycetes > Mycosphaerellales > Mycosphaerellaceae > Pseudocercospora > Pseudocercospora fijiensis. The sequence goes on along the minus strand of NW_006921534.1, from coordinate 367,834 downwards.
TGCTTCTGCTTCTGCTTCAGGCATCAACTGTCTGGCCGAGTGGCAGTGAACACATATTAATCCATACCAGTGTCGCTTCTCCAACACCGGGGCTACTTCCAACCTTCATCACCTCACCCATATAGCATACGCCTGACATCCTCGACGACCTGCGAGCTGAGCATTCGCCGTGCTCCGATGACCTGAATACCACCGCCCGCCCATTCGGCACCTCTCAACCACGACAATCTGTCCATCCAGTGGCATCCACCATGAACGACATAGCTGGCGGGCGGACCTTCGACCCTGCCATTGGCAGCCGCTTTAATCTCCGTGATGCCGAGAATGAAAATGGCATGCAAGAGAAAGACATCATGAATGACCCGGACATCGCTCCACCATCGCCGCGAGATACTGCTTCCTCCAAAGGCACTGCTGCCGATTCTCAGAATGGCGGCGAGACATGTCGCATATGCAGGAGCGAAGGCACGCCGGAAGAGCCTCTATTCTACCCGTGCAAATGCTCCGGCAGTATCAAGTTCGTCCACCAGGAATGTCTCATGGAGTGGCTGTCGCATTCGCAGAAGAAGCACTGCGAGCTCTGCAAGACGCCCTTCCGCTTTACCAAGCTGTACGATGCGAACATGCCCACTACTCTGCCGTGGACCGTCTTCCTCCGCCGAGCATGTGTGCACCTGGCTGTCATGACCCTCCGCGCTTGTCGCGCACTTCTCGTCAGTGCTGTCTGGTTGCTTTTACTGCCCTACCTGGTGCGATGGGCCTGGAGGTGGATGTTTTGGATGGCCGATGTGGGCTGGGCAAGAGAAGCCTACTTGAGCAAAACTCAAGCGGCAATGCTGCGCCAACAAGCACAGAATGAAGCGTCGCAACTCATCCACAATGCCACTTCGTCTCTACCAGACTCTCTCTATGCCACATTCGAGCAATTGCTAGGCTCCTCTTTTGGGCTTGGCACTACTGGAGGCACCAAGACGTCACAACCGGTAGATGCCATGGGCATGATTGGTGAAGCTCTATCTGCGCTCAAGAATGCAACCGGCATGGCACACGAGCAGGACTCTCATAACACTACCACCTACAGTGCGCACGCCAGTCCTTCCATTCTCTCCTCGTGGACATACATCTCCGAACTCACTAACAGCACCTACCTCAACCAAATCATCCTCGACATTTTTGAGGGCCAGCTTATCACATGCGTCGTCATTGTCGGCTTCATTCTCGTCTTCTTGATTAGGGAGTGGGTCGTCCAACAGCAGCCACTCGTGAATCTCGACAACATCAACAACGCGCAACGAGCCTTACAGCGACAGGAGCGCCAGCTTCAGCGGCAAATACGGATACAGGAGAGGCAAGCTGAGCGGCTCGAACAAGCACGTCAAAGGTTACTCCATCTGCAAGAGAACGAAGGTACTCAGCCAGAATCGGCCGAACAGTCGTTGCAAGGAATTCGATGGATTGGTTGGGAGAATCTGTACTTCCTGATCGATTCTGCCACCGAAGACTTGCGAGATGCTGGAGACAATGAAGAGGCACGGGAGCGATTCAAAAGTAAAGCTGAATTGGTCATGCTGTCGATCCTCGCGGCAGAAAAAAGTGGTGTCGATGCCAACGAGCTGACAGAAAATATTGTTTCAAAGCTACAAGAGTTGCCCATATCGCAGCGCGAGGATTGGGAAGAGGCTTTGGTTGTAGAGATGAGGAAACGCTACCACGGACGACTTGACCCGAATTCCGCATCAACGACAACGTTCGCCTCGTCAACGCAGGCGCAGGACTTCAACCCATCTTCGCATGGAGATGCCGAGGCCATTCTGGGTGATGGATCTTTGCAAGGTGCCAGTCGTACTGCATCGCCGTCGCCTGAAAGCTCTAGCTCGGCGCGACGACCGCCAATGCCTACCAGAGACAGTTCATCACGAGCAGCGCAGATCCAGCGAGTCCTTGAAGAAGCAGATGGTGTTCTGGCTGCTCATGGCCGCCACTCATCCGCTGCTTCTTCACCGAGAAGCACCAAGGTAGAGCCATCAACTACAAGCCCCAGTCTGGCAAGCCCACCTTCTTCCTCGAACGGAAGCTGGCTCGCTGTGCCTCATCCTGACGAGCAAGAATCGCAAAACGCTGCCGAAGAACAAGCGCAGGAGCCGGTCATTGATCACACGGATATTTTTCAAGACAACAATGACGAGATGCCGATAACGAATGCCGGCCCTGATGCGAAGATCAATATCAAACGCACTGGCAAAGGCAAGGGCCGAGCCATAGTTCCTGAGCCGACGGAGGACAAAAGCGAACATCGCCCTACTTTGACAACCCATGAACTTCGGCGAAGATTGCTAGAAATCACGCCTTCTGCCGGTGACGACGAGGACGAGGACGAGCACGATGATGATCTTGAACCTCAAGTTACCAACTCCGACACTCTTGTCAACTCAAGAGCAGAAACTGCCGACACATTACAGCGACCTGACGCTGAAAGTCCTTCTTCATTGGGTGTGGCTAGCGCATATCCTGACGAAGCCATCGACCAGGCCGTGGAGCAGGTCCGTGGAGCAGGCTTAGCTGACGATAACGGTTTGGAAAATTCGGACTCCCCAGCCGCTGTCAACGCTGGACCTGTCGATGTCCCTCCCAGTCGGTGGCAACGTCTAGCTGACTGGTTCTGGGGTGATATTCAAGCACAAGCTCCAGAACCGGTTCCGCCGCCGGCAGAGGAATGGCTCGATGAGGACGATGAGGACGAAGAGGCACCCTTCGTTCACATCCAGAATGGCCAGCCTTTAATTGCAGGCCATGCCCATGATGAAGCACTTATTGGCAACGACCCCGAAGTTGTTGCAGCAGCACAGCAGGCTGGTCTGGACGCAGAAGCTGTCGAAGATGCCGAGGATTTGGAAGGCATTTTCGAGTTGATTGGGTTCCAAGGGCCCATTATTGGCCTTTTTCAGACGTCCTGCTTCTGTGCGATATTGGTTTGCGGCACTGTTTACGGGGCAGTCGGCATGCCATATATCGGGGGCAAGATCGTGTTATCTTTCCTCGGTGCTCCCATGGAGTTCGTCATCAAAACGCCGCTGCAAATCCTGTCTTTCGTCACCGACATCATAGTGGACCTCGCACTGCTGGTCTTTGGTTGGAGTACCGTGGTTGCCGCCCTCTTCACTGACTGGGTGCTTGCAATGATGCAGAAATGGATTCCCCATCTAGTGGATCACAGCGTCACCAAATGGATATCTGACGTTGCCTCGTCCACCGCAGCTTCAGCTGGACATCGTCTACAGAATCTCATCATGTCTGGCAATGAGCCCGTGGACGACTTCGGTTGGAACGCTGCTTTGCTGGGAGCTTCAGCGCACTCTCATGCTTCCCTTATGACACTCAAGCACGAGGCTGATGCAGTACTTGCTTTCGTGAGAGGCAGTGTCACGAGCATTGTCGAGACCATATCTGCTGGGTCGGCATCTCTGGCTTGGAAGCGTCTTATTGATGCGCTCTCCACAATCACGCGGGTACCTGCTCTTGCCGCCGCCAGTGTGGAAACGCTTCAGCGAAATGTGTCACCTTTAGTCTCGGCTCTGAGAGGTTTGCGTTATGGCTCATTGACATTCCCGTCGTCCGAGTCCAAGCCGCTAGATCCAACACTTGTCTACTGGTCGACGACAGATCGCACCTGGGCCGTCTTGACGGGCTACGTCGCTCTCGCCGCCATCGCAGCAGTCTATGTCGCCATTGACAAGAACTTTACCAGATCTCAGACTGGACAGAAGACCGAGAAAATGGTCCGCGACAGCCTTCGACAGGCTGGTGGTGTGATGAAGGTCATCTTGATCATCAGCATCGAGATGCTGGTCTTCCCACTCTACTGCGGCTTACTCCTCGACATCGCCTTCCTGCCACTGTTCCAAAGTGCATCTGTCGCGTCTCGCTGGGTATTCGCGATGAAAGCCCCGTACACATTCTGCTTCGTTCACTGGTTCATTGGCACTTGCTACATGTTCCACTTTGCGCTTTTCGTCGGCATGTGCCGTAAAATCCTACGCAAAGGCGTTTTGTGGTTTATCCGCGACCCAGACGACCCAACTTTCCACCCAGTTCGTGACGTGCTGGAACGCAATGTCACTACACAGCTTCGCAAGATTGCATTCAGCGCACTGGTCTACGGAGCCCTGGTGATCCTATGCCTCGGAGGTGTGATCTGGGGCATCGGCAAGGTCTTTAGCGGCATATTCCCGATCCATCTGATATCGACAGAGCCCTTCCTGGAGTTTCCGTTCGACCTGCTGGTGTTTGCCTTCATGACACCGGTGCTGTTTCGGTACCTTAAGCCGAGTACTGCTGTCAATGCCATGTACTCCTGGTGGCTAAGGCGCTGCGCAAGATTTCTCCGATTGTCGCACTTCATGTTCGATGACCGGCGCAAGGACGAGGAAGGTCGCCATGTGCGCAAGACTTGGACTAGCTTCTTACTCTTCAGAAAGGCGAACATCGACGAGGCCACTGTTACACTTGCTGACCAAACCGACGTCCCCGAGGTGTACTTCAAGCGCGATGGCAAGTACGTCCTCACACCATGCAACGATCAGTATCGGCCACCAAAACCAGGCGAAGCGACGCTTCATGTCGAGGATGGCAATGTCTTTATCGCCGACAAAGAAGGCAAGAAGAATGAGCATTTCTGCACTGTCTACGTGCCGCCCTTCTTCCGACTGAGGGTTACTCTCTTCATGGTGTGCTTGTGGATGTTCTCTGCCATGACTGGGCTTTGTGTCACGCTTCTGCCACTGTGCTTCGGACGCATGGTACTCTCCGCAGTCCTTCCTCCGCACGTCATGGTCAACGACATCTATCCGTATTCGATTGGTGCGTACTTCTTCGGCAGTCTGCTATACATTATCCTTCACGGTGGCCCAACAGCGAGGTCTCTGCGTGAGAAAGCCGACATAGACCTCAAGGCCTGGACCGATGCAGCAAAAAAGTATACCCTACAAGCTGCCAAGTGCTTCTACGTCTATGGCTTCCTGGCCATGCTGCCACTGGTCTTTGCGCTCCTCCTCCAATTCTACTTCATCCTCCCGCTACACACATATCTGGTGGCGAATCTCGCGCCCGCACTGAAGGAAGCAGCAGCCAATGGAACTAACAGCACCGCCACGAACTTCTTGAACACCACCCTCACCGCGTTTGCAACCAAAGGCAACCAGACCGAGTCCTTAGACCAGCTTTCACCTACCCTCGCGGATCACGCCGTCCACATCTTCTCCGACTACGCTCTAGGCTTCCTTTACTTGAGGATAGCCCTCCGCGCCATCACCAGCACCCCCACCTCTCGCGCCGCCGAAGCCGTCCGCCGCATCACAGCCAACGGCTACTTCAACCCGGACGCCCGCCTCGCCACCCGCTTCTTCATCCTCCCCATCACCCTCCTCTCCATCACCCTCCTCACCGCCCCCCTCGGCCTCGCCAACGCTTTCCTCAACTTCCTCACCTGGGCCAGCATCTCTTTACCCGAAACTTTGGTCCTCATGATCAATCGCTACTCGTACCCCATGACTGCTGCTTGCATCCTTGCGCTTTTGGGTTCTACGGAGGTTGTTAAGGCTACGGGCAGGTGGAGGGCTAGGATTCGTGATGAGGTTTATCTTGTGGGTGAGCGGTTGCATAATTTTGGGGAGAGGAGGCCGCCGGTTGGGAGTCGGAGTGTTGTTAGAAGGGAGAGGGGGTGAGGAGGATCTCTCTTGTTTTTTGGGTTGCGGAGTGTTGAGTGTGGGATTAGCGTTGGCGTTTCCTGGTAGAGTGGGTGGGGTGGGATGGGACGGGAGGGAAATGGAGACAGCTGGGAGTGGGTAGTTGATGATGCATTCTTTATGAAATGGGACTTCTTACCAAGTCCTTCGCTTCGAAATCGAACATTTTCTCTTGTATCTCAGCGCCGTCCGCACAGCCATGGCTTCTATAACGAGCTCGAGCGTTATGATTCCATGCGCTCGGTGAGTTAGTTCATCGCTTACTCTCACGTCCTTTTCTCTTCACACACCTAGCTTATTCCTACAAAGTCTGGATCTTCTTCTTCTTCTTCTTCTACAAGCTCAGTTCCTCGACTTCCTTTCTCCCTAATATATCTTTCTTCCTTCACCTCTCACTTCTTTTTTTTTTCTCTTTACATTTTTTTTTGCCCCACCGAGAGTCTTTCTATATTTTACCTAGTTGAACTTCTCTCTCCTTGCTGAGCGAGCGGGTTGGAAGAGTTCTGGAGATTCTTAGAAAGTACGCGTGTGGTTTGATTGCGGTTGGGGTTTTTTGGATTTTGAAAAAGGGAAAGTTTCGTGGGGAGAAATGTTGGTCTTTTTTTTAGCCCCTTTAGTTGGAGGAGGAAAAGGATTCCCTTTTTTTCCATTTTTATTTGTGGCGGAGTGTGTTGAATTTTTTCGGGGGGGGGGGGGGGGGGTGCGTGTGTGTGACAGCGCGTTTTAATTTGGCAGCTCGCGAGGTGTTTCGATGCCTGTGCCAAAAAAGAAAAAAAAAGATGAAGCTTGGAAACAGCAAAACGAAACGCCCCAATTGGGACGGAAGCAGAAATCCTCTTTCGTCATCACTTGTGTGAATCAGCAGTCAGCAGATTTTTCTTTTTGACTTATTACCAGACGCCTTAACCATTGCGCCAGTGAAGGCGGCTTACATAGGATGTTCTGTTCTGATTGACGGTGGGCGGGTTTCTGACGTTGATGTAGCTTAGCTTAGCACGTGGCAATGGTTGGCCAACCTAAGGTTTTCACATTCACGCTGCTCGTGTCGAAACCTGGGCTTCCATTCCAAACTTCGCGGTTGCTTCGTGTGCGACAAGCATTATGTGATGGATACTTGGTGCCTGTCGTAGCGCGTTGCCTAGAACTAGTCCTGGATCTAAGCGGACTCCAGTTTCACATGCGCAGCAAAGATCCGTCTTGCTGGCAGTCAACTATCTCTTGTACGACTTGAAGATAAACGGTACTGCATTGGTGGGGGTCGCTTTTTCGAACGACAGATCGCGCAACTCGACCATGGCGGTCTCATCAAACGTTTTGGCCTCCTCCAGTCGCCCGCCAGCGCCGACCGACTAATGGGGCAAAAAGAAAGAGGAGATACATAGAAATATGCATAAGGAGAGTTCTATATGTTAGCCGGAAGGGTAGGAGAGAACCAATGAATTACACAACGTGAGCCCCCCCCCCCTGAGCACATGAGCACTGCTCGCATTCTGCCCATGTCGTCATGCCAGAAATACGCGATTGCTTGTCTGACTATGAGTTTTGCCTGGGGGCCACCGCACTTCCTCTGGCCGGGAGACCTCGATCGCGCCGACACCATTGGCTTTTGACCTGAAGAAGCCGCTCTCTGCCTCTGCGAGCTGACAAGATATGTGCAGAGGCGCTGTTGTCGACGGCCGAGATTGTTGATGCGCCGATGAAAGAAAGTCGATGTTGAGGGAAAGGAATAGGTTTGTCGGTCGAAGCAAGTTGAGAAGTGAGGTTCGCAAACTTTAATTTGGAGCTATGACCATGTTTCATGCCTAAGGCCAGAATTTTTCCGGAACTTGGTTGCTTGGCTTGCCAACAATCGTCCTTTCTCTTCACAGGCAAAAATATCACGCCCTCCAAGATGCGCTCGGAAAAGGAATGCGACGGCAGTCAGGGCTACTGCGACGGCCTCTGCTGCCATGTGCCTAAAGAAGACTCCTTTGCCAGATCTCCTCGCCCGATAAAGCTCGATCAAAATTTCCTGCCACGCCGCCTTGCTTAGACCTCCGTCGTTGGGAATTGACAATTGGCTATCGTCTATTCTCATGACAAGGATATACTTATAGCCCTGCGAGTGCTAATAAGTCTAGCGAAGCGGGCGAGCGCGAAATAACAATCTACGTAAGCTGTTAGTACCCTCTACGCAACTTAAGCTAAAAGGGCTTGTTTATAAGTATACGTTAATCTATAGAAACTATTAGTATATATACAACCTATCAATTGGCAGTAGCTACGGCACATAGTCGCTACAAGCACGGATTGCTAATATAAGCGACACGCTTATACTAGCGATCGCTTATAGCCCTATAGTAGCTATTATTTAATAGAATATACTTAAGCCATTTAAGTCCTACTTATATTAACCTCGTTACTATAGTGCTCCTACTAAGTTGCCTCTTACTTACTATCCTATATAGCCGCTATATCTATTTCCTATAATATAATTACTTCCTAGGTGCCTATTATATCCTACGGATTGTCGTACGTAGTAGCCTATTAGGTAGTTATCGCCTTATATGCTATTTCCTCCTATATATTACGATCTTCTACGCGTATAAAGACTTTAATACTACGGCGGAAGTATAAGGTAATACCTAGTACTAAAGCTAGTCTATATTCGAACTTATAATCGAGCTAGTACTACAGATACTAATTAAGAAAGCGACGGGCAAATTAAGCAATATTAAGAATGTCGCCTAGTTGCATTAAATTATATATATAGCGAGAGATATAGTCTCGAGGAGCGACCGGCCTTAGCTAACTCGATTGCTGCTAGCCTTATTGCCGTAGTATTCGTACCTACTCGACTTGCTTCCGATTTACCGCGACTCGCTAAAAGAAGTCTATAGCTAGCGGATAAGTTAGGGCTAGCTATATTATAGGAAGACTATATGCTAGGTAGCCGCTATTTCTAGGTAGCTATTAACTTTATTAACCTTGTTAACCTTAAGAGATATATAGAGGGGCCTACTAAGGAAATTGCTACTTAAAGGCCTCTACTAATCCTATAACTAATAGTATATTAGTACTTCTATCTCGTAAGGGCTAGCGATAATCGTATAGCTCTAGCGGTATATACGTAAAGTTACGGGCTAGACGATTAAGGTTAAAGGGAAGCTATAGATTCTAATAAAGAATCTTCTATATCTACTTAGTACAAGCGACAGCCTATAGATCTATTCTTAGGCGCGCTATCTCTTACTATCGACGCTGCTCTTACTATACGGCCTACTACCGAACTAGCTAATCTTAGCGCTTCTTCTATACTTCCTTACGATTAGAAACATTGTTACGCGAAGGCTGCTAGGCCGGATTCGGGGCTTCCGACGAGAGAAGGTTATTAGGAGGGAGTAAGCGCTAAGGGCGGCGACGTATATAGTTAGCGTATCGAGCGATTACTAACCGCTAAGCCTTGCCTTACTTAAAGCGTTTATAGAAGTTAAATAGCTTATTAAACATTAGGTTATAGATATTCCGTACTCTAGAGACAGCAATATAAGATAGGCTAGGGGTAAAGTCCTTCTTAGATATATCTAGAACAACCTTGTCTAGAGTTATACCCTAGGACTTATAGACAGTAACGGCGTATATAATAGTAGCTAGAAATTGTGTTCGCATACAACGTATATCCTATCGCTAATTGTAGAGCTATTCGCGACGAACGGGAACTATTAGTATAATACTAGCTAGAAGATTATACTAGTTGTCTAGGTCGTACTGCGCGTTTAATATCGGACTATTATATCGATCGAGCTAGACGAGTAGAACAGTAGGAAGATACTAGACAATCTTATTATAATCGTTACTATTGTCCTCCTAGACAATGTTACGAATAGTGCCTATACTGCCGTTAACAATACCTCCCTCTACCTATAGGTTCTAGGTTACTATAATACGGGCGCCAATATATAGAGGTAACCGTAGGTAAAGATTGCTACTAATATCGTACGATGCCTAGGCTATATATAAACTGCTAGAGTGTTCGGTAGTAGTAACAAAGATCGGAGTATTATTATCGCGTATAGCGTTCTAGTTAAAAGCGTTTACCTACTTCTTATATAGGTAGAGACGGAGAGTATCTTTAAATAAGTCTTGCTCTATAGGCGAAAGATTAGCTTTAAGACGCGTAACTAACGTATCCTAATATACGATCGTAATACTCCCTAGAATATTGCGAAGGCCCTCGAGAGCCTTACGGAATGTATAAGATAAGGCATCTATACCCTACTATCGCTAAATAATATTAAGTTGAATAGTCTAATTAAACAGCTAATACAAAGTGTATCCGGCGATATCCTCGGGTATATAAAGATCTTTAAGCCTAGAAAACAGAGGTCGACCGCTAATAGGTAGCAACTAGTAAAAGTCGCCTATAATAACAATACTTCGGCCGCTAAACGGTATATTATCTCTAGCTTTATTAAGAGTACTAACTTGTCGTAGGCGCTAATTAATCCAAAAGAGTAGTATTAAGTCGATTATAGACTTCTTATTAATAATAATATATACTATATTGTTAACCGCGGATCGGAACTAATTAAGTACCTATCCCTCGAGGGGGATATACTCCTTTAACGTTAATAGAAGTCGAAAGAAGGAGTGTATCGTGCGACCCTTAATACCGTTAGTAGCGGATCTAGTTAGAGCTAGGCGAATAATTGGAATTAGGACCGTAAGGGCAGCACTACTATATTCCCGCTAGTTAGTCTAATTAAACTAATCTATAATACGCTCGATTTCGGACGACAACGTATCGATAACAAATAACTTCCTAACCCCCGCTTTGCTATCGATATTAAGTAAGAACTAGCGATCTGTTAGGTAAGTAAGCTAGTCGTTCTAGTAACCGACAATGTAGTCAAACAGCAGCTTCTAAGCAGGAGCTAAGCTAGCAATACGCTAAGCGAGATCCGTAGGAACTCTAATACGCTAGGCTCGCTCTATACTACGGAGGTTCTTCTAAAAGTCCTTAATATCGGACGCTCTAAGACTGTATCGCCTAATGTAAGACTTCTAGTTATACTTACGGTTAATCTATCGGTTGCTAAGGTCGTTAAGATCCTCGAGCTACTTACCTAGGCGACGCGTAGGCAATATAGCGGCGAGCAAGGCCTTATCTGCTCGCTCTAATTCTTCGTTATAATATTCCTCTTCGAACAAAGCTACTATCGGGTCTAGTAGGCTTACGCCTATGTAGTCGTCTAGATAGGTATAGTTTGTCTTACACTAATTATAGGCACTAGACTATATTATATATATCGTAGGAGGATTGTTAGCATCGCTAGTATTATCTGCAAAGATATAGCTATTCTTAAGTAACGGGTACGCGCTATTAAAGGGATAGTGTAAGGCGATCTTAGTCTAGTACTAATCCTAGTAGGTTCTATCTTCGCCGTTAGGTATACTACTATACTTTAGATACTAACTAATAACTCTCGGCTTAGCGCGTAGGCGCTTCTTATAAGTGCGGAAGTCCTACTTAGTTAGAAATTCAAACAATATTAGATTAGGCCGACTAACTAGATTAGACTTAGCAAATTTCGACTCCTCGATACTATAGCGCTCGATATACTTTAGTAACGGCGACTTGCCCTAAGTAACAAGCTCGCCTACCTCCTTATCGAAACGCTTAGCCTTAGCTTAGTCTTTAGGCTTGCGGTAGTCGAACTTCTAGACCAATCGAGAACCCTATACTAGCGGAAGGTTTAAGAGTAGGTGTATCTCTTCTTATATAGAGATATCCCGCTCTCCGATAAGCTTATTAAGTATCTTTGCGAAAAAGGACACTATTAGCCGAGTACCTACTATATTAATCTTAGGTACGACCTTCCTACTAATCTCTAAGAATAACTTACTACGCTTCTCTTACTTAGTATAGTATTTGCTAAGGTAGTCTACTATAGTACCCTTATCGGTGTAAATAGCGATGTTATTGTTACTAAGCTAGGCGGTTTAGATAGTGCGATTGTACCTATTTATACGGGTATTATTACGAGGTCTATCGTATATCTAATGTCGGGGGTTAAGGCCTTTCGTAACGATGCCTTTATCGTAAGTATCGCGAGGGAAATAGAAACGGTATATAATCTAGCTAGTGTCTTTGTTCTTGCGCTAACAATACTTATAGCCGTATATATAACGCTATACTCGGTTAACGTTAAGCATTAGTTAGTACTAACTACTATCGACCTTAGACGTCTTTATCTAGAGTACTGCAGGCTCGCTAGTAACTAGTCTAGTACGCGTAGGGTCTAGATTCCTCGCAGTAATATACTTAGACTAAAATCGAGTAAGGGCACTGCGATCGTCTTCCGTAAACGACTAAGGGAGAGGCAGGCCTTCGCGAGGCTTTGGCTGTACTAATCCGTAGTTATAGGAGCTGCTACGAGCCTAGAACTTATAGCGATTCTAGTAGTCTACAATACTAAACTTCTTTCGTATTAATTCTATAATAAATTAATAACGCCGATAAAAGTAGTATATAGCGATAGTAGGATTTTGCCTTAGATTCTTACGGGCAGTCTTAACACGCTCGTACTTAGTACCTATTAGTATTGTCGGCATATGCTTTTGCTAGTAGGCCTAGTATAAGTCTATAGCACTAAAGGTAAGGAAGAGGTATAGGCAGCTAATAGCCTTAATATAGTTCTCTAACTTAGCCGTCTTCGCAATCTAATACGCGCGTATGCCTCGTAGCGTATTCCCGTAGCGTACGATAGTAGACAGCAATCGCTTAGCTTCTTTATTATCGCTATTAATAGCGTTGCGGAGGTTATTAAGGGTAATTTCCTTGAAATCCGGGTTCTACTATATAATATAATCGGCCTTCTTGCGAGTCTGCTTCCTTAGAAGAGTATTAAGAGCTACATAACGGAATCGAGAATAACTCGCAAAACAGTGTTAGATAGGGCTAGTACTATTATCCTACTTAATTACATGTTTAATCCAATCGTCGTAGGAAACCTTACGTAGTCGAGGGTCTACGTAGTCGCTAATACCCTATAGTATAAGCGTTAGAAATGCACGAGCATAGAGCTTCTAAGTATTATTAAATTCGTTAAGGGGAATTGGATCGAAGTTAGGCAGTGTAAGCTAGTATTGCTACGGCGGAGGTGCTTCGGACGACGCGTCTATCTATATAGCGGTAAGATTATTATTCGCACGATCGGCCTATGCTTGTCGCTACTACTCCTATTCCTCTAGGATATTAGAGATAGTAGTACGGGCACCTTTAGGAATATAAGCCTATAGTAGCGCCACCTCGAAAGGATAGTTAGTAAGGCTGTCCTGCTCTTGCTACGTACCTAGGCGACTATCGGGCTAAGTGCCTACTTCCGGATTTAAACGGGTACTCGCATTGTCTTACTAATCTTAGTTAAGCTCGCTCTATAGTAGCGGGGGCAGTTTATCTTCGTCGTATTCCTTAAGAGCGTTTAGTCTATATATAACTAACTTACCCTCTTAGCTGTCGGGTAGTTGCGATAGGCGCTCTTTACTAATAGTAATACTAGTATATTCTAGATTGTTACAGACTAAGTAATCGAGCTACGCCTTTACTACCTATCGTCGTATAGTAAAGTCCGTAACGAAGATACGATTAGTCGTATCGTCGCCGTTAGCAAGTCGAAGAAGGACAGTTTCGAGGTATTTAGGTACGAGAGGCAGCTCCTTCTAGACCTTGCTAACATCCCGAAGAAAGTTAACGACGTTATTCTTATAACGCTACTATATACCCTTAACGAGACGCATCTCTACGTATATATAGATATAGGCAATAAGTATCTCCTCTATACCTAACAACGTTAGTAAAGGCTTACTAGTATCTACATTAATAGGCTACGCTCTAGGGTCTATATAGTTACCGCGAGACATAAGATTAGGTAAGCCTCTTAGCTTGTTATAATCCCTCGAAGTACGGTAACGCTTACAGACCTTAAAGGTTTCGGATTCCGGATTCGTATCTAACTCTATATTAAACTAGCGCTCTTTGCAGCCTCTCTATATATACTTATTCTAGTAGTACTCTATCTTCTTATTATTAAGCTTGCCGAAGAACTCCTTAACTAACTTTATATCGATATCGTATAAAGCGGGCATATAGAGGTTGTCTCGATCGAATATAAGCTTAGGATCTTTACTATTTAGGAAGTAGTTATCGTATGTCTTATCTTCTTCCGAACGAGTACGTATAAGCCGAGTACTATAACCCTAACCGCGACGTCTAGTAGTACGGCTATCTAGTAATAGGCGGCATAGTCGACAATTGTATTTATATTCTATCTTATCGTTATACTTATCGAAGAATAGTACTCGTTCTGCCTCGTAGATACCTAACTAATACTACTTTATCTACGTTTCTCGGTCGAAATTTGCATAGGTACAATACTAGTAGGTAGATGCGTAAGGAGCCGTAATACGCGCAATTATACGCGGAACATCGCAGATCTCGTATTAGAACTATAACCGGTTATCTAGTCGCTAATCTAGGTTAGGATCGCTAGTATTACTACCGAAGGTCTTAGGCAAATTAAAATCACTACCGAAGTTGTTACTACTAAAGTTGTCGCTACTAGGGTTGTCGCCGTATTACGATAGCTTCTATACGCGTTTAGTATACCTAGCGAGTATGTCGCTAATGCTTAGTATTTATAATATATCCTCGTCTCTAGTACGACGACGCTAACGATAGGACCGCGAGATATCGTACTAGGTAGTTCGTATAGTAGCCCTATCTAGGTTATTACTGCTATACTAGCTATATCGGCGGCGACCGGCGGCATCTATAGAAGATTCTATTCGCTAAGACGAAGATAGTAATTACGAAGGTCGAGGCGGAGGTAGTATAGAAGACTACTACTATAGATTGCCGATACGAGGAGCGACCGTAATATTGCGATCGGGAGGTATAGGGCTTAGGGCTAAGCTCCGATTAATACTTAAAGGCGGAGTCGGCGTCGACTAAATACTAATCGGAGGGTTAGAGAGAGCAGGCGTTAATAATAGCCGACTACTACCGATCCGACTTCCTCTACGCTTTAAAGGTATCTCTTACTTAGTATCTAGCTTTCTCTTATCCTTGTTCTTGCTTATAGTAGTCTATGCTCGGTATTTCGAATAGGTCTTTAGCTTCCTATTGCCTTTTATAAAGCATCGCCGCTTCTTCTAATAACCGCAATTAGTACAGGTATCTATCTCGCCCTTATAATCGTTATTAACCTTACTATTACTATCCTCCTCTATATTAATATAGTCTACTAGAACGTTTTTCTTCGGAGGCCTACCGCTACTACTACTAGGGAGTCCGCCGCTAGTTGCTACTATAGAACGAGTGCGTATTATTATACGTATACTCTAAACCTAATTAAGGCGAGTATAAGTGTCGGTAAGAGCGGAAATAAGCTAGTTATATACCTGCTCGTCGCTAAGGTTAACTGTTTAGATCTGCTCTTTTAATTCTGCTAGTTTAGCGTTTAAGCGTACTTCTAGCTTCTTAAGTATAATATCGAGTATACGTCGGAGGTTGCGACCGACGAAGTTCTTACTAGCGAGCAGCTTCGACTGCTTATATATAGTCTATTTAAGCTAGCGATAGCCTCGAATGTATAGCTTCCGGTCGCGGCTAGAATGTCCGTAAAGCGCGTAGCTAGTACGATCGGCCTACGGAGGCGGCTTAAGCAATATACTCGAGGGTACGACGGTCTTAATACGATACGATTGTAGCTCGTATAGGGCGTCGTATAGGGCGATTTAATAGAGAGCAATCGAGTGTTAGCCGATTTAGTAGTACGTAGTATCGCGACGAGGGCGATAAATGTCGAAGCGTATAAGAAGGAGTATAAGAAGGAGAGGAAGAAGCTCTAGCTATCTGTTTGTTTCTAGAACCTCGTACTATGCCAATTTAGGAATAGAAGTAGGGCGCGGCTTCTTATATATAAATGTACGGACTCTAGTAAAGTACTATACCTACCCGCTTACTAATTAACTATATACCTTGTCGTGTCTTTATAAGCGCTGTCGATATCTGTATTACTTTTGCTAGCGTTAGCGTTCCGGACAAGTTAAACACTCGCTAAGGCTCGGTCTTAACTTGCCCTCTACTTTAATACCCTTATTCGTCCGACGTTAGCGTTCCGGACAAGTTAAATACTCGCTAAGGCTCGGTCTCAACTTGCCCTCTACTTTAATACCCTTATTCGTCCGACGTTAGCGTTCTAGACAAGTTAAACACTCGCTAAGGCTCGGTCTCAACTTGCCCTCTACTTTAATACCCTTATTCCTCCGACGTTAGCGTTCCGGACAAATTGAACACTCGCTAAGGCTCGGTCTCAACTTGCCCTCTACTTTAGTACCCTTCTTTTACTAGCCTTATCGCTTAGGGCAGAGGGGATAGTCGGCACGCCTCCTAAACCCCCTATGCCTACCGCTTTAGTATCCGTATCTTGCTAACGTTAGTCTCCTAGCTAAAAGGAAGCTATTCTCGGAGCCTAAGGCAGCCGTCGTTATCGTATTAATTACTTTTACTAGCGTAGTTTTGCTAGAAATGCGCTTAATCGATTTAACTTAGCGGCTTCGGAGGGTGCGAGTTTAGGTACGAGTTTAGGTGCGAATTTAGGACTAGTTTAGGTACTAGTTTAGTATATACTGTCGACACTATCTTAATATCGATAATAGGCTTCTATATAGGGAATTAAACACTTAACTATGCTATTTAAAGCTTACCTCTCTACCTTCTCCTTCTAACTAAGCTATTACCGTAGGCAGCAGCAATAAGGGTATATAATAGCACTACAATTTACAACCTTTAACTAATAAGAATCGACCGATAACGAAGCGACGCCTAGCTGCAACTAGGTATAGGAGTTATAGTAATCCTTTACGCCTAGTTATTAAGTTACGTAGGGAACCTAAGGGATTTAGGCTTCGGCCTTTTCTAAGGCAGCTAGCAGCCTAATAAACTAGTAGAGGTAACTACCTATTGTCTAACCCTAAAGAAATCAGTTCTCCGGGATAGGTTTTCTATAGCGGCGTTTCTTCGGAAGCGTATAAGGTCGAAGTCTAGTAGTTATATTTACTTAGTTAATTTGTAACGTATCTTAAAGGGTTAATAAGCTCGAGGTCTATATCGTATCCGCAAGAGTAACTCCGGGTATTGCCCGTCTATAGTTTTTTGCCCTTTAGTATTCTTCTTTTTTTTTTACTAAGTCCTTTATTGCACTTAAAGTGGGTGGTGTGTACCTACCTTTCAGGGCTTTTAGGGTCTTAGGGTCTATTACGTGCATGATGCCTGAGGCTGCAATCTGCTGTCTTCAGGACTTCTCGCCTCTGTAGCTAGATAGTCCTTATATAAATATTAGTTTTAGCATTCAAGTGGTTATAAGCCCCTTGCGTTTCTAACACGCATTCTATACGATTCTAATAGTCACTCTATCGACTACTGCGTAGCTAGTATTGTTATCAAAAATCGCGCCGCCGCTAATACGTCGTTGTCGCCGCCGCCGCTACTATATTAGCTAGCAAACACCTCGATTTCTAGCAAACACCGCGTCGCCTGTCCGGCTACGCTAGTATTTAACGACGCGTCGCCTATGCGGCTACGCTATTCGGCTGTCCGCTATACCTAATACACGGTTTGTATCTCGTCTTTACTATCGCTATCGCTGTTCGCAATAGCACTATCTTTAACTAGCGCTGTCGCTAGCACCTATATTAGCAATATTCCAAAGCTAAAGAACAAGGAGAATTACCTATTATAGTCGTACGCCGCTAAAGGCGCCCTTAAAGGTATATCGGTCTAGCGCTATGTATAAGGCACCCGCTAGCGACCCCTTTCTAAGGCCTCTAGTAAGTCTTCTAAGGAGTTTGAAGACCGCTAAGATAAATGGGACGCTAAAGATTAGTTAGCACGTACCTAGATATTCGCTAACTGTGTTAGCGATATTTAACAATCGCTACTTAGTCTGTCTACTTCGAAGGAGGTGTAGGACTTTCTTAAAAAGAAATATACTAGTAACGGTGGGTCTACTAAATTCATGCAATTCTAGGAATATATCACCCTCCGGTACGAGGGAAAGGACCTCGAGAAGTTCTGCAATAACTATAAGAAGAAGTTGGGTACGCTAAGTACTACTAAGTTGGCTATTAGCGACTATCAGGCTGTCTACTTCTTTATTATACTAATTAGCCTATTCTATAAGGCATTCGCTTAGATGCGGCGAGAGCATATGCGTGCTACTAACTTCGCAGTTGACAGTAATACACTAGACAACATTATTAGCGCGTTGCTTAATAAGAACGTTGCTTAAGTCAATTAGGCCTAGTACAATAGATACTATAGCCAATAGCAACTAGTACCTGCTAGCAACAACAACAACGCGCCTCGAGGCAATAATCGAGGCAACAACCGTAGAGGCCGCGGCAATTCTGCTAGTCGAGGCCGCGGTAGAAACAACTAGAATGGTTAGCCCCGTCCGAAGTGCGCCTATTACGAGGGCACTTACCTATCTAATCGCTGCTATACTAAGTACCCTTATTTGAAGGAAGAAGACCGACTCCGCCGAGAGCGCGAGAAGGCTAAAAAGAAGGGGATATAGCAACAGTAGCAGTAATAGCAGTAGCGTAGACTAACTGCTTAGCAACAGCAGCAACCGCTATCTAGTTAGAATAGTGCTTAGGGGCTGTATACGGCTAATGCTACCCCGGGGGTGTTATTAGACCTAAGCTACAATTACGCCTTTACAGCTACGGTTACTGTAAGCGACCTAGTTTCTACGGCTCTTACGGCTGGCACTCGTACTACGGATTGGGTTGTCGACTTAGGTACTAGCATACATATAGTTAATAACCCTTCATTGCTTATTGAATACGAAGGCTGTTACGTCCCTGTCCGGTTTAGTAGCAACACAAAGTACGCTACGATAGTTAGTATAGCTTAGACTAAGGTTATCAATAAGCGTAGTATAAGCAACATAAAGCTATCTAATACACTGTATGTTCTAGGTCTGGCAGCTAACCTTCTGTCTACTAAGAAGCTTGCCGACAAGGGCTGCTTCTACTATAACGATAAGCGAGTCTTGTTTATATACGATGCTAAGGGCAATAAGGTCACTGTCGCTTAAACTTACCGTAAGGATAGCCTTCCGTTCCTACACACCCCGACGTCTAGTCCTAATAGCTAGGTTGTTGCGCTTCTGTCGAAGAAGGGGGTGCCAATAGGCACTATAAACGAATAGCACCTACGGCTTAGCCATATTCACTATACTAAGCTTCTACGCCTAGAGGCTGAAGGCTACATTATTATCACTAGCGACAAGAAGCAGACCTTCTATAACTGCATTGCCTGCCGCTTAGCTATAGCCTATAAGGAATACAGCCGGCTACTACGAATACGGCTATCTACGATCTACTATATTATCTATATTGACGTAGTCTGTATCACTAACCCTAGCCTTTGTAAGGAGCGTTACTTTACGCTCTTTACGTGCGCTAAGTTAGCATATCGCTACGAATATACTAGCAGCCTAAAGACAGGCGCTACAGTAGCAATTAAGGACTATCGGGTTTACATTCGCACTTAAACCGGCTACTCAATTCCTATTTACCGCCTCGATAGAGGGGGTGAATATAGTAGCAATTAACTCCTATCCTAGGCCCGCGATAATAGCATTATACTACAGGTTACGGCTCCCTATTCTTCTACGCAGAATAGCCTTGCTAAAGTTAGCAACTATATCGTATGCACGACCGCTCGGAAGATGATGTTATAGGCTAACCTTCTAAAGGCTCTATAGCCGCAGGCTGTTACTGCCGCTATATAGGTACTTAATATTACACTAAGCTAGGCACTCGATAGAGATAGCCCCTATATAGTAGTAGCTAAGGAGCTCGGCTAGTTACGTACGCAGCTACGCATTTAGTACTTGCGTGCCTATAGCTATACGACTATTATCTACGACTATAGTGTAGCTCGTAGTAAGAAGTTTGACCCTCGAGGCAAGCTTAGTAAGCTAGTTGGCTATGCTAAGGACTTAGTAGACTCCGGCAAATATATAATCTATTTGCCTAATAAGTATAAGGTTATTGCCTCGAAGGATGTCCAATTTATTAAGTCAGATAGCGACCTTCAATTGCTATAGGGTGTTAAACTATATACCAATTCTAACGACCCGTCTAAGAGCGAGTTTATAACTATTAAGTTAGTTATGCCTACCTTGTTCAATACGACGACGAATAAGGCTCCGAAGGCAACTAAAGCTGCTAGTGTAGTCCAGCAACTTCCGCCTTAATAAGAAGAACCTACAGAGCAGGCTACCGCTCCTTTAGTAGATAAGGTTGTCAACCTACTACCGAATAAGGACGATATGCCTAATATTTAACCGCCGGCCGCTAATAAAGAGGACCTCTATTTAGCTAACGAACAGCTACTATATAACCCTAATGCCAAGAAGGGCGAACTAGGCTAGTTGCCTAAGTTTGAACGCCCTAATACTATAGGTCCGCGTGCTATACGCTTAACTCGCAGCAATAAGTCGACTCGAGACCTGTTACGTAGCTATTTAGCCGACACCGGTGCTAGTCGTAAAGAGCGCCGCAACCTTGCTAACATACCAATAGCCTATATAAAGGGCTTTATAGCCGCCTGCTATATTGTAGAACAAGGCAACACCCCGAATAATAACATTCCAATTCTAAAGAGCTTTAAGGCCGCTAAGGAGTCGCTATATTAGCTATAATGGAAGGAGGCCTATAAGACTAAGTATAAGTCGCTTATAGACAACGCTACCTAGGTCTACGTTGCTAAGCAGGAGGTGCCTGCTAGCCGCAAGGTCGTCCGTAGCAGATAGGTGTTCACTATTAAGCGAGATGCTAATAGTACGTTTAGTCGATTTAAGGCCCGTTAGGTTGTTAAGGGCTTCACTTAGGTTAAAGGCGAGGACTATAATGAGACCTATACTGCTATCGCCAAACTAAGTACACTTCGTGCCCTGTTTGCTATGATTGCTTACTACGACCTAGAGGCTTAGCAGTTTGATATCCTTACTGCGTTCTTAAACGCTATAATTAGCGATAAGCACAAGATCTACATTAAGCAGCTATACGGCTTTGAAGACCGTAGTGGCAAGGGCATAGTTTGCCTATTGCTAAAGGCCCTTTATAGCCTTAAGCAATCGCCTATACTGTAGTATAAAGAGCTTCGGAAGTACTTGAAGAGTCTAAACTTCATCCCTATACTAAGCGACGTATGCGTGTTTAAACACACCGTTAGCAACTCCATTATTATTATCTACGTAGATAATATGATTATTATCGCACACTCCTTAGCTACCCTGCAGGCAGTCGCTTAGTTGCTAAAGGACCGTTTTAGTATGCGAGAACTTAGCGACCTTTACTACTATCTCGGTATACGCATTATTCGCAATCGCTAAGACCGCACTATCTATATAGTATAGGACGCCTATTTGAACCGCCTAGCTAAGAAGTATAGCATGCAAGGCCGTATAGCCCCGACTACTCTAATAGCTCCTCGCTATATTAAGTCAGCTATTCAACGCGTACCTAAAGGCTATAAAGCTAGCGCTGCTTTCAAGACCAAGTATTAAGAGGGTATTAGCGAGGCCCTATAGCCTGCTATAATTACTCGACCGGACGCCTGCTACACGACTAGCCTACTATCTCGCTTTATTGCTAACCCGACTAAAGAGCACTATTATACCCTTCTATAGCTTATTGAATATCTTGTTAGTACGCTCAGTCGCGGTATGCGCTTCGAGGGCATAAGCAACAAGGATAAGCTCAATCTTGCTAGATACTATAACGCCTTATAGGCTAACGATCTAGTTACTCGCCGCTCGATAGGCGGCTTCTACTTCACACTCGCTAGTAGACTACTACTATACAAGTTAGGCCGCTAGACCTTGGTTACTCTGTCGTGAGATTAGTTACAAGGGCACTATTAAGCCTATTACACTATATAAGGACAATTAGTCCGCTATCGCTATTACTTAGTCGATAAGCGTTAATAGCCGCACTAAGTATATAGATGCTCGAGTGCACTATATCTGTAACAAGATCACCGACGGCACTGTTACCGTTACCTAGATTAGCACTTATAATCAGATTGCTAATAGCTTCACTAAGCCGCTTAATAAGCTTAAACATGCTCGTTTCGTTAAACAGTTAAACCTAGTCGATTATAAGGCCGCTATTGAGAGCGCCGCTTAGCCTACTACTAAGTATTAATTGAGATAGAAATAGCCTCGTTTAACTACATTGTTTAGTACCCCTTTGTTTGTTTGTTTGTTTGGCTATATGCACGCGATAAGGGGGTAACTTGAAGTAGGTAGTATATACCTACCTTTTAGGGCTTTCAGGGTCTTAGGGTCTATTACGTGCATAATGCCTGAGGCTGCAATCTGCTGTCTTCAGGACTTCTCGCCTCTGTAGCTAGATAGTCCTTACATGAATATTAGTTTCAGCATTTAAGTATTGCTCTATATCCTTTATTGTATATCCTTGCTCTTCCTATATTGCGCTTTTACTATAAAAGGTCGCTATAGATAGTAGTTTGTTTTGCTATAGAAGGTCGCTATAGGTTATAGTATACGGAATAGGCAGGTAGGGATAGTATATTGCTATTTTTTTTATCGTATTATACTATTAGCGTATTGTGCTATTAGCGCATTATACTATTAGCGTATTATACTGTTAGTGCTATTGGCGTATTATGCTGTTAGCGCATTGTAGGATCTTCTTTTTGACTATCTCTTCTTAGTGTAATCTTCTCTTCGGCACGTGTATTCGGTACGTGCTTTCGGTACGTGCTTTCGGTACGTGCTTTCGGTACGTGCTTTCGGCGTACTTTCGACGACCTTCCGTGTATACGTATGCGTATACGTATACGAGACGTATAGGGATAGTAGTAGTGCTGCTATTATAGTTGTAGTAAAGTTAGAGCGGTACGTAACCTTTCTTTTTGATTTCTACTAATCAGATCGCGCGCTGAGATTTGTATAGGGAGCCTTTTTGCCAATTAAACCGTCGCGACACGCACCTGTAAGCAGGTGCTATATGCTCCTTCTAAGTACGAGTCTGATTGTTATTTCGCGCTCGCGTAAGGCCAAAACAGACACCTTCTACAACACTCGTCGCAAGCTCCTCGGTTGCTCCAGGTGCCTGTTTTTTGGCCTCCCGCTTCGCTGGAATAATCGTCTTTAGGCCGACTTTTTCCAGATAAAGATGAGTCGCAAGCATCATGCCAGCTTCCTCTGCTAGTAGGGCATGGCTCCAGCTAATTTCAACAGCTGTTCGGTCTCCTCAGGTTCTTCGAATGGCCTGTCGCGATGATATGGATCCTCTTTACCAAACCGCAAGATCCTGTCTTGGTGCCAGAAGTTACGATGTGGCCAGTGAGTGGTTCTTGTCCGGTTGTGAAAGATCTCGGCCTTTTGCTTGAGCTCCTCTGGAGTAGCAAAGGCCGCTGGAGTGTAGCATGCGTCTGAGAAGAAGTAAAACTGTCAGATCTTGCCTCCTCGCAGGGGCAGAGATGAAACTTACACACGACCGATCTGGTTTGGTCACTCTGAGGGAGCACATTCCAGTGCACAGTCCTGCTGTCCCAGACGATAAGATCTCCTGGAGCGGCGCAGACTTTAACTTCTTCAGCACCTCGGTCTTTGAACCATTGGACCTCTTCTGGGTCAAAGCCATGCCAGTCATCTGGGACCAGGCCCCATTTCTCCTTTTTGTCTTTGCTGTGGCATTTGAAGTACTGTTCACACAGTGCCTGAGAGCCTTTCAAGACGACAAGTCCACCATCATTGGGACCGTTGGGAGCAAAGTTGATGATCCCTTGAATGCATTGCAGTCCGAGCAGGTGTGGAGATTGGTCGACATGTGGCCAAGGTGTGGACGGCTTACGATCGCCTTCTGGCAAAGGCAGTGTGTAGTTGATACCATCGAAGGAGGCGAGCAGCTCGTTAGTACCCCAGATCGTCTCAAAGGCAGCTAAAACACCGGGCTCAATACGTGCGTCCCAGACGAACTTCTCGTGCCCAACTGCGTAGCCGTGATACATTCCTCCTTTCATATGAGCTGGGAGGTGTTGGGGGTTCCATGTTTTGGGATCATTGCGGTCGAAGCCGAGAGGGAATTTTTCCTACGTATGGTAGAGAAGAGTTTAGTCGGCCAGATGTCAGTGAATTTGGTGGAAGAACTTACGAGCCATTGAGTCATGCGCTCGATATATTCTTTGCATTTCTCTTCGGGGACAGCATTCCTGACTACGGCGTAGCCGTCTTTGAACAGCTGGTCACGGAAGTCGCCATACTGCTTCGACGTGTCAATTGCTACGGGGTCGGAGAGTCTGTGAGGCATTATGATGTAGTCATACGCTTGAGCAGAGATTGAAATCAGTCGAGGCGGAGAACGTGAGCAATGGCCTTCAAGTATTCGTATTTTCGCCTATCGATTTCCAGCGAGCTACATGGCGTTGTGTAGTTCGCTGTCATTGCCCGCGGTGCAAGCAGGGGTGCCGGCCATTGCAGCGTAAGAGCTTGGAGATAGGCAAGCAGGTTAGTGCCTTGTGGCAAATCGGCACTATGTCCAGCCATCGAGAACTGGGCTAAGTTGGAAGCCGGAAGACACAGCACTCACGATATGTGCTGAGTACACAATAATCTTGGCTTGCTTCTCCGTTTGCGTGGAGCTCCAGGATAGTAGGCTGAATCGTTGCCCCAAGGCTCTGGCTTTTGTGGGGGGTGAAGGTCTGGAAGAAGCTGACAATCAATATTTGAAGCGGGCCGTCTAATGCGGAGCTGCAGTGGCCATTCCCGCGAAGTTGACCAGGGTAATGCGATCATAGATTTGCGATTGAGATGTTTCTTGAACAACTCCATCAGCGTTGAAACTTGCAACTTAACAACGATGTCAGCCAAAACAGTGTGCACATCATGCCTACTGGCAATGCGACAGCAGCAGCCTCGCCTTCTTCAACGCAATATCGCAAAGACACTCACATCAAGAGCATCACAACATCGCACCATCTCCTCCCAACCAGAACGAAATCCAGATGAACCAAATCGTCGCCCTCCAACACCCAAAGACTACGATCGCCTCCAAGACAAAAACCCTATGACGAACATCGCCGCATCACTCCGCAAAACCTCTGCCTTACGAAGCACAACAGAACCCTACATCGCCTACGGCAGCACCGAAGACCTCTTCCTCGAATGCTCCCGCCAATGCTCCTACACCATCCCCTCAGCCCTAGAAACACCCCCAGGCAAACCACCTCAAAACGCCGCCGGCGACCACCTCGGCGAAGGTTCCGGCTGGTGGCTCACTCCCAAATCCAAAGGCGGATTGGGACTAGAAGTAACCTTCAATTCCTGGGCCCAAGTCCTCTACCTCCACATGTGGCTCCTCACCGTACGCCTGCGGTGTTTCCCCGAAAAATACGTAAAAGACTGGCATCAAAACCTCATCGATCATTTCTTCTACGCGGCAGAAGATCGTATGGCGACGTGGCACGGCATGGCAGCACGAGGGGTTCGGAATAAGAATTTGAAGGATTTGTGGACGCAGTGGAGGGGTGTGCAATTGGCGTATGATGAGGGATTGATTAAAGGGGATGCGGTCATGGCGACGGCGGTGTGGAGGAATGTTTTCAAAGCGGATCCGAATGTGGATTTTCGGGATTTGGCGCGCGTGACGGCGTATGTTTATCGGGAGTTGGAGAGGTTGGGACGGGTGGGTGATGAGGCTTTGACGGAGGGGAAGGTGAAATTTGGGGATCCTGGGAAGGTTGGGGAACTGGTTTTGGAGAGGAAGAGTGAGTTGATGAAGGCGGCGCGGAAGGCTGAGAGGGCGGAACAGCCTCCGGCGCTGGAGAATATGCCCTCATGATCGTCCTGCTCGATTGAGGGCAAATCATCCGGGAATTGGGATCTGTAGATATAGATGTATAGTATGGGCCAGTAGCACTTGCGGACAACAAGCATTCGAAACGATGACAGGACTGCTAGCTTGGGCACGATGAAGCTGGTAAGAACTGGCTCGCATACACTCTATACTGCCTGTGGAGAAAGCGCGCGCGTACGTCAGCGCTGGGTATCACTGTTATCCAAATCATGCCTCCATTCATCGTTGGCTAATCATCATCCTCATATCCTGGTCCATCATCCGCTTCAGCCTCAGCCTGCTGTCTGGCGGCCTCTTGTTGTCTCCTCTTCTGTTCCATCTCAGCCTGCTGCCGCTTCTGCTGTTCCTGCTGACGCTGCTGCTGCTCCCTAATCTTGGCCCTTTCTTTCCACGCATTCCGTATACTCATATACCTGCTCTGGGTCGTCAATTCTTGCTCCGTGACTGCGTCCTCGATCGACTCCAGTACGCTATCCACAACACTAATGTGGTTAGCATCCTTTTTATCATCTCGGAATCGCGGTGTGCCATCGGCATCAATCTTTGGCCTCCAATGTCCAGTCTCTTTCTCCCTGTAGCATTCGATAATCCGCCAATCGATCTGCTGGCCCATGCCCTTAATTGCTTCCCACTCAGTGGGTGTTAGGTGCAGCTGGCCGCTGTCGCGATCGAATTGTCGGTATCCAGTGGCCCCACCATGATTGACGAGTAACTGAATCTCGGGTATCGCATCGAAATCTTCGTACTGGCCGTCCTCATCTTCGCGAATAGGAAATGATCCCAGCTGGAGCACAAAATCGATAGTATTCTCGTGCGGCGGCTTCCACTTCAGAATATGTTCGTCGGTCCCAGGCTTGTATGGGGTCTCTTTGCAAGTGAAGATCAACCCATCATTCCCATGCGGTAGTTTCGGTATTGTTTCATTCAGCATGATCTGAATGCCATATGCCAACTCCTGCGCCTTGAGCTTGAGTTGAAAGGGCTGCACGGCTGCCTCATCTGGCCAGTCACGGCGGAAGTCTTCCACCATAGGTATAATCTTGTTGTGGATCTTCGCGATTCGGTCGTCAAATTTCAGATGCATGACACTGATGCCTTCGAAAGCGAGGCAGTCAAACATGAGGTAGGTCAAACGCGAGGGTCGGTCTTTGAAGTGCTGCGAAACCAGCTCGCCGTCGAGGAGGGTATTCCTGTTGAATTGGCCCACGATATAGCGCTTCGGGGCGCGTGGATCTGGGTTCTGAATCGGGATGTGAAGGTAGCCTGGCTCGACGTGGTAGTAGTCATTTTTGCGATCGATGAAGTACTGTGCTTCGCGGCCATCGGGCAGTTGTGTGAGGTACAGTAGAAGACGAATGCCGTCCGTCTTCTCGGCAAGGAAATAGTCGCGTTCTTCAAGTTCTCGAAGATGTTTCCGCGCAAACGACACAGGCTGCGCGCCTGGGAAGCTTTTAATTGAACGTCCGAGCAGATCGGCCACGGATTCCCTCAGAAACTCGGCCTGGTCGCGATCCGTTACTTTGACCAGGTGCGGCACTTGGTCGAGTGACGGCGTCGCCATGGCCAAAGTCGATCTGGATGTGTCTGGTTACCGCATGAGTGCGGGTATGTGTATGTTGTTGTTGTCAGTTTCATTGTCTTGTTGCTGGGAAGCGCTGCTTGGCAGACGAGGGGCAGGGTCGCAAGAAACCTCACTTCATGTGGCATCTCCTTTCTTCCTTTCACCTTCACCTCACCTGCATATCTTTCGGCTTATTCCTGCATAGTATGCCTGGGTATACCTTGTTCTGCGCTGCTGTCACCGCTCGACTCACCAGCTGAACAGATCGGCCCTCAGCTCGATTCGCTTCGTGATCTGCACGACCTCCGCTGCCAAAGCCAGCCTACAATCTGCACGATCCTCCGCTGTCAAAGATACGGCGGTACTCACCGCTTGTAAGTTGTGGAGGCAATCCGATCCCCGGCTATAGAGCAGTAAGCAGCCGGCTCTACCTCCCGATTAGCTGGTCGATCACTATATAAACTGTCTGGATTGGATGCGTACTCGATCATGGGTAAAGATCTCCTTCTGGTTCGTTTGAAAACACTTGAGTATCTTATAGTTATAATCCAGATTTCTCATACCTTTCTCAAGACGAGAACGAATTTGCTGTTCTACCAGCAAAATCCCAGTAAAGATTCTCTAGTTCTTGGCATTCTCAACCTTCCGGAAAAGGACAGTAAGCCGTCTGAGGAGTAATGCAGTCCGCCACTGCACATACGATCTTCCTTTGCGATCGGGCTGATTTGCAATGGCAGCCGATGACATGGAAGTACTAATAGCAGGTCAGAGCGGCCTATGTACTGACACGGCGGGTCAAGTATATTCTCCAGGCTCGATCCGGCCCCACAATGCTTTTCTTCGCGCTCCTCACACAGGCTTCTTTCGTGGCCGCGAAGCCTACACTAGACGATTCACGGCCCTATTATCACTTTCTACAGACCAGACAAGAGTATGGCAGGCAGAGCAACAATGCCTCTGCGACCGAGATCGATCTCGGATATTCCATCTACAGAGGCGTATCAAATAGCAGTTCAGGGTTGAACATCTACAAAGGGTTTGTCAAATAGTAATTTACCAAAAGCGTCACTAAAGAAAGTTCAGGATTCGATTCGCAGAAGCACCAACTGGCAAACTGCGATGGCAGGCTCCACGAGCTCCAGTTCTCAACCGTAGTGCAGTCATGGATGCCTCAGAATATGCATCCATATGCCCCCAGAATTCGGCCGCAACTGCCACGATGAGGCCGACGAACCAGACTGGTGCTGCTGAAGACTGCTTGTTCTTGAATGTCTGGACTCCGAACAACGCGACTAGTCCAATGCCCGTATTTGTCTGGATTCACGGTGGAGGCTACGGTGGCGGCAGTGGTATTGCTGATCCTTCAGAGTTGATCAACACGAATGGTAACAATTTCGTGGCTGTCACTATTCAGTATAGACTGGGCGCATTCGGCTTTTTATCTTCAGATGAGGTCTACCGCAAAGGAGCTGTCAACGCCGGGTTGCTAGACCAGCAACTCGCTCTCCAATGGGTTCAGCAATACATCCATGCTTTCAACGGTGATCCGACTCAAGTAACTATTGGAGGCGTATCTGCAGGTGGTGGATCTGTCATGCTCCAAGGCATGGCTTACGGCGGCTCGCAAGGAACCCAGCTCTTCAGACAGACCTTCGCTGCGAGTCCATTTCTGCCCATGCAGTACGGATACAACCATTGGGTACCGACCCAGTCTTACTATGCTCTTGCATCTGCAGTGGGTTGCAACACCATGAAGCCGTATGGGGCCAACGGCACTCAGCAAATTTTCGAATGTCTGCTCGACGTATCCTCCGAAGCACTAATTAATGCCAGTGCCACCATCTCTCAATCTGGCTCCTATGGGACCTGGGCTTTCTTGCCCGTCACGGATGGCTCGCTGGTTCAAGACCTACCAAGTCGGCAGCTCGCACGCAGTAGAGTGAATGGAGTCAACGCCTTGATCGGCAACAATGCCAATGAAGGAACCTTCTTCACACCTTCCATCATTCACACCGAGGATGATCTTGTCGCTTGGCTTCACACGGCATTTCCTCTCTTCGATGAAAATGACATCGCCAAGGTCTTGTACTACTATCCAACCACCAATGTTTCGACAGATCCCAAAGCACCTCTTTTTGCAACGAGCGGCGACAGAGGGCCAACAGCACTAAATCAAAGCTCTGTCGCCACCGGCCAACAGCAACGTGCCGACAACATCTACGCAGAGACCACATTCGTGTGCCCAGCCTACTGGTTAGCTGAAGCATACTCTGGTAATGCGGTAGGCGGCAAAGCATTCAAATACCAATTCTCGCTCCCGCCAGCACTACACGGCTTTGACACTCTCGCCTACCTCCCACCTCCAGGAGAATACTACTACATCTCAGACTTCAACAACGCTTTCCAGAAGCTACTCGGCAACTTCATCGTCGCAGGAAACCCTTCCATCTCCAACGAAATCGCCAATGGAGTCGAGCTCACCTCTCTAGCAAATCTTACTGCTGCTGCCGGAAACTTTACGACGAATGCTGCTAGTCATTGGCCGGCGTACACGATTTCGGAACCTTTTCAGATTGATCTGAACACGACGTGTGGGAGCGGGAGAACTCCGTATGAGGACATCCCGGGCGTATACTTTTGTAGTGGACCAGGCACTTTCAATGATTTCCGCCTTGTTAATGCTTATACTTGGGAAGGGGGAAGGGGGATGAGGTGCGATTTTTGGAGGGCTATGGGGGAGCTTGTACCCGAATGAGTCGGGACGATAGATGAGTAGAGAATACACTGCAGACCATATGTCACCCAGAATTCGCAACTGGTCAATCTGATTGATCAAGCTGTCTTATAATGCTGTTGATTGCGCCTGTCTGTTCCATTTCTCCCTTCTCTCCTTCGGAGAAATGTTGACCCGGATGCCGAGCTGGAATGGGAGGGAAGGAAGCTTGCAACTCCATTTCGACCTCTTCCTCGACGCGACACCTCCCTGCCAATGCCTCTCAACACGAGTGTGATCTAGCAGGCTACCAAACGGAGCTGAAGTGCGTGGTTTCGCTATTAAAACAGAGCGCGGGTTTGCTTTGTGAAGCTTTTAACCGGAGAAGATGGAAAGTACAGGATACTCACCTAAGCACTGCTTCTACCTTCGCGCCGGCGCTAACAGGCTACCGAATAGAATCGGATTGCGTGGTTTCGCGATTGAGACAGAGCGAGGGCTTGATTTGTGAAGCTTTTAACCGGAGAAGATGGAAAGTACAGGATACTCACCTAAGCACTGCTTCTACCTTCGCGCCTGCGCTAACAGGCTACCAAATAGAACCGATAGGCGTAGTGCTGCCATGGAGATAGAGCGATTATGCGATATGCGAGATTGATAACAGGATGAGATGGAAGGGATAAGGTAATCAACTTAGTATCGCTTCCAACTGCGCGTCCGATCCAACGGCCTACCAAATAGAACCGACAGGCGTGGTGCTGCCATGGAGATAGAGCGATCATGCGATGTGCGAGATTGAAAAAGGGATGGGATGTAGGGAATAAGGCTATTGCATTATCGCTTCCAACTACGCGTCCGATACGAAATGCCAGCAAATGGAACCGAAAGGCGTGGTGCTGCTATGGAGACAGAGCGAGAATGCGCCATGAGACGTTAAAGCCGCCGAGATGTGAGATTTAAGACAATCACTTCGGTGACGCTTCTCAGGACGCTTCTAATCTGAAATGCCAGCAAATGGAACCGAAATGCGTAGTGCTTCCGCAATGGCAGAGCGACAGCACGCTATATCCACTAAAGACAGGGACGAGGCGTGAGATTCAAGACAATCACTTCGGTGTCGCTTCCAAGGACGCGTCTGATCTGAAAGGGCAGCAATGACACACAAAACGCCCAGCCAACTCGACCTGCTGGAGCAAGGAATCGAAGCTGGGTGATCATTTGTCAATGTATTTACATTCTCCCCAGTGCCAGATGCTTAGCCAACTCAACCCACTGATGTGGTGGGGAGTCAAGGCTGTCTGCGGCACTGCGACAGCGTAGCCAACTCGATCTGCCGGAGTAGAGAGTCAAAGCTACGCTGTCGCAGTTTATGCCGGCTATTTCCCGACCACCTGTGCTTTTACAGCCATGGAAAGCTCACCATTTCTATCCACGAATTTGATACCTGGGAGGATGCACATCACCACCTCTTCCGTCGTGCCGACACCGATATGCTGTGACCAATACTGCACCAACTTGGCCCCCGGCAAAACCCAGTAGAACTCGTAATCATGTGGTGCGGCGTCTAGACGTCCTCGCGTGAGCAGCGCCAGCCTGCAGAGATCGGTGGCCGTCTCCAAGCACTCCGGCCAGAAGTCTGGACTCTCTGGCATGCGCAAGGTTTTCCTTCCAATCACTTGCTGCAAATGAGATTTGATGTCTCCGAGCAAAGCTTTGCCAAGATCCTGGGCGAGCGGCTCGATCTTCTCTTTCACGAAGTCCCCATCGTCCAAAACATTCATACCGGCCTGCCAAACCACGTACGCAAACCCTCCTGGAATGCCATCGGTGTAGAACCTCAGCAAGCGGTCATAACTATGATGCCATGGTCGGAGCTGCTCAAGCAACTGCCGAGGAGTTTGCCACGGCACAGGCTTCGACAAAATCCTCTCATACAAGGATGCGCCTATGAGACCTTGCAGAACTCGGGTCCAGCGGAGGAACGTTGGTTCTTGAACTAGAACGTGATGTCGCCAGTCGCCAAAAACGGTCTGATAGAGCCGCTCGAGATCTGCGCTTGGATCGGCGGCGAGAGGAGGAACAGAGCTCTTGTCAAGAGCGAATCCTTCGAAAAAGAACGCTGCGAGGTTTTGGATATCGATGCGGATTCGCTGCCAATCGCCTGCCAGGTTTTCTATCTCCCTCAGGCGGTCCGGATAGCTTCCAGCTTGACTTGGTTGCGACTGAACTTTTTCTCCAGCGTTGGCTGTACTGGGAAGAGTCTCTGCCTCTTGTCCTGCAGATTCTTGCTCAATGACGGCCTCGAAGTTGTGCAAGTCTGACGCTTGTTGAGACGTTTTCGACCTCTTAGACTGTGGTTCTTCTACGTCTCCCGCAACAAGCTCTACGTTGGATGATGCTGGGTTGCCTTGTCCGCGCCCATCGCGAGGCTGATCTGACTCTAAGCCATCGTCCCTCTTGCGCTTCGATCCAGATACACCACCATCAGCTTTTTGACTGAAAACTATTCGAAGGACACCGGTCTGTGTATTCCGGATCGCAGAGCGTTGATCAGACCGAGCGAAGTTCGAGGTTTGTGCATCTTGCTTTGTTTGAGAAATCATATCTCTCGTATCAGCCGGACCAGCTTCGGCTTGCACCTGGCCCACTTCTGATACGACACGAGAGTTCTGCTCGTCGCCTTCGCTTGTGGACTTGACACGCTTTGCGTTACGCTCGGCAGAAATTGTGTCGGCTTCGAGGTCGGGCACTTCGTCGATGCTGCGCTTCTTTCCACGGGCTTTGCCACCGTCGACGTCGCTGATGCCAGAGATTGAAGAGTCTTCAGGCAGAGTGCAGTCGGGACAAAACCACTCCTCTCCACTGGTCGGCTTCGTCTCAAGGTTGACGCACTCGAGGTGGTAGAATTGGTGATCGCAGCTCTCGTTGCTGCATTTGATGAGTTCCTGCCCATTGTTCTTCCGACAATAGCAGTAGGGGCTTTGTTCGACCTCTTGCGCGGAAATCCCCCTGTTCTGCGCTTCGATGGCATGCAGCTTGGTCTGTGGCCGCACGCTCCTCAGAGCCGAGAGCTGGCCACTGTTAAGCGCATGGCTGCCAGCTTTGAAGACATCAACACCTTTATATGGGGTGCCGTTACCGCTGATGTATGCGATGAGAAGACTTCTCAGCTCGCCGGCGGTTGGTGTAATGGCATTTGTGGCGTTGGCCTTCTTGATTTGCAAGCCCTCTCTGGCGATAAGAGCTGCGATGCGGCTCTCTTGGTCCGCCTTCGTGTTGTAGAGCGATGGGCTGTTGTCGACATCCTCGAGCAGGACTTTGAATGCCTCCTCACGGAGGTTGTCTCGGCGAGGAACCATTTTTGCAGACTTTCCCAGTGCGATGTCGGTTGTGTGGTTGTAGTGTTCTTCTGGGGTGGCAGGTGTGTGTAGAGCAATGGGCGAAGATGGCAGTGTGGTGGGTTCTCGAAGCAAGAAGAAGTTTTCGACGGATGGAAAAGTGAAGTTGCTAGTCTGTCTTGGCTATTGTTATTGTTGTGCTCGCTTATTGTGTTCATCGCAAAAGTGAAGCGCGC
Source organism: Pseudocercospora fijiensis CIRAD86 (assembly GCF_000340215.1). Classification (NCBI taxonomy): domain Eukaryota; kingdom Fungi; phylum Ascomycota; class Dothideomycetes; order Mycosphaerellales; family Mycosphaerellaceae; genus Pseudocercospora; species Pseudocercospora fijiensis. The sequence continues at coordinate 334,301 of NW_006921534.1, read as the reverse complement.
GATGATGCCAAGCCGACTTTGAACTTCACATGCATAAGCGTTCGAGATCTGACCGGCCAACCAACGCACGGACGTCGACACCTCGCGTCTTCTCGTTCACTTTGTGTATTCCGCCGCTTGTCGCTCAAAAGAGTCGACCTCGGGATACAAAACATCGCCCGTGTCAAAACAACTTGCGCGTGCGGACAACCTCAAGTAAGCCAACATCTCACCATCGCGGTTGGTCCAACACTCTCGCAACGCCCCCCTTATCGCATCCCCTGGCATAGCTTGAGGTCTCTGCGAAGACTGCCGGCCAGCGAGCTATGGCGCCGCCGGGTGGTACTGACGCCGGCAACAAGGACACCAACAATGTCACCTCGACTCCCAGCGGCAGTCCTGTCACGACTCGCTTCATTAGCGCCGACTTTGGCACCACGAAGTTGATGGTCACATACTGGGTCGGCAAGCCAGGAGTTCCACCAGAACCCTCTGCTGCGCGCGACGTTCGCTTGGGCGCACATGCAGACCACACTACCTCGCGCATCGCCCTCGAGAAGCAAGATGATGGCACGTATCGGTTGCTTTGGGGTAAGTATACCCTTGTGACCGTGACCGACGCAGTAGCCTCAGAAATGGCAGCACAGTCTCGGCGCTACGTCTCAGAGCGTACATTGTATGAAAGCTTGCTGACTCATTTACTGTAGGCGCGGAACTTGAGAAGGCCATTGAGGCTGGTACCGTTTCCGCCGAGAACATCATTGAGCAACTCAAGCTCTCCATATACAGAGCTCATAGCGATAACTATATCGCTGATACAGCGGAGCGCCGTCTGAAGGCTTGTGGATTCGATGCGGAGACAGTGCTTCAGGAACTGTTCAGGCAGATTCTTCAGAAGAGCTTGTCCTCGATGAGCGAGGACTGGTTTATTGGCTTTTCGAAGGAGGTGAGATCCTGTGTCTCCTTTTCTAACCTTGCCTTACGCTAACCCGTCTTACAGAAATTGGAAGCCATGCCAACCGTGCTCTTCATCAGCGTGCCGGAAGCTTGGGACCCGCCGGAGAACCGCATCATGTCACAAGCTGCGAAGAAGACTGGCCTTGTCGACCGTGTGCAGCTCGTCTACGAAGCTCATGCCTCTGCCGCATTCTACTTCGACCAGCTCAAGAACAACGGACAGGCTTTGTACTTGGCAGGCGAGCAATTCATCCTCCTCGACGCAGGTGGTGGTACGACTGACGGCATTCGGCTGCAGCAGAAGAGCGACTCAAATGATGGCGCTGCTGTAAAGCTTCATAAACTGGCACCGTCAGAGAGTGACCTATGTGGCTCTGAATTTGTTGACGCCGAGTTCCTCAAGTGGCTGCCACCATATGTTGAACGCAAATACAAGGCCAAGCCCAAGCCCGAGAACGGCGAGGAGACGGTGCAAAACAATATTGGCAATGCGAAGAAGCGCAAGAAGGGCAAGAAGGACAAGCCCAAGCCCAAGCCCCAACCCGAAAACGGCGAGGAGACGCTGCGAAACGATATTGGCAATGCGAAGCAGGGCAAGGAGGACAAGCCAAAGAAGTATGGCCTCGAGGCACTACTTGAGGACCTGGACATCAGTAAGGACAACTTTCTTGAGCAGGCCAAGCATGGCTTCTCACAACAGAAAACCACGAAGACCACGAAAATAGCCAACATTACCGTCAGCGGCAAGGACTGCGACAGTACTGGACTTGAATCGTACACCATTAGAGTGAACGCGTAAGTGGTTGGCCATATTTCAACAGGATGTGCATGTAAAGTACTAACCTCCTCATTCACAGGGCAGAAATGCGGCAATTCTTTGAACCTGTCGTTAAGAAGAACGTCGATCTTGTTTCAGCCCTGTTGAAGGACTCGGAAGTCAAGTTCATCTTGGTGGCGGGCGGGTTCTCCAAGTCGCGATATCTGATGGAGGCACTCGAGAATGCATTCGGCAAGGACAAGGTGAAGGATGTTGCTCCAAGCGTCGCCCTCGCGCCCCATCCAGTCGCGCGCGGTGTGGCTCTGCGCTACCAAGATGTGATCGACATCAGTGTGCCCCCAACAGACTGTTTCGGCATCTCCCAAGATGAACACTTCGACGATCTTCGTCACCCAGATGGTCTTTATGAGAAGGGAGATCAGATCTTGTCCCGAAGAGGTAACATTCCAGCGAGAGAAGGTGACATTAACAAGAGAATCGTCATGAGGGGAAAATATGATGACGAGCTCTGGGTCGAGGAGCGCTGGGTCACACTCATGAAGCCAGGAGAAACGGGTCCAGTCGATTCTGCGGTCTGGCAATGGGACTTCATCGAGGAAGCACACAAGGACCAGCCTCTGAAGTGTCAGATCTACTGGACTAAGACCCGCATCAAGGACGGCAGCCACATCCAGCAGTGGGGCGGAGAAGCTGGGATGAGACGCGACGTCATGCATTGGGGCCCGCCTCTCATAGTCAAGGCTCCAGATTGGCATGCTCACGGCTTCCGGCTGACGACAACGAAGAAGAAGCAGGGGAAGAACTTCGAGGGATTCCACATCTTCTGGCGCCTGAAGATGGCGCGTGAGGGTGGGAACGTGAGCTTGCTGTGGGAGCTTGCGCCTCCTTTGGAGGGAATGCCTGCACATGACTATCCAAGCGAGCAGACGATTCACCTCGTGAAGGAGATGGTTGTGGACCAGGTGTTCAATCCTAATGCTAGGAGCTAGGTAGATTTGGCGTGCATGTGAGAACTTGGCAGCGAAGAAATTTGAGAGTAGGTGAATGGGCTGGCCGTTAAGACTCCCTCCCATCCTTAAAAATTGCCGACATGACCTACATCCAAATTCTTTAAGCAGATGGGCCCGGAGACCTTGGCATGTGCTGTTTTCCTGTCCTGTCCTGTCCTGTCCTGGGATGCACCACCCATGGCTTCCCTTGACAAGTGGCGTGGCGTGGCGTGCGACGCTCTACATCCATTTCGGCGAGTGTCTGCGCGATCCCAAACTTCAACAAGAGACCTACCTCTGTCGCTCTTGTCTTCCGTTTCCGTTTCTTGGGCAATTCTTGAGCACGCTGGCACGCGTTTCATAGGTACTCAGACAGTTGTGTCTACATATAATCAAACTCCTCCTCTCTAATTCGCAAGTTTCCTTTCCTTTCCTTTCCTTTCCCATCAAAATCTTCCTCCTCTTCTCACTTCTTCTAAGTTCCTTACTAATCCTGACTGACTGACGTCTTTCTTCACCCTCCATTTTCTTCTAGGATGATGATGATGATGATGATGCTACCTTACCTCGGAGATTTTGGGCGTCAAGGTATGATGGTCTGCCTGGCTGATCAGATCAGGCGCATTTCTTTTCTCCTCAAGCTCTTCCATTTCGCCTTGCAAGATGTCTTGTTCGAATTGGAAGATTTGATGGTCGTACCATTCTAGTTCGTGGATCCATTCCGCGAGAGGAAGGTGGCCGAGTCGTGAGGGCTTGGTTCGGCTTTGGTTGACTGTTGTGCTGAATTTCTGGAGCATTTCTGAGATGGTTGGGAGGTATTCTGCGGTGCCTTTTTCGAGTTGTGCGATTCTGTAGCGGGATTTTGTACTGGGGTTGTGAATCTCGTGGTGTAGGATTCTCTTGATTGGTTCAAAGATGGGGCTGGATAGTAAAGAGTATCGTCGGAGGATCTTGATGAAGTGTGACATTGGCTCGCTGTGTAGGAGACGCCAGCGATGGTAGAAGCGGCTGAAAGCTTTGGATATCTTTTGATGCTGAGGCGTTGATATTTTTCTATTATCGTTGAACTCTTGATTGCTGTCGGAGCTGCGCCAAACAGATGAGGAATGCAAGGCCTCGATTGCATCGAGGAGGTCGCATGCATGAGATTGAAATTGGTCAATGTTAGACTTGATACTGTCGATGCGAGTTGCAGTCCGCATTGTGTGGTAAGAGTCTCGAGAGTTTGTTGATGGTTGATGTGGCTAAGTCTGTCGAGGTAATATACACACGGGCATCTCGACGGCAGACATTCAAGTGAGACATCACCAGATGCTGTGTCCGCATGTGGACCAGTCGATGCATGTCTGGCAGACCGTGCCAACAGTGGTTTCGCCGGATTTCATCGCAGAAACTTGTCGCATTGCCTGCGAGCATGGCTCCAGACCGATATCTACGGTCTTGCGCGGGAAATATCGAAGGATGGTTCGTGGTACGTTCAGTGAGCTCTGCTTAAATATTTCATGAAACATGTCGATACCAATTTCCTCCCATTCTTGCATGCGCAACTTCATCGTCAGACCTGTGAGATGCATAATTTGAACCCTTCTCTCTGCCGCATCTCTTATGTGCCAGGACTATGCGCCGAACCTCACGCAACGCCATCGCTATGCTTCCAATGTTTTTTCCTCCTGCCTCACTTGGCTTCGGCCGGGCTCTTCTTTTCACCGTACAGAGATTCCCACTGGAGAGGCCGCCTTCCTCTGGCCCTCAGCGAGTCATTCAAATCCTCGAATCGCTTCTTCTCCAACTCCTCCACTTCTTGTTTTGACTTGAATCCATTTGCGAACCACTGTTTTATGCCTGGGCCATGTTAGTATCGCAACGCTCCACTCTCACATCCAATCACGTACTAGTCACACAATATGGACATAACACGTGTGCTCGCTTCAGCCTTCCACATGCGCTGCATTTGTTCAATGCGGTGACATCCTTCAGTGCTTTGCCCGCCATCTGCCTATGTCGCTTCTTCATGTGACTCGTTTTCTTCTTCGGCACTGCGCGCAAGACGCCTTCCCACAGCTGTCCAAGTAATGATGGGATCGGGGTAAGAGCTGCGGGCAGGAGGGGTGAAAGGGCGGCATCGATTCGCAGTTGCTGGATTTGCTGGAGCAGAGGTATCCGTCTCGTGGCAGGTTCGTGAATTAATCGTTCGCGCGCAACTGGGAGGAATGCAGCGAGGAAAGAGGCGGACGGTGCTCGGAACGCGGCCATGGTGGTGATGAATGTGTATCTCGTTGTTCTTGTCTTGCACGGGCTGGAGATCTGCGCTGCGCTTCCTTGCCAAGGCGGCCGGGCTGTTCATTTCTGGCGGCTCTTTCCCGCGGCGGTGATTGGACTTGCCGTGCGGCGTGAACCCTGTGCAAGCTTGCGTTGCAGGCCGCACTTTCTCCATCTCCGCCTCCATCTCTATCACCATTGCCTACGCCCGTATACCAACGAAACGTCGCTCGTTGACTCCCTCCCATCACCCTTTCGACCTCGATTTCCCCGTTCGGCCGACTCAGCAGCGACTCCAGCGACAATGGCGGCGATGATGACGCAGCAGCCGCAGCAGAGCGTGTTCCCCAACAGCCACGTCGGTTTCGACACCATCACCGACCAGATCGAGAGGAAGTTGGTCAAGCGCGGCTTTCAGTTCAACGTTATCTGCGTTGGTATGTCTCCTTCTTTCCCACGCGGCGAATGACTCGTGCCAATGGCAGCCAATGCCTCCGCGCAACTCGTAGAAACAAATCTAACACGTATGTGCGCGTACAGGACAAACCGGCCTCGGCAAATCCACCCTCATCAACACCATTTTCGCCTCGCATCTTGTTGACAGCAAAGGACGTCTCGCGCCCCAAGAGCCAGTCCGCCAGACCACCGAGATCCACCCTGTCACTCACATCCTCGAGGAGAATGGCGTGCGCCTGCGCCTGAACATTGTCGATACTCCTGGATATGGCGATTTGGTCAACAACGATCGCTGCTGGGATCCCATCGTCAAGTACATCAAGGACCAGCACAGCGCATACCTCCGCAAGGAGCTCACTGCTCAGCGAGAGCGATACATCCAGGACACCCGCATCCACTGCTGCTTGTACTTCATTGCGCCGACTGGCCACGCTTTGAAGCCAATCGATATTGTCGTGCTCAAGAAGCTCAGCGAGACTGTCAACGTCGTCCCGGTCATTGCAAAGGCCGACAGCCTTACTCTCGACGAGCGACAAGCTTTCAAGGACCGAATCAAGGAGGAGTTTGCCTTCCACAACATCCGCATGTACCCATACGACAATGAGGAGTATGACTCCCAGGAGGCTGAGTTGAATGCGCAGATCAAGGTACGAAAGGCAATTTGTGACATCTCGTGGTACATGCTAACTTCGTCATCCAGTCCACCATCCCATTCGCTGTTGTCGGCAGCGAGCGCAACATCAACGTCAACGGCAAGACTGTTCGCGGCCGCCAGACTCGCTGGGGAACCATCAACGTCGAGGACGAGAACCACTGCGAATTTGTCTACCTCCGCAACTTCTTGACCAGGACTCATCTCCAAGACCTGATCGAAACTACCTCGCAAATCCACTACGAGTCTTTCCGTGCCAAGCAGCTCCTCGCCCTCAAGGAGAGCTCCGCCCAAGTCCATGGTGGTAGCAGACCGATCTCACCATCCGCCGACCGCGAGCTCAGCAGACAAAGCCAGAGGATGACTATGAACGGGTACAACTAGAATGCTCCCCAACACAGAAGATACCCAGCCATATGGAGCATTTCTATTACCTACTGTCACCTCTGATCTTGTTTATTGTGCTTGCTGACTGCTGCTGAAGACCGCTGCCTCCACCTCCAAATGCTGTCATGAAAGTTGGTCCACCGCCAGGAGGAAGAACGACAGCTCCGAACACAACCGGTCCTGATATTCCTCGGGCTGGGCCTGGGACAGGCGGCACACCATCCCACACTCGTGGTTTCGCCAGTCAAGATGGTCTGTCGGAGGCAGTGAAGTTCGTGGAGTACTGAAAGATTCGTTCCATTCTTGTGCATCTTTAGTGCGACACTTTCAGGGAGTGCGGTAGACGGGACCAGCAAATGGTGAAGAGATTGGAAGGGTTTGCGGCGACTCTGCTTTACTGATACCAACACCAGCGAGCATGTCTCTTTTGTTGTCGATTTTCTTTTGGGAGAAGCGTGGAGTATGATGGGCGTGTAATAGCATAGTGCTAGTGAGAAAGTAATTGTTCTTCCTCAGCCCCGAGTGGTCGATATCCCTCTATTTCTTCATTGGTACTGGATGCTCTCCGACCAAGTGCCCATCCAGGTGAGACCAGATTGGCCTTGATTCGTTTTACCTGATCTGAGGTTGCAGTGCTCGCAGGTTGGCATTTTCACTGTTACAGCCTGGTCAAAACATCAATGGGCAACGAGATCATCTGCTCGAATGGAAGCCTTTACCGTGCATGGAAGGAAACGCTGCAAGCTTGCAATTTCATTTTCGTGTCACCTATTCTTCATCATCATGAGGCTCGCCATTAATTTTCTCCGAAACCCTTCGTAAATGGCAACAGCTCTCGAACAACCACCGTCATGCCTCAATTGGCAATGCCCGACCAGTCTTCGGAAGTAAGCATGGATCCTTCATCCTACGAATGGCTCGCCAGCGTGAGGCAGCACTTGGAGAAAGGGCAAGATCCGGATAGGCTCCTGGTGTCGATACATACTCCGTAAGGCATCTAAATTAGTATCCGGCAGGCCGAGATTAGGTATACTCATGAAGTCTCAGGCAATCATGCTGCGAATCCTGCACTTCCATGTCTCCATTACGTCGAGGCTGAACATCCGCCCAAGACACCTCTTCTCTCAGTACAATGTCGGTCTGATTCGTTGTCCGGCACCTCCAAGATTGAACCTCCAGACATATCCTTGAAGCATCAATCGCACCGCCATCACTGAGACATATATCCCTTGGACAATCACTCACAGAATGAATTTCGTACGATATCCCCTGAACTCACGTTTAGTCGTTTCATATTATTGGCCCTGTTCAGCAGCGCTTTTGGGCACCTCTTGCGACACAACTTCCTGGTGACGTATCTCACATTTCATGATGGATCCTGGACACGAAGTATCTACGACGTCTGGTCGCTTCAATTGTGATCTATGCAACACGCATTATTCTGCAGAGAAGTCTTTGAAAGTACATAAGCAGACGCCAGAACATTGCGCGAAGGCGCGGCAGCCTGACGTCTACCATGCTTGTCGGGTCGCGGACTGCGATAAATTATTCTCGAGAGACGACCTTCGCCAGCGACACGAGAATGAAGTCCATGCAGGAATCGCGAGGGGGGATCCGGGATGCTTTTGCGTGATCCGCAGGAACCACAATCAGCCAAAGACGTGGTATGAGCGCCCCCTTCACAGTTCTAAAGCCTGCTGGACTTCTGGAGTCACAAATCGGCTTGGAAGACATCTGTCATTCCCACCTTGTCACACACCATGACCATGAACCGAATGCTGCGGTGGTGACGCACATGGAGAATGCTCAAAGTCACCCACATGAACCGACTGTGGAGAGCGAAAAGTTATGCGACTTTGAAGTGACCAGCCTCCTCGCTCTTCTTCGGGCCGCACCCATGGAGTGGACCTTCTCTTCCAGAATATCGCATACATGATGCAGAGCTCCTCGAGCCACACGAGCCTCCGGTCACTGAAAGACTGTTCGCGGTTAGCAATGCACCCGTCAGCTGCGCCGAATCTCCTTGCACGCAAGTTCAAGTTCGAACTGAGGCGGCAGCGATGCCCCTTTTGCAGCCAATCGCTACTAAAGAGCAGAGCGAAGATCACCAAACATATCCAGAAACATCCGGTGACTATCAAATAGTGGCTACTGCGACCGTCAGTTTCAGTATCAGCCTGATTCATTGTATCATCTTAATGTGGAGCCTAGAATCAGTCGTATAGGAACTGCATTCTCGCGCAGCCGGAAAGGTCGGAATCAGTCTAATGAAGTCGTCAGGCTCTTGAAATGGGAACAACCCGAGCTTCAGAATCATCACCAAGATTTCGTGGCTGAAATTCCCCGATTCTAGCACCACCTCCGGTCTTTGAAAGGAATATATACTGCTACGGAGGAATACGAATCTCGGGGCCTGCTGCTTGGAGTCTTGCCGATCGAGCAGCAACTTGCATGGCAGGACTTCAGATCTCTGAGAAAGGCGAAGGCGAAGGCGAGGGCGAACGCGATACCATGGCAATTGAATCGAAGGTCCCGAGTCTACCTAGTGTGGTTCTGTTTGGAAACATGGGCGCGTGGGCAGCGCTTGCGTACTCCAGATGCTGAGGACAACTGTGTTGTCAAGCGTGGTCTGTGATTGACAGTGCCAGGGGGTTAGAAGGCTTGCTTTAGTCGAAAGGAGGAGTCTGTGTCTTCACAATCTCCTTCTCGAGAAAGACGTTACATTTACTAAGTTGAGATGGGTCGAGATACCTGCCCTCTGCTGATCTACGAAACTGTAGAATTACAATACAGTAAACTTTGGCAAGGGCTCGGACTGACTACTGCTGAAATTCACCACTCTTCTATAGGAAGTACTCCTAGGTCATGTACATTTTGTTTGCTGTAGTCCCCACCCCCCAATTTCCTACATTCGATAAGAAGAGACCTATCCTACATTTCCTTCCAAGTTGCTTTAGGAGTAAGATCTCCGAGTCCAAAAAATTTTGAACTTTTCACGTTAACGTTGTTGGTGCGGAACTACTATCAAGGCATCGAGGAAATTCGCAAGGGTGAAGAAGACGACAGGAGAGATAGGATGGGATAGGACCAGCTGGAAAAGGGGGGGAAGTGAAGGTATCTCGCATGCGCGCTCTACTGTAACGGACAACAACACTACTGTAAGCGAATGCCCAGGAAACTATTCTATCATGATGAGCTGGCTCTCAACAGCTGAAGTGAGTTCTGGGGTCTGGATTTCATCACAACATCATACTCCGACGTCGACTCGCGACCCTTGTGGACGGCACTCGTTGCGTTTCGCCGCTAGAAGGAGCAGCAGGCTTAGGCACGCTGGAATGCCTACGATGACCGGATTTCTTCGTCTGTGCAGCCTCCTCAGTCGCTGGCGAAGATGAGTCCTTGAAGTCGTAAAGTTCTAATTCTTCGAGTTTCTTGGCAGCAGCTGTGATGGAGTCGTCGGACAGTGATGATCTTCGGCTTTCTCGTTCCGCTTCTCGAGCATCCATAGCCTCGCGTCGTTTCCTAGACTCGGCGAGGAGGTTGCCGATGCCGGCAGGGGTACGAGTAAATAGTGTAGACGCAGTGTCGGAGCCTGCTGCTGAACTTGGTCGTAGTGGCGACTGAGCTGGAAGATCTGGCGATGAAGCATCGCGACGGCGCAGTGGGCTGCCCATGCTGGGTCGAGAAGTGTTCTCCAGTGTCGCTTTCCAATCGTCGTCTTCGAATGGTTCCGGTTTTATCTTGACCTCACCAGTGCCTGTCCGCTTCTGCCCTCCACTGATACCGGTCATGCTTCGCTCAGAGATGTCCCCAGATGTGCGTCGACCGATGCTAGATCTCGAAGACGTGCTCATAACAAGTCTGGGATCTCGTAGACCAGAAACGGCGTCGACCATCTTCTTGTCTGGACGTCTCATTTTGGCGGTCAGACTGGGCTCGGCATAGCTGACAGCAGCTCTTGCTCGGCGGGAGGGTCTTTGACTGCCCTCCGTAGTATTGCTTAGAGAGCTGAGTTCGGCAGGAGGTGGTGTGCCATGTCGAGACATGTTGGTTCCAGTCGACGGATGTGATTGTGGCGGCGAGAAAAGATCTTCAGCTGCGATGAATGGCGTCTTCGGATCCAGCTCAGCAGGCGACGTTTCAGGCTCTGGTGCTGGGATCTCCACTGTCGTAGCAATGTCCTTGGGCTCTGGTGGTGGAAGCACATTCAGCGAAGATAACCTCCTGCTGCCTCTAGAAGCAGGACGTTCCTTGTCAGCCTCCATCTTCGGCGCCGCTTGCTTGGAGATTCCTTTCTTTGCGGGCTTGCCAGTTGGCACAGCGGCTTTTCTTGGAGACATATTGGTGCTTTTCTCGCTCAAGATCCTCCTCTCTGGCCTGACTGGTGAACTTGGCCTCTCAGCGGTCTCACTGCTCGTCTTGATCTCAACAGCTGGCTCTGAGATTTTCGGCTTCTCTGCAGCTGGTTGCTCAACCGCCGATTTCCGGCTGAACGTGAAATCTGCTTGTAATGGCGGTCTGCTACCCTTTTCGAGATCACGATCTGCTAGCTTCCGTTTTGCGCCTGTTCTGAGCATAGTGCTAGGCTTCTCCTCGTCGGCGTTCAGAAGAGATTCCGCGAGTATCGACGACCTTCTGCTTGATTGCGACGGATCCCTTCGCTTTCTCCGGGTGATCTCAACAGATGGCATCAATCCCTCTTCGTTGACTTGAACGGGCTCTTGCTCGAGCGACTCCTGCGAATCCACGAAATGGGCGACCGGTGGTGGGCCTAGCTCAACACTTCCCGAGCTTCCAGCACTGAGCCTTATCTCATTGATCTGCTCGGCATCTAGCGTTCTCCGCGGGAATGACTTGCCCTCATTGATGGTCGGCATTTGCGTATCTCGCATTAGCTCAGCAAGTGGCTGTCGTTCTCGGTATTCTCGCCTGCTCGGGCTCAATATGCGCTCCTTCTTCTCCGGGACTGCTTTCTCGATGCCTTCGGAGCCGTCGTCATCAATGCTATCCACCAGTCCCGCAAGCTGAGCAATCTGTGCGCGTAACTGCACCTTCAGTCTCTTGGCCGCTGCGCTCGAAGCTTGCACACGTGCATCGTAAAGCTCGTTCTGTAGACCAAGCACTTGCTCTCTCAGCTCCAAGTTGTCCGCCAAAAGCTTCGATACTTCCAATTCCAGACTCCTGATGCGTAGACTTTGACTTGAGTTGTTCTTGGCGAGTTCGCGGTTCTGTCGTATGAAGCGGCGTTTTACTTCAGCAATATCAGCAGGCGGTCTTTGTTTCACTGGCAATTCGGATCTCGTGCGCATTGCTTCGCGTGTCTTTGCTCAGGCGTATGGTCATACTCACAGACTTCGACACTCTCGCCACCTGTACCTCCTGCTCCGAGTCCGTTGGCCAGGCTACTCGCCGTCGCAAGAGAAGGTGCGATGGGCGGCTCGTTGAGTCGCGCCATGCACAAAAACGCGTCGAGAGAAATGCGCCAGTACGTATTCGATGTCCGACAAAGCTGCTGATGGCTATGGAATAGCTCTGCTGTCGATAGAGGCGTGTATTCGAAGCGACGGGTATTTCATGCTCTTCGATAATGCTTTCGCGAATGGAGATTCGATCGAGGTGTTTACTTTCGGACTGTCTCCACAGGCAACGTCAAGCTTTCGCTAGTCGCGGCATTTCCGCTCCACTTGCATGGTTGTCGCGTCGCGGGGTCTGTCGACTTTCACATGCGCGAGAAACATGATGTTTCCTGTTCCATACTACACTACACAGACTGTCTATCGCAATGTCGTATGGTCCTCGCCCAACGAGCGGGCTCATGCGACCATCATCAGGGCTGGGGCAAGTCTCGAATAGCCAATCCTCGGCACTACACGCGCGCATCAACGAAAAGAAGCTGGAGTTGGAGAGCCTGAAGCAATTACGTGACCTATCCGCAGGCCTTGCTGGGCAGATGCAGCAATTGGAGGAGAAGCTGCAGACATTGAGTGATGGAACGGAAGCAGTTGCGCACGTGATGGCGAATTGGAATACCGTGTTGCGCGCAGTTCATATGGCGAGCAGTATGTCATGCGCCGTGGTCATTGTCAACCTGCTTACGTACTGACTACCCATTGTAGCCAAAATTCCGCAAGCAAAAGACTCAGCACACGAGCTGGTCGAAGAAGGGAAGCAACAGCTACCGCAAACTCTGGTCCGCATTCCCATTTCACAGGCCGAAGCCGCGCAGAAAGAGCAGCAGCAGAAGGGAGAGACTGGAGAATGAGAGCTGCGAGCGACATAATGTGACTCTATCGAAGCTTTCTCAAGCAGGACATACATGTATCTTGCTTGACGAAGGACTGGTGCTACGAGGCGTCATGTACTTCGAGCATGTATGATGGCCTCGGTCCTTGCAGCGGGGTGACCCTGAGGTTGCGAGTACAATGGTCGAGGCAAGCAAGCCAGTCGATGATGCACAACACGCAGGCCATGTTCTGCTCAGTAAGATGGACGCCAAGGAGAGACGTGTCGGGTGTGAGGAAGTCCCGGGAGGACATTGCATATCTGCAGGAGACTGAAAACGGCGGGAGCAAATTCAGCGCCACGGTTCCGCGCTTTCGTGCAGAGCATGCGTGCTCCTTCAACGAAGGAGCTATCCTTTCAAGCCTATGTTGACCAGAAATGCTTCCTTTCCTTCCCGTCTTCTCTTTTCCTCCGCACGACTCCTACATGTATTCAAGGAGCAATTTTGGATGTCAGAAGGTGACAGGCACTTCGTAGGCCTTCTTCAATCTCTGTCTCTGCTTTCATCCCTCCTGCTTCTGCTTCCCCTTGTGCTTCGGTTGCCTCTCGTAAGCATTTGGGCTGGGCTTCCTCTGGCCTTTATCTTCTCCATCCCTCTTACTCCCTCTACCTCTCTTCTTGCCGCACCCGGCCTTTCTCGCACGACTCAAATCGGGCTCCGAATCGGAATCACTCGTATCGCTTTCCGAACTGCTGTCCGAGGCGCCAGGCTCATGTGGTTTGTGATAGATACAGCAGACTTTTGAGGACTTCTTCCCCATGCCCTCATTGTCGATCACATCTTCAGCCCATTGTATTCTTCGGCCTGAGGAGGTCGAAGGTGATGCGCCGCGAAGTCTGAGAGTTGCCGAAGGCTGCTGGGTTGGATCGGCGGTGATTGTCTGAGAGCCAGATGTAGGTGTTGCTGTGCCTGAAGAGCCTGGAGCGGGAGAGTTGCGGAGGGACAAATGCTGGTTATTGGAAGCCATAATGAGGAATGTTCTTTGGAACCGAGAGTCGTCTTATACTGTGCTGCTAGTTCGGGATTCGCAGACAGAATTGTAGAGTGTGATTATGTCGTAGCCGTGAAGACGACTGGCAGCATGGTATGTAGTGCCGTAAAGCAAAAGTCCAACGAGCGGTGAGCGTGTGTTGTGCGACGTGAATGAGGAGACAATCTTTCTGGCGGCTTCGCTCGTGAATGTTTCTTTGCTGACGAGTGTCATGTGACGAGGGGCTCGATTAGACTTCGGCTTCTCGAGCTGCAGTGCTGCACATGAAGTGGTCTTGGATGTGGCTCACTACTGCTGCACCTCCACCTCCACCTTAGCATAGAAGGTATGCTGCTTTGAAACACAGCTGCATCTCTTGCGATACCCATCTCAACACCGGGCATACCGCCGCAGCCTGGACATTCACCTCGCGCTTCGTAATCGCGACTGCGTGTTTCATCATACTCCACCCAGACGCTAGCTACACGGCTTTTCTAGCCAACGCCACATCTAACGTGTAGACTCGCAAAGCCGTTGCCTTCTCACCCGACACCACCACCTCTCCTGCTGCTTACAAAATCATCCTCCACTCGCCCATACGCCCATACACGCTCCGCCTCGGCATCGACCGCTGTATGAGAGAGGCGTAGACGACGATACAGCGGTCTGCGCGCGCGCGTCAAGCTCACCAGCCATCGTCGCCGTCGCCCGCAGACAACGTCCGTCCGGACAGCTGAATCGAAACACAATCCCGCCAACATGTCTATGAGCATCGACGAGCTCGACGCCACTGTGCGCGCCTTCTATGAGGGTCGAGGCGATCAGCAAAAAGCAGCACAGGCCTCGCTCAACCAGTTCAAAGAGAACCCAGATGCATGGCTCATGGTTGACCAGATTCTCGAGAAGGCGCAATACCCACAGACCAAGTACCTCGGGCTGCAGGTGCTGGACAATGTGATCATGACGCGGTGGAAGGTTCTGCCACGAGACCAGTGCATGGGCATCCGAAACTTCGTGGTCAACATCATCATCCAGCAGAGCAGTACCGAGGAGCTGCTGAAGAAGGAGCGCGCACTCCTCAACAAGCTGAACCTGGTCCTCGTCAGTATTCTCAAGCAGGAGTGGCCGCACAACTGGCCCACCTTCATCAACGAAATCGTCACCTCGTGCCGGAGCAGCTTGCCTATCTGCGAGAACAACATGGCCATCCTGCGCCTGCTCTCAGAGGAGGTCTTCGACTTTTCTGAGGAGCAAATGACCAGCACCAAGACTCGTCAGCTCAAGCAGAGCATGTGCGACGAGTTTACCAGCATCTACAATCTCTGCTCCGAGATTCTGCGCACAGCAGACCAGACGAGCCTCATCAAAGCCACGCTGGAGACCCTTCTCCGCTTCCTGAACTGGATCCCACTCGGCTTCATTTTCGAGACACAATCTACCGGCATGTCGCTGATCGAACTCCTGCGCAGCCGTTTCCTTGAAGTGCCCGAATTCAGAAATATCACACTCAAGTGCCTCACAGAAATCGGCAGCTTGCAAACCGAGCACAACTGGAACGAGAAGCTCGTTCAGATGTTTACGGAGACGCTCACGACCATCTCCAACATCATTCCACTGCAGATGGACCTGAAGTCGACATATGCCTCTTCAAACAGCAGAGATCAGGAGTTCGTGCAGAATCTCGCACTTTTCCTTTGCAACTTTTTCAGCAATCATCTCAGCATCATCGAGAATCTACCGAATCGCGACTACCTTATTCACGGCCACTTTTACCTAATCCGGATAAGTCAAATCGACGACCGAGAGATCTTCAAGATTTGCCTGGAGTACTGGACGAAGCTGGTCTGCGAGCTGTACGACGAGATGCAGCAAATCCCAATCACAGAGATGAACCCGCTCATCAACATGAGCGGCATGCAGAATGGAGGTGGCGCCATGAACCCGCAGATCCTGGCTAACTACCCACTGCGGAAACACAAGTACACCGACATTCTCTCCAACCTCCGACAGGTCATGATTGAAAAGATGGTCCGACCCGAGGAAGTGCTTATCGTCGAGAACGACGAGGGCGAGATTGTGCGAGAATTTGTCAAGGAGTCTGACACGATTCAACTCTACAAGACCACACGCGAATGCTTGGTCTTCCTCACACATCTGGACGTTGTCGACACCGAACAGATCATGTCCGAGAAGTTGGCGCGACAGGTCGACGGCAGCGAATGGAGTTGGTCAAACTGCAACACGCTCTGCTGGGCTATCGGTTCCATCTCTGGTGCCATGAACGAGGAGACTGAGAAGCGCTTTCTCGTCACCGTCATTAAGGATCTGCTTGGTCTGACCGAGATGAAGCGTGGCAAGGACAACAAGGCCGTGGTGGCATCGAACATCATGTACATCGTTGGCCAATACCCACGTTTCCTGAAGGCCCACTGGAAATTCTTGAAGACAGTCGTCAATAAGCTTTTCGAATTCATGCACGAAACCCACGAGGGTGTGCAGGATATGGCTTGCGACACTTTCATCAAGATTGCAAACAAGTGCAAGCGACACTTCGTCATCCAGCAGCCTGGCGAGACCGAGCCATTTATCGACGAGATTGTCAAGACCATGCGCAAGATTACGTGCGATCTGTCTCCCCAACAGGTGCATACATTCTACGAGGCATGCGGCTACATGATCAGCGCGCAAGGCCACAAGAACACCCAAGAGCGACTGATCGGCGAGTTGATGAGCTTGCCGAACTCTGCATGGGACTCAATCATCCAATCCGCACACCAAGATCCGAGCATCCTCCAGAACGCCGACACGATCAAGGTTGTCGGAAACATCATGAAGACCAACGTGGCGGCATGCAGCAGTATTGGCAGCTACTTCTATCCACAGATCGGCCGGATATACATGGACATGCTGACGATGTACCGCGCTTCATCACAGCTGATTGACGAGGCCGTCCAGCGAGATGGCAACATTGCGACCAAGATGCCCAAGGTCCGAGGCCTG
This sequence comes from Pseudocercospora fijiensis CIRAD86, assembly GCF_000340215.1. Lineage (NCBI taxonomy): Eukaryota > Fungi > Ascomycota > Dothideomycetes > Mycosphaerellales > Mycosphaerellaceae > Pseudocercospora > Pseudocercospora fijiensis. The sequence continues at coordinate 317,591 of NW_006921534.1, read as the reverse complement.
CGCACAATCAAGAAGGAGATTCTCAAGCTCATCACAACATATGTCGAGAAGGCTGATGACTTGGAGATGATCCACTCGACTCTCGTGCCGCAGTTGCTCGAGGCTATCCTTCTAGATTACAAGAACAACGTGCCAGACGCCCGAGAGGCGGAAGTCTTGGCAGTCATCACCGTCCTGATCAACAAGCTTCAGGTACGTTGGACCTCCCAAACCAGCAAGTACATGATTGTACGCGCGCTTGCAATCAAGGGTAAGATTGACGATGCTGACCTCACGCCTCAGGGCATGATGACCGAACAAGTTCCTGCTATCCTCGATAACTGCTTCGAGTGCACCCTCGACATGATTAACAAGGACTTCTCCGAGTACCCAGAACATCGCGTCGAGTTCTTCAAGCTCCTCCGAGCCATTAACCAGCGATGCTTCCCAGCTCTCATGAAGCTTGATCAGGCGCACTTCAAGCTTGTCATTGACAGCTGCATGTGGGCGTCCAAGCACGACAACCGTCTGGTTGAGGGCGAGGGCTTGAACATGTGCATTGAGCTTATTGAGAACATGGCGAGTCACACCGAGCAGTCTACATGTGATGCGTTCTTCCAGAGCTTCTACACAACCATCCTGCAAGATGTGCTCTTTGTGCTTACGGACTCGGACCACAAGGCCGGCTTCAAATATCAGTGCTTGTTGCTGGCGCGTCTCTTCTGGCTTGTTGGCGCGAACAAGATCTCGCAGCCCATTTATACTGAAGACCAAGCCGCGGCCGGCACCTCGAACAAGGACTTCCTGCAGCAGTTCGTTGCCAGCCTGCTTGCAAACGCCTTCCCGAATCTCCAACCCGCACAAATCACCACCTTCATTACCGATCTCTTCGCCTCGACCGAGACTTTCCCAAATTCAAGACCCTCCTTCGCGACTTCCTGATCTCGCTGAAGGAATTTGCTGGCGAAAACGCAGAGCTCTTCAAGAAGACAGGAGAAGGCTGCACAAGAAGCCAAGGATCGAGAGCGGGAGCGTATGGCCAAGGTTGGAGGTTTCTCAAGCCAAGCGAGCTGAAGACGAGGAGCTTGACTTGAGCAAGAAGTGACCTCAGCCGCGGGAGAGGAGACGTGCGAGAAGAAATCGATGATGTGTTTGGAGTATACGGCAGCGGATGAGAAGAAGATGAGCATATGCAGAGTCACCACTCGAGGCCGCAGCGCGCAGGCACGAGATCTACTGGACGACCTTTTTTGCATTGACGGCCGCATACGGGTTTGGTGTCAGCGCCATCGCCAACTTTGGGGCGAATGGGCGTACAGAGGCGCTTGGCAATGACCAATGACGAAACCGATTACCATACCATACGCTTGTGTGAACAGATGGGTATTGCGAAAATGCTTTTTGGGGAGTGCTCCTGATAGGCCGTAGAACGAGCAGATATTAGAGATACCAAGGAGCGCTTCTTTGAGTCGAGTATGAAGGTAGAAAAGCAAAAAGCGTTGCCGACCGAGAATTCATGTCAAAACTCCCCATCATCCTCTCACATCCCCTCCTCATTCTTATGTGCTTGCTGATGATGGCCACTCGCAAAAGTCCCTTCCATTCTCATGTTGCTAATGATGCTCATCCATCCTCTCAAATCTCCTCCTAATTCTTATATGGTTTCTCATGTCCCTTCCAACACCTCAAACATTCTCCACCTCTGCTCTCATGTTGCTACTTCCTTCTCTTCCTACCCAATCGCCCTACACCTCGTCGCAGCACAAATATTCCCCTCACAACACTCCCCTCTATAATCACTTCCTCCCCAATTCCCACATTCCCCATACGTCCCTTTACACGTCGGTTCACGACATTTTATCGCGGTGATGGGTTGTGGTGGACCCAACTAAAATCACATATATCAATACTTAAGACGCTCTCATGCATTCATTTCAGTTTTTTTTCAGACTTACCGTCACACTGCCATCCACCTCTTTCACGAATTTCGGGGTTGCTTGGAAGTGGAATTCGCAGTCGGAAAGGAGGTTTTGGGAGCGGGTTGGGGAGGAGATTTTGGAGATGGAGAGGGAGGTTAGAGTGGGTGTCCAGGTGTTGGGGGTTAGGGATAGGGTGTGGTTGACTGGGCCGCCGGAGAGGGTTGTGAGGAGGAGGGTTAGGGGGGTGGATCGCGAGGGGAGGGTGGGGGAGGAGAGGGTTAGGGGTGGGAGGAGGAGGGCGAGGAGGAGGTGGTGGTGGTGGTGCATTGTGGGTTTGGTGGGTTGGGGTTGAATGAGAAGGAGAGGATCTGGTTGATGGATGAGAGGGAAAGGGAACAGAGATGCTTTCTTCGACATTTTTATACGTCTATTTACTTACTGACTTGCTTCTTCGTATCGGAAGGAAGGTAGCATCACAAGGTCGCTCGTGGGTATCGCCAAGTCTCGCGGTTTTCATCGGTCAAACATCATCGCATTTTCGGAGCTCTGTCGCTATTCTGGTTCAGAGCTGATGCTTGATGATTGTTTCTGATATCGGGGTTTCGGTGGCTGCTTGGAGCTCTCATCAAAGAAATCTTTGGGGTCGCATCAGTGGCTTGTCGTCCTGTCCAGACATGTTGCTTTGCGAGCGCCGCGGATTTGATCGGCTGGCTGCTTCGAGATGGCACGCGAGCTGAATAGCTCTCTATACGAAGTCTATTGGACGTCAAAGTCGTAACGTCGCCCAAGTTGAAGTGCTTGTGGAGGAATGATATTTTGTGGTGTGGTCGGCGGAGATCTTGGTTGCGATGAAGACGTGGGCACTCGTGAAATGTTCAGAAACGGGCATCAACGGCTTTGACGCTTCCAACTTTCAGTGTCGCAATGGAGGTGATGACAGAGGATGTTCTTGGTTATGGCGTGTTGCCAAGTGCTCTGCTGGTGTGGTGTGAGTTGGTCGCCTTCCGAGACTTTCCGGGACCTACACGTTGCCAAGGGCATCCGAATTCTTCCGCATTCTAAACATGATTATTCGAGAGCTGTTGCAAAATCAGTCACGGATCGGGTGACATGTAATTCCAACAAATGTTCCCGGAAGTCCACGCGTTCCTTGACAGCTGTCTCGTCGAAGCTTGCTGGCATTTGTCCGGGAGATCTGGTCAAGGGTGTTGGCAACCAAGAGAATCGAGATTAGGTTTAGTTACTTGGGAGGCCTGCTGAAGGGAAGGGATACCCTACGATGTTCTTGTGGCTGACGATGGGTATAGATGCAGGTACAAAAGCTAGAAATCTGATGAAGTTCTGGAGCTGCATATTGTGTACGACAATGAGGACCGAACGCACGCCTGTTCCTGCTGAGTAGTCAAAGAGCTAGATGCAGAGCATTTCAAGAGCTCTGGAGCCACGTCAATAACATGAAACAGCTCTGCATATGGCGACGTCAGCTAGAAAGACTGCAGGGACTATCAGACAACGTGGAGCCTGCCATCAGCAATAATAAGAAGTCGATGTCAAGGCGTATCTTTCCCAGCTTTCAATGCACGCTATGAAGGAAAAGATCCATGTCTTCCGTTTTCTCCACATCACAACGCACCGCTAAAGGGGCTAGGTTTTCAATCTCCTTGTACCCGGACAGCTCATTGCAATTGCAGTAATTTAGCTGTCTGACAACAAGAAGTAGAGTGGCAGAATGCCAGAACTGCGAATGGCCGGTGATGAGGGGTTACATTTGAAGCGCCTGGGCTTTCCGCTCGCTTGCGCGGAACACAAATCTGTGTCTGTGTATGCATATTCTAGAAGCAGCACGAGAAATACAATAATATCCTCCCGCGTGGCATAGACAAGTCTTCTCCCCAAGATTCAGCAGCCTGATCACCCAGCATTTCTACTCTTAAAATGTCCACGTAATCGTCGTCTGGGCGAAGCTTTGATGTTCTCTGGAGTTCCAAAATGCGTGCCGAGTTCCTAGGATACCGGCGCGACCGTTGGAGCTGGGGTCAAGCAAAGACGTGGTGGCTCAGCGCCTCGGCCTGGTGAGACGTGTGGCTACCGTCAGTGTTTCAATGCAGCCACAGCGTAGAAGCACAGCGATATACCGACATGAGCACATCTGCATCAGGACGGCGGAGGGCGTGTTGATATCACACAGCATGAGGCTGGCGAGAATAATAATGCATGTGAGAGTATTGGGAGGGGGATGTCAGTCAGCATGGAAGCTCGTATTCGATGAGCGGAAGTCGTCAGAGGACCCACATATACACCCCAGCAGAGTGTAGCGAAAGGCTAAAATAGCACGAGACGCGGAAGCGTCGAACCTTGCTGGGATAGCTTTTCGCCAGCGCTGACCAGTCAAAGCCGCGTGGTCACCATCGCTCGCACACCCTCTTCTTCGCACTCCAGCTTGCTTGCCATCTTCTTTGCTCGCACTTCTCACTCGTTTGTAAATTTCGTTGGTATACTTGGACTTCATTCTAGCACTATTTCCCTCGCCTTTGGGGACTAGTCTATCGAGCATATCATCAGCTCTAGCCCTGGCTCGATACCCAAGCCTCAACAAAAGACCGCGCGTAGTCACCTCCTAGCACGAGCGCCCAATAGCGATCGCCAGCCATCACCACCGTCGATTGGAGTCTACTGGCCCGGGCTAGCCTGACCTATGAGGCCACAAACGCCTTCCGTCGCCGCAACAATGTTCTCGTTCTTTGCACAGATTCGTGCAGACAGTATTCCTGACGGAATCCTTCCCAAGAACAAGAGACAGGTTGTGGGCACCGGTGTCACAACTACCACTACGATGGCATCGACCTCGGACACACCCAGCTCGACAACGGAGCCGACAAGCGAGACCACTCCAACGACGACTCAGCCAACCTCAGAAGAGACAACGCCAACATCAGCCCAAACTACCTCAGCAGAGACGACGCCAACATCGACAGTGCCGACGACCATCGATGTCACGACGACGAATTCTGATGGCTCGACTGTCACGTCGAGAATTGCCACACGAACTGCAGTTTCTGGCTCAGCCTCTACTGGCCTCGTGAAGACGACCTCTGGCAAGTCGAGCGATATCGTCGTGGTCGGATCTTCTACCATCAACAGGTCCACACTGTCATCTGCCACAGTCATCACATCTGCCCTTGTCGCATCAGAAACCCACCGATCGACCTACACTTCATTCTGGACCAGCGACGGGTCGGTGTATAGCTCGCTCGTGACTACCGACCAAGTTGTTGCCAGCACCACCGGCTATGCCACAGCCACCATTTCTCCTTCTCTTGCCGACAGTTCATCTGGTGGTAGCTCACTCTCGACATCGAGCAAGAAGATCATCGGAGGCGTGGTGGGCGGTATCGGAGGCGCTATTCTCGTTGGTGGCCTCGCCGTTGTGGCTTGGAGGATCTGGGGCAGGAAGAAGAGGCCAGCCGTGCCGCAGGATGAGTACCTGGACTCGCAAAACGACAGCATCCGCAAGGAGAGAATAGCGAGCGGTTCTGGACTCGAGCGATACCAGCAACCACACAATGCTCCATACCATAACCCGGGCGGCTCGGTCAACACGGCCAGCAACTTCTAAACGCCAATGAAATTGGATATTGCATCTTGCTTTATTGCTGCATTTGAGCGTAATGATGGATACGGTCGGTACATATTGCAGATCATGTGTTGGAAGCGGCCGAAGATAGGCGGGCTCGCACAAGCATTCATAGAATGGGGAATGGCGTTGAAAAGCATTTGGTGTCTCACCTCGGTTAGGGAGCACAACACCGTCGCGACGACGATATCAGTATCAGAATTTGTATAGTAGAAGTAATGCATTGAAAAACTCACCACGCATGTTCCTTTTCTCGAAGGCCGCAACTCAATATGTTGCTTGGCTTCAAAACTCAAGACCGCTTCGACGATGTTGCAAGAGCTGGACGAGGTCAAGCTTGTAGAGGTTGTAGGCAAAGGATGGGGTTAGATACCCGTCAAGGGGATGCAGAGAATTTCGGTTGACCGTGTATTTACGGACGGCGCTCTGCGACACTGGAATGCTGGCTCTATCTTTCGAAGACCGGGCTGTAACAGAATGCCATCGTGGTGTACATGTAACAGCTGGGCGAAATCTGTTGCGATGGCCTGCACGCACCGCCGTTTTTGATCCAAACGACAAGCACTGTCGGCCGCATGTGAACACGGCCGATTGCAGCATGTTCGACTTCGTTGGCACAACAATTTACGGCAAGAACCCGACGACCAGTTCTGAATCTCAACTCACATCTCCTGGAACCGACACATCAGTTTTCCTACTCTGGACCGAGTCCCGCCGCCTTGTGGCCGGTGTCATCGACATTAATTGCATTTGCGGCACGACTGTACCGGGCGTAGCGTAGCGTTCTGTATGCAGCCCTATCTGGAAAGATACAGAACTGTCGTGTTGTCATCCAGGCGGACGGGACGGTTTGTGTAACGCCAAGTTTTGGGCGCGGATCCACTTTGACTGCACTGCACTGCATTTCAAACGCATTCGTTGTTGCGCTTGATGAACACCACGGATACGAGATGGGTTGGATCCGGTGACCTGGATGGTGTTTGAAGCGTGGATGGATAAATTGCTGCTGGAGCTGACACTTCTCTTCCTTTCTCTCACCTTACTCGCCATCATGTTGAGCACGATCAGACATTCTCTCCATCTTTCTTTTCCGTCGTCAAGGAAGCGTCACACTGAAGCCCAATCCGATGCCTGCTCGACCAGAACCAGAACAGACCTCAAGAGCATTGCCACAAGATGGGTCGACAGCAAACGACCTTCCAAATGCATCAATTCAGAATCGAGAAAATCTTCCGCAAACACTTCGACGATCAGTCGTAGCTGTTCAACAGCAACCCAGCCCGAGGGGAGACAAGATACTTGTACCAACCGCTCACCCGACCAATTACTTGCCGCCCTTGATCGATGCCAATCTCTCTCCCACGGCAAAGGCAAAGCACGAACCCAGCCGCAGCCTCCAACAACAATCCCATCATCATCAACCTACCACACCACATCAACCTCCAAAGCCAAAGACCGAGCCTCCTGCCCTCCAACCCTCCCCTCCCCCTCTCCAACCGAAACCGAAGCCTCTCCACGGCACCTCAACAACAATCCAAACGTCAAAGAAAGTTTCCGAGATCGACAATGGGAAAAAGCTCGCACCACCACCACGCCACCCATCTCAGAACTCGACCCTCAAATCCGTCGGAAAAAGAAAGCTTCTGATCTCAGAAGTTTTCGCGAACCTCAGCGAGCGGCATCAACTTCGGCAACATCGACGAGAAGGAAAAACTACCCTTTCCCAGCCCTCGCTCTTCTCGCTGAGGATTTGGAATCTTATCGGTCTTGGATGGAGATGGAGGAGTCAAGGAAAGGAAAGGAAAGAGACGTGTAACTTTTTTTTGTTTTTGTTTTGAGTCTACCTGATCCAACTAACTAACTACATCATTTTCCCCATCCTTTGTCTTCCCCCTCTTCTTCTTGCTGCAGGACGACGAATATTGAAAAAAAGAAAAAAAAAACTTCCTAGCTTCTAATCTCGCCGTGAAAAGAAGAGAGCAAAAGAGGAAGATGTAGCAGCGTGGTTAGAAGACTGGCACTGTGAATCTCTTCGAATTGTGGGGTTGGGTTTTCTGGGGCGACGGGGGAGGTTTGGGGGTTCGGGGATGTAGGTGTACATGTTGCTTATCGACCAGAATGTGGATGTGGGAGGAGTCATGGTTGGTTGAGGAGAAATTTCAGGTTCAGGTCTAGAAGGGTGTATGTATGGTCGTGTAGTGGGACGCTGGTTGGGTTAGAGGTACGAGATATGAGATTTGTTTGTTGGGGTGCATACATGTGCTCAATCAATTTCTCGTTTGACCGCTTCTTTGCGTGCGGAGATGATTTTCGAAAGATGGTTGTTGTTGACTTCCGGACCACATTGCTCTTCTCACGACACAAGTTGATCGTTTTCGCCAAGAATGCCGTTCCAAGGACGACAATCTCGACGATGATGTCCTCGGTCGACAAAGGACAAGCTTTAACTTCCTTGATAAAGCCTTGCGAAATAGTGCTGTCGGTAGACTCTGGTTCTTGAAGATGCGCAAGACTTTGACAAGAGGTGTTGCTGGCGTTCCAGAAGGTCAGGCGAGTCTCCGCGAAGGCAACTGCATGCAGGTTGCCGTTCAGTACCACGAGTTCATTGCAGGTTTTTGCGCACCACTCCAATGAGCATCGCCGGAGCGAGGGCGCAGGTATCCCATAGCTTGCCCGGTGATGATAGCTAGTCGGCAAGCGTAGCGAGAAGAAGTCGAGCAGCTGGAGTCCTCGGGTTTCGTAGGAACAATAAGATCTCCATGATGTCCCGCAGATAGGTATCCCACTACAAGAGGACAGCGGTAAACACCATCTTCTTGGTGTCCAAATCTGCCTTCTCTGCTAGGCCGTATGTGCAATTCTGTCCGACTTCTGCGCTGCCTGTACAGTGCGATTCGCTGGTGGCCGAAGTGTCCTTGTAGTCACTAAAATCCCCATGACTTGTAGACACAGGCCATGTACAATGGCCAGAAGCACATGAGAAAATTCGTTTCTGTGTCCGATGCGAAAAGGTCACTGTATGCTGCTCGCGCGATCAGGGTATCTGCGCATGCTGTGCCAATTTTGTTGTCGTCGGACCAAAAGACATAAGCTTTCTGGGAGCCTGAGTTGAACGTATGTGCTGCCCCCGCCCTTGCAGTCACTCTGAGCATGTCAGTCTGCAAGACATCCGTGTGGAGGACCTGCTGTGCGAAAGGGCCTATGGTGAGGGACAAGATGGCCAGCAGGGCTCCTGTGGCAGTCACGCTTGCGCCCCAAAGGGCACGACCGGTCTCATCGAAGATTTCCGAGTCCAGCAGGCATTGCGGGCGCTGTTCAAAGTAGACCCATTTCAGCTGGCCGATACCCTCCGCCACGGCCGGAGCAAGACATATCCGGCATGCAGTGATGAGCATCGATACCACAGCACTCGTTTGAATACCCCAGACCATATTCATGGGTGCAAATCGAGTCCGTGGATTCGATTGAGAAAGATCAAGATTTCCTGCAGATATGTATGCTAGACTTTCTGTGATTGAGAGTACTTAGTTCAGGCCACCAAGCCATCATCATCCTCCCGTGACCCTGAGAAGGGATATGTAATGACTTGCACGGCATTTTTCATTTGATAAGGTCTTGGAAGGACCATTTTCGTTCATGACAGCTGAGTGCACTTTAATGAGCGTGTCTCCCGAGATCGAGAGGACTCGTGCTGGTCCGAAGCTGTCTGATCTGCCAACAACCTTTGGTACGAAGTATGAAGCAGTTTCATTGTTTTTTTTTCCACCATTGCGTGGCGAATATTGATGTTGATATGACTATGTCCGTTAGCAATTAGAATGGAACTCAACCTGAAGTTCTCGAGTTTCTAGAGACTGATCAAGGCGACTACAGCTATCACGGTGTGACTTCGTCCTTCAATTGATTCTTCGGGGTACAAATCGTCGTTCACGGGGCTAGATCTGCGCTGCTGGCACCTTTAAGCTAAGCATTCTTTCACGAACCGGCTCGCAAAGTGAGAAAGTTGTTCTGATATGTGTAGCATCATCTCGCGGCCGTAATTTGAAGGCACATTGTGTCATCTGAATCAGGCGCACATTTCAGCACGTCAGTCTTCGGTCTTGGATTGGCATTGGCACAAAGACGGACACTTGGTACTGTCTTGACGTGCAGCTTTACACCATCTTCGGAGGACAGTGGTCCGAGCCAACTGGCTGAGAGTTTTCAAAGGTGGTGCTCAAGCTCAAGTCCCATAGCCGGAGAGTAATCATAGCAGGCGGTCGTGGTCCATTGCCAGGCTTGTTCTCTTGAGGGGATGATACAGCTCCAGCCTCATGTGGGCAATGCAGATTCGTGCGGACAGTCCAAGCCAGCCGCTTAAATTTGTCACGCCGGTGGCTACCCTTATTGCTCTTTCGGATGTCTCATAGATCTTGCCTTTGCGTAGCCTGCTTGTAATATCTCGGCACCTCGTCGCCTTGCTGCGTGTTGTTGGTAGCTCATCGGAATCGTCGTATGGGAAGATGGGAAGACAACGGGAACAGCCAGGTATGGAATGTCGCTTCACTGAGGATCGATTCCGCGCTGAGGAGCCCTTTGATGGCAACAAGATAAGCAAACAGACATAGTCTGAGGTCATATGTTCCAGGATTGCTGTGAGGTCCCTCGAACAGGATTGCAGGTGCCCAGAGAATGTCCAGTCAAATGAGCCATCAATTTTGAATCAAAATACCAACTCTGCCTCAAACGCCTCAGTCCGCTTACATAAGTTCTTGCTCGACCACTTTCCTCCCTACAACAAACATCGACATGACTTCAAGAGGCCAAGCAGACCTCTTCGAAGACGTTCTCAATCTGGAAGACCAATACTATCGCGAAGGCTACGATTTCGGCGTCGCAGATGGCTCCAAAAGTGGGCGAATCGAGGGCCGCGTTTTCGGACTTGAGAAAGGCTTTGAGAAGTTCCTAGAGATGGGTAAATTGAGCGGGAAAGCAGCAGTTTGGGAAGCGCGACTGCCGGATGTTATTAACAAAAGCGAGAGGAAAATGGCCCAAAGTCAAGCTATCATGCCACAACTTGGAAGCAATGAGCGCCTTCGAAAGCACGTCGAACGCCTGGCAACGCTCACAAATCCAGACGGCGTGAGCACGGAGAATAGCGAAGACGCGGTCAGCGAATTCGATGATCGCTTGAAGGACGCCAAGGCGAAAGCTACGTTGATTTCGAAAATTGCTGGAGAGGATGAGTTTGCGGGCGGCATGAACGAGAATGGCGGGAGCTCGAGCGGCAAGGCTCTACGGCTGAGGAAGGAGAGTGACAGTGGAGTTGCTGGGAGAAGAACTGGCGAGATGGAGGACTTTGTCGGACTGCCTGGAAGGAGCTGAGGCGACTGGTCATCAGAAGATCAAGGACACCCTTCTCTCTCCTTTGATCAAGAGCGCCAGAAATCACTCACTAGCACCTCTTAAATCCCGCGTGCTAAAGTCTTGGAGTCCCTTCAAAGTCATCAAATACATCAGTGACGAGAACCAGCATCCTGCGCAGCTGTATGGCGGCATGTAGGAGCAAGAAATCTGCTCTGGGACTCCGAAAGCTCGAGTAATACTACGATCCTACGAAACATTTAATAAGTATATAATCAATCAGAAGAACACAGTAGTCACGAAGAGAGATCCAATCTACCAACAACTCTTAGAAACCGATACATATACACATCTGAAACACTAAACTCACTCCTGATAAAAACCCCACAAATCATGTCCTCAATCCCAGACCGAGCACTATTTTTACCTAACACCCCGCCAAGACTTAGCCAGTATATACATCTTTGAATCGAAGTTCACCAATTACCACCTGGTTGTGTAGTGTAGCGGTTATCACTTCAGATTTTGAAATTCTATCAATCATTCTGATAACCCCAGTTCGAATCTGGGCACGACCTGATTTTTTGGTAGCCCGGTAGCCGCACAATTTCAATTTTTTTTCTGAAGTTGTGACGTGACTTTTTTTTTTTTTTTTGCGTTTGGATGGTTGGGATGGTCTTGGCAGCTGCGAATAGCGGGTTGAACTTGGAATGAAGTAGAGAGGGATGGATGTTCTTGATCGTTGGTTACAAGAGAGTAAGTAGAGTGTATATACATACAATTTTCTGATATGTGATGTGATGTGAAACTTGGAAGGTTTTATTTGCACGTTTCTATGGCTTTGATCTATCTGTCTGACAAATTGTACCTTGCTTTTCGTGTCTTGTTCAGGTACCGATGTCTCATTTGTCAAGATGCAACTATGCATGCAAAATGGGTGGATGTTCGCGGCAGCCGAGTCGTGCTTTGGAGATATAGGTATTGTGGCATTCAATGTCAGAGTATCATCTCATATCTAGATCTAATATACGAACGCGTGAGCGCAACGATCAATAATAACTCGCACCGGGTATTCTCAAAGGCACACATATACAACACAACCCTCATAATCCCGCTTTTCACACAATCCCATATCCCGATGCCGCTGTAAATCCCTCAAAACGCCATCCCCGCTCGCTAAAAACGCAGATCCAGAACCAAAAAAATAGCACACGGAGAAACTGAGCATGAGTTGAATCACACCCTCTTTTTTTTTACCATTCCACTCATACAGCCAACGGCTGCTGCTTCTTCTTCCTCCTCTCCTCCGCAAACACCTCCCGACTAATCTCCAACACCCTCTCAAACCCCTCCTTCCCCCTCGCCGCATTCTGCTTAAACCTCTCAACCGAGAAATCCTCAATCGCACTCTTAATCTTCTGCCACCCCCCACACATCGCGATGATTTTCGCCCTCTGTTCGAAAATCGTACTGCTTTTCCCCACATCCCGTATACTCGGTCTGTACACCACCGTCTCCTGCACGCTGAGCAAATCACTCCACGTCAAATTCTGACTGCACATGGTGACTTTTTTCGCGCGCGCGTCGACGTACGAGACTTCGTAGACGAGCGAGGTGTCCTGGCTTCCGCCGAAGAATGTTTGGACCCATTTGGGAGCCGATTGTTTGCAGGTGATGAGGCGCTCGGTTCGCAGGATTTTGGTGGACGGGTCGATGGTTCGGGAGATGGTGTCGACTGCTATTACGTGTTCGGATTTGTCGTTCCACGGACAGTATTTTCGCCAGTTTGCTGTGCTGACTTCGTCCCAGGAGTAGGCGAATTCGTGCTCGGTGTTGAAGATCTTCATTTTTTTTGGGAGGGGGGGTATATGTGCTTGTTGATACGTGTGCTGCGGTGATTCTGGGCCTATTTCAGGCGGAAGACCGAGTAAGGCGTGGCTCGGTATGAGTATGCGCGCGCGAGTTTCCGAGAATTTCTGGGAGTGAGGATTCTCCGTGCCGAGAGGCGAAACACCAGGGACGCGTTTTCCGGGCCGGAACAGGTTTGTTCGGTAGATGTATTATTCGTGATAGTCGTCAGTGTCGTGAAGATGGCCGGAAGGAGTGTGAGTGACGAGAGCGTCGGCGGCAGATGATGGAAGATAAAAGAAGTGCAGCAGCGAGATGGGAAAATGGAAGGGTTCGAGAGCGCCGGGAAGGGAAGCACAGGCCGCAAGCCGATCTTCTCCGGCCGGAAATGCGCTCCACGCAGGTGAGGTGTTTTGATTGGTGCATCTCGCCGAAGAAGCGGAGCATCACCCAGCATGAATTTCAGGAATGGTATCGCGGGTACAAGCTCGTTGTAATTTGGACAAGATAACACACGATCGCGCTGGTGGGACTGTCATGATGCCAGGCTGATCCTCCCTCGGCTTCCGGATCCATACCATCGTAACGAGTGGCAATTAGCTATGAGATGGCATAGAAAGACAGCAGAAAGAGAGTCAGTGTCGTCCTTTCTGCTGGCCTTGTGAGAAAATATCCCAGGGATTTTTGACATTCCCAACCTCCTTTTGCGTGGATCCTCCAACGTGGCCAGCTCGGGCTTTGCGGTAAAGCTCAACCCGCAGCCTTACGGAAGACCACCATGGCTGGCGTTGCAGCATGCAAGCAACGAACGCGAGTCTCATGCATCTGGAGGAGATTGCAAAAGATAGCGGAGACGAAGAAGAATTCACAAAAGGAAAGTGGTCCAGTTTTTCATATATGTCAGAAGGAAACATCTACACCTGCACACATTCAACTCCGGATCCCCTGACTCCTTACTATGCATGTCCATTCGCCCTCGCAGGCCCCCCACCAGCACCATCAGCACCATCATCATCCGAATCATCTCCAATCCCAAAACGATCGCGATCAACATCTCGATAATGTCTTTGATCAGCTTTACTCAAATCGTCTAATTCCGCCTCGTCAAAATCCCTCGCAGCTTCGACATCTCTTTCAACTTTACTCGCGCGAGCGTCGAGACCCAAACCGCCATTACTGCCATCGTATGGATCTGAAGAGAAAACACTCCTATAGCCTTTTCGCGATCTTCGACCGCGCCAGACGACCACGCCCCAGATTCCTGCGATGACGATGACGATGAAGAGGACCACTTCGCCGGAGCGGCGGTAAGCTTCCCATTTCGCGGCTAGGAGACGGGCTTTTTCGGTTTCTTCGGCGGCGGTGGAGTTGGGGTGGCCGCCGACGGAGACCTCGACACCCTTTTCGCCGTCGATGCGGGAGTCGGCTGGGATGCCGCCGATGGAAGCGATGTCGACGCCCATGAAGCGGTCGAGCATATCTCGGGTTCGCCGGGGATAGTCGAAGGGGACCATGTGGGAGGAGTTGTAGAAGCGGAGATAGGTTAGGTTGCGGGCAGTCTGGTATTGACCGGCTGGTTCGCCTTCGAACTCCCAGTCACGGCGTGGAGCGGTGACGCCGGGGGAGAGTTCCATGCCTTTTGCCCCGTTCCACTCCAGGCTGTTGATGAGATTTTCCGTCCCGACATGGTTGCAGATCATATCCTTGTCTCCGGAGAAGAGGACGATGGGCACTTGGGCCAGGAGGTCGGGGAGGAGCGTGACGGATGGCGCAGAATGCTTGGCGACGAAAGCTTGTGAGACCTGGTTGTTGCATTCCACCCAACCTGTGTTCTTATCTTTGTTGACGTGCAGAGCATTCAGGACATCGTCGCGGCGGAGGTAGGGTTTGACGTATTCGAGATCCGGAGGCCAGTTCATGCCGCAGCTCGGATAGGAGTCGCGAAGTCGGACATCGTACATGTTCACGCAGCCTTGGTCATTCTGGGTGTGCTTGAGAATGTCCTGCATGATATCTTCACAGATACCGGAGTCAACATGATCCTTTGCGCCCCTGTCGAGTTCCGCAATGCAAGCCTTTTGCTTTTCCAGAACAGATTTCTCGGCTTCGGATCCGCTGGCGAAGAGGTTATTCTCGAAGGCAAAAGGAACAAAAGAGGGGTATTGGTCAGGACCAGAGATCCAGCCGTTTCCAATGAGAAGACCTTTGAGCGGCCATTCGTCGTTCATGTGCTGTTTATTGCGCTTGATCATGGCGTCTGCGACGTAGGGTATCCATTGTCCTGCGTAGGACTCGCCTGCAATATAGATCTGGAGGAAATGTCAGCATTTCCCGTGGGCTCGCTGCGTAATGACGCTTCCGACTTACATCTGTATGCGCGTACTCGGGAAATATGTCAAACCATTTCTCCAAGAAGGTCACCATGTGGCTGGCCATCTCACTCATCTCCTTCACGTATGCATTGGTGTCACTGTAACTGAAGCCAGTGCCAACGGGCTGGTCCACGAATAGTACGTTCGCGAATTCATCCCAGCTACCCTCCTGCACTCTCAATTTCCCGTCCTTTTGTACTCTGTACGGACCAATCTCCATCAGCGCTCCATCCATAGAACTGCAGCCTGGTCCACCATTCAGCCAAAGTACTAGGCGACTCCTGTTTGCAATATGCCTGTTCTTGAACAGCCAGAAGAAGAGATTGGCATGATTGGCTGGCGCGATCTCAACATGGCCGGCCCACATGTCCAGTCGAGGAGATGCAGGCGCTCCAGGCAGATCATGGACATAGTAGTCGGCGGCCGTCTTGGGTACTGTCTGTGCGTATGCGGTCGGCAGGCATATTGAGGCTAGCAAGGCCGGTATGGCTAATAGAGACTGCCATCGTATTCTCGATGGCGCAGAGCGAGTGTGTGGATGCGCCATGTTGGCGACTTGGGGAGGAGGCGTCGGGGTTGCGTGGCAGCAAGGATGGCTATCTCATGCCGTTGCGGTCGCGTGATTCGATATTCAAGTACGAATGTTCGGTCGCGGGATTGTTCAGATGCAATTGGAATGATGCGAATGGTGGAAAGGTGAAATGGCAACTGGCAACTGGCAACTAGCAACGTGTGGTTCTCCTTCGGCGTAGCTTCGCTCAAGTGGTGTGGACGGATGTCGGAGGACTGGCGCTCTTGCAGTTGACCATGCGACCAGAGCTGCCAACAAGCAGAATGGTAACACACAAGTCAATCAAGAATGTATCGATAGATCTTGCTGAATAAGTTAAGGCTATTGAACGACATTCGCGGCAACAAAGATCCAGATTTCGGGGGCTGGCTTGGGTGTTGGATTAGGTAAGCCCTGAATATTCCGACCACGTGACGCGCGTGTTTCGCCAACCCCCAGGCGCGTTTCCCGTCGCCTTGTCCGCTGCCTGAACTGGGAAGTCAGTCAACACCGACGATCAACACTGTTGCCATCCCCATATCACACCATGCTACGCGTCCAGAGCCTTCTGATATCGCCATCATGATGCCTGCGTGAGTGCACAATCAAGTCTCGGGGTGATGCGCCCGCACTGACACCTCCCAGCCCAGGCGACCAACACCGCGAGAACGCGCACACCGTCAACCCCTTCGTCCCAGCACAGCCGCATGTATCGGAATACACGGCAGCAGAAATTGCAACGCTTCAGAGCCGGCTTCAGAAGCAACTAGGTCCAGAATATATATCCACACGGCCCGGCAATGGCGGCGGGAAGGTGCATTACCTCGCCGCCGACAAGGTGATAGGTCTTGCCAACGACGTGTTTGGCTTCAATGGCTGGAGCTCAGAGATTCGGAATGTCACAGTGGACTTTGTGGAGGAGCATCCGCAGACGGGACGAATCAATATCGGCCTGTCGGCAGTCATGCGAGTGACGCTCAAGGATGGCACCTTCCATGAAGATATAGGATATGGCCATTGCGAGAATACGAAAGGAAAGGCTGCAGCATTCGAGAAGGCGAAAAAGGAAGCGGCCACAGATTCCATGAAGCGAGCTTTGCGAAGCTTCGGCAATGTCCTGGGCAACTGCTTATACGACAAGGACTATCTTGGTAGGGTCACGAAGGTGAAAGTGGCGCCTTCAAAGTGGGATGAGGAGAAGTTGCATCGCCATCCAGACTTTGCGCCCATCAAGCGTGAACCACCGCAGACACAGGATCCTGCGCCCCAGAGGTCAGGCAATGCGATGCCGCGAAGCGCGAGCGCGCAGTCGATGCGTTCCGTTGGATCTGGCGAGTTCGAAGATGACTTTGATGGGAATGAATTTGATGAGACTGATTTCAACCATCCTGACGAGGTGCATGTAGATGAGCCTGTGATCTCGAATGGGGCACAGATGACTGCACAGCGAGCAATCAACGGACCACAGGCGAACGCACAGCGACAGACTATGACTCGGACAAATTCAGTGCCACAAACGAGACCTCCGAATATGCCACAGCAACCGCCAATGCAGAACGCACAAGCCCCACCCCACGCACCAATGGCTGCTGCCCAGCCTCCGAATAGGATGCTCCCTCCACAAACACCAGGGAATCAGCCCAGACCTCAGCAGCCACAAGTGTCGAATGTCCAGGGGCAAGCGAATGGTGATGGAGTCAGATCGAATTCTTCATCCGGTAGCACCGTCGGATCGCCTGCAGCACAGGCTCAGCAGAGACAGAGTAATGGCCAGGCACATGTTTTAGACCAAGCACCAGCTCAACCACCACCCGGCGCGCCTGTAGGATTTGTCTCTGGACGAGCAGCGGACGGAACACGACCAGGCGCTCCTGCAGCTTTCAATCCACATGCCGAGAGTCCCTCAATACGGCGAACAAATGGTATCGATCCGCGAGTGTCAGCGCCGATCAAAAGGACACAGCTTGGAAACCAGACAAGCGCCATTTCACCTGCACCTCTGCCAAATGCTGCCAATTCTTTCCAGACAGGAGCAGCGCCACCGCCGCATGGGCTACCACGAGTAGGCGCGTCAAATTATGTCAATCCTCAAGCAGACATGAATCGAAGAATTGGGATGCCACAACAAGGACGACCTGGATTCCAAGGCGCAAACAATTACAGACCTCCAACAGCAGTCAAAAGGCCCGCAATGACAGACGTCACGAATACGCACATGAATCAGATGGACGGCGCTGGAGACCCCAAAAAGCCGAAGATTGAAGGTGTCGCGACGATGACAGCAAGAGGAGAAGCTGGTGTAGCAGATCAGGCGCCTGTGGCATAGTATGGACGGCGCTGACATGCTAACATCATGATGAAATGTTCATTGCTTTACGAGCGAGGCGTTGGAGGCGAAAAATTCTCATCATTTAGATAACATGGCTAGTTGTTGGCCATGACACGAGGACTCTGGCTGAAAGGGTTAATAGACGAATGGAATGAGAGGGCGAAACCTGTGTCTCGTCGACCTTTTGCAAGCGGCATACGCACAAATCATGATACAATCGACGCTCTTCGCAGCAGAGCTTTTGAAGTGCATTTTTAGCCTCTTCTTTCTTCTTCCTTTCAGATAGTTACGCAACGACTGACTCCCTGTGCAGGGCTGTATCATAGCGCAATTTTCCATTCAACTCAACTCTGGCCTCGTTACTGACCACGCGCATGCCATTCGTTGAGAAAAGCTCACTGAGAAAAAAAAAGACTGTTATCGTTATGGTATCGAAGCTGGATGACAGAAACAGAAAGCTGGGAGGGAGATGTTGGTCTGTCAGTCGGATCTTTCTTGCTGGACTAAATAATGTCAGAGAAGGCATTCAACTTGCTGAATTTCCTTATAACGGTATTCGTCGCGCGAAAGGGGAGTGGATTGATTGTCTCTTGTCAAAATGTATTGCTTTTTGATGGGGTATGGTTTGATAGGTTCTGTGTCGTTGGGAGGTCAATGTGTGTGCAGCTTTTGAGAGCGCTGTTGGGATTGGCAGAAGATTGGTGCGCTCGTGATGAGAAGTTGAGACTATCTTGCTTTGGCTCCTTATCGTCTCGAATAGGCGTTGATGGGGTTTGTGCGTCCATACGAAGAGCTAAAGCACCTCGCTCGCTTCCTACTCAGCAATGGGTCTTCCAAATGCAACACACTTCCATTTGTAGCATTGAACCACTCAACTCAAATACCGTTAGTACCTAGGTAAAGTCGTGAATATCCATCCAACCAAATCCCTCAACCCTCCAAAATCCTCCTCAGTTCCTTTCATCGCAGCAGCTATACACGATTCATAACAAGCCGAAGATACCGTTCCGAAGACCCTCCCTGAAACCCATCCCCAAGCACAGAATCCATCAACTGCAAAATCGCATCTTTATTCACATGAATTTCCCCATCATGCCTCACCAAACCCGCCAAACTCTGCTGAATGTCAACAATAGAATTACACTGATTCGTGAAGCGCCCCGGATGGGCTTTGGGCTCGTGGAGTTCGACACAACCTTCTAACATCCGGAGGAGATAGTAGCCTCTGTAGTACTCGCGTCCATATGCGGGTTCCTCCACGAAACCGTTGCTGATGGACTGCACGCGGTGGTCGGCGCCGAGTAGACGCTTCCATGTCTCGGGATCGAAGTCTCGTTCGAAGATTTTGAGGTTGAGATGAAGAGAGCGATCGCAAAGTCCCGAGCGAGCTTTTCTTTCATTCCTGCAAATCACGTTAGCCAATCATCCTGTATACTATCCCATCCTACGCCTCGCCCCCCCACATACTCATTTTTTATCGCTTCACACCCTTTCGTACAAACCCCCGCAATCGCAAATTGACAATTATGTCGATGTCCTTCGTCGGTATACATCCGTCTCCGTCTTCTCAAACAACATTCCCCCCAACCCGAAATCTTCAAATGTCGAAGTCTAGAGAGTTGTTCCGTCGAGATCGTCCGCATCCAGATTTCGGCGTGGGATTTTTTTAAATTATAGAAATTTAGTTCGAGGTCTGGGGTTTTCGGGAGGAGGGGAGCGACTTCGTTATAGAGTTTTCGGCAGACTCGGAGGAGGGTGAAGGGGGATCCCGAGATGGTTATTTTGTTTTTCTTGGGCTTGTCTTCTTCGATGTCGTCGTCTGAGGCGGGATGGATTTTTAGGGAGAAACGGTCTTTCCAGTGCAATTTTTGCCCGAGGATTTGGGCGTTGTAGAGGGATTCGTAGATCCGGAGTCGTAGCTCGGTTGGCAGTGCGAGCAAAGGTGGTAGGCTCATGGTTGTAGTTGCGTGTGAGATGTCTGGTTGCGCTGTCTGGCGGGTGATCGACTCTTGTAGACCGATGCGCTTTTCCAAGTGTGTTTGAAGTAGTAGCGGACGGAAGCCTAGTGGGGTCGATGCTGTGTATGGAGTAGTAGAGCAGGAAGTTGTAGTGGGATTCCAGCTTGGAGGAGACGCTTGGGCCAAGCCGAGGTGAAGGAGTTGGGCTTGGCACTCTGAGCTTCATCGGACGCGGCTTCGTGTTCTGTTTGTGTATCCCCAGTTCGAACTACATGTAACTACCAGTACTTCAACACTGTACTGTTCCAATTGCAGGTCTTTCGGGGGTGTCTGTCAATCGACTAAAGAGCAGCCACGGCCCCCAACAACCGCAGAAAGCAGACGGCTCAGCTGCCGACCCAAACCACCTACATTGCCCACTACCCTCGTGGTGCAGGTCAACATTGTAGCAAAAGGCTTTCAAGAAGCTCACGAACGTATCGCGGAGGGGAAGACCGACAGAAAGACGAGAGACTCAATATGCCTCGACGTAAACATCATGGTGTGGCGTCTTCGCTTGGTACAGATGTGCGATCACAACCCTGAGACTCCCATGGAGGCGTCATGAGAGGGCGCCCTCGATCATTGACGACGTCATTCTTATTCATGCCGGTACGCCAAGCGCGATATGGTCACAACTGTTTCATTACTCGCACGTCTCGTATCAACAGGCTTCGATTACGGAACCTGTTGCCGCAATGCTAACACTGAAAGCATCCTTCGTTTCAAAAACAAGCAAACCCAGATCTTCAATTCACTGCTGACAAACTATACAACATGCGGCCAGGAATACGAAAAAGACATCAGTCCTGCTCGAGATGTCTACATCCACTATGGTGACTGCAAGAAGAGCTACAAAGGCTTCGCACTTGCAAAGGCTAACGATCCTGATACCTGGGCAGCGCCAGTGGTCCAATTCGTGCTACTATCCATCATCTTTAGCATGAGCATACCGCGACGCACGCTTTTCGTACCGACATTGAGTTTCGGCAGGGGACCAATATAATATTCTAGGCCTTCGATGCAACTTTCAGCCCCTTCCTGGCGACGTTAGACACTATTCTGTGGGTAGCAGCTATCCCGACCTTTGCTGGCCCGTTGATGGTTTCCGGATTGACAGAAGCCGCATGCCAGCTGGAAATGGTACTTCTGCAAGAGCTTCGACACTGCAACCGCGGTGTCAAGCAGGTGTCCCCGTCGAGTAGAAAATCTTACATTAGCCCGTAGCAACGACTTGCATCACACTTGGCGACAACTTCCCTGCGTCGTTGAGACGACGTATCGTGCCTCGCTCGAGCTCTTGCACCTCATTCTATGCTTTCTCTCCGTCTTCACTGCTTTGGGCGGCACCATCATGCTAATCACGGGAGTATACGGGAATTGCTTCTGCTATGTTCATTCGCAAATCAGTTCAATCTCGACGAAGCCTTTGTGAACGCCGCCAGCGATACGTGTGATCAACGACGTTCGAGCAAGAATTGGATCACGATGGGATCCGTGGCTACTGGGTTTTATGGTCCTCTGCTCTTATGTTGGATGGTGGTATTAGAAAAAGATCCGGGAGGAGTATCGAAGGCGTGTCGGGATGGTGGATCTTTGATGCTTGAAATAGTAGGAGACGTTTAGTAGCTGGTCACATGCGAACAAACCCCCCAGATCGTTCTATGGTATTGATCAGTAGGAAGTCCGATCGCGCGGGGCATGAAGTCAGCAACGAGGTGGGACCATTGCAAATGCCGACCTCGGTATGACCTGTATAATGAAGCTGGCGAAGACGACAGTAATGGTATCAATGCCACTTTGCTCACCTAAAGAATCCCTATCTAAAAGACTACCTAACGTCTCTATCTCGGTCGACGCAATACAACATGGCCGACTTCTCTAAATACGGCGGCCTAAGCGACGAATTCCTCAAAACCCTCCCACTAGCCCCAGACCTCAGCATCGAAGACCTTAAACGTATAACAAACGAAGGCCGAAGAAAAAGCCTCCGTAGAATTTATAGCTACTCTGTCCCCTAAACCTTTAATTAAAAACCATCGAATCCTAGCTCGAGATAGCTACAAAATCGAAGCTCGCAGTTACAGACTAAACTACACCTTTATCTTATACCGTAAGCAGCTTACAGCCTGCCTTATTCAAAATCCCTATCGGACACTTTGGAAGATGAATGCTATCTCTATTACTATCGCCTGAATTGTGCTTATACTTTGTTAACTCGTGTTCCTCTTAGTCCTCTTATCGGATCCGTCGATCTAGATCTCTTCGATTATTAGGAGAGTAAGGTAATGCGTAATATAGCTCGTAGGTATAGAGGAACTAGATAAAGGTCTTAATTTTAAATCTCTAAGTTCTTATAATTGCCTTAGATATAGCCGATTATCGTAGTACTACCGTAGCATTTCCTTTCTTATACCTAAGATCTACCTCTTCTTCTTCTTACAACGTCTTTGTTTATTTCTATAATATAGCTCTTCCGATAAGCACTCGGCTACCGGCTATATTTTCTACGCTACCCGGGAATCTATCGTTCCGGCGTGCATTTACTTAGGTGTCTACTACCTCGCCCCTATATCCGTATATACTTGTTGATTATTAACTACTAATAATCACTAGTTACTGTAATTACATGTAACTACGATTATGATTATTAAGTAAGTAACTAGTAATTATAATTAGTAATTAGTCGGCTGTTTCTAGGCAATACTAGGGTGTATGTTATACCTATAGTAGGTATTAAATTTGCACTGTTTCCTCCTATTTCTATAGACAATAATATACCTAAAATAGGGCACTTCTATCGAGAGGTAAGTAAGTAGAATATAGGTATACGAGGTCGCTAATTTAGATAGGTTGCTAAGTCTATATCTTCTTAAGAGGAAGACCTCTTACTGCCGCTAGTATAGACTTCCGACTAGTTAACTAAAGCCTTCTTAGTACTATAAAGCTATTACCTACAGTTATTGCTAAAGGACGTACTAGCGACTTATCTAACTCTTAACTAAACCGACCGTTATATTACTCCTACTTAGCTACACTTCTAACAAGCCGGTATACTGTCCTTTATCGAAGAAGTAGTATAGAAGGACTTCGAGTAGTATATCGGAGAGGCGGAAAAGGAGGGCTTATAGTTACTATATCGAAGGGTTACAAGGAAGACGACAAAGAGCCTTCGCTGTACTAAGGAGATCGTTAAAAGGGCCGGAGTCTATTAGGAGCGTATATCTAATAGTGTTAATCGAGTCTAGAAGGGCATAGAGCGGAAAGGAAGGCGAATAGCGCTAGGTTCTCGTCGCTACTTTAAGTTTAGTAAAAAACCGTATGTCTGCTTAGAAGAGTGCTTTCTCGGGCTGAAATCGTAGTACCCGATACGGTAGATGTATTTCAAGGATCGGATCGATAGGGTGCTATACTATCTAATCGATAGCGAGGTTACTAAGGTTACTAAGGTTGTTGTTATTAGTTAAGTATAGAATTAGTCGTAGATATTAGTATTCGAGCTTGCTATCGCGCCTGCCTAAACCGCTAAGATTACATTATATTAGCCCCTTAGGGTCTAGCTAAGCCTAATAGATAAGCTTCGCTTAATACGGACGGCAAGGTCCGTACGGCTTAGCCGTACGCTAGCAAACTCAAAGTTTGATATTCATTGTTTAATTTAAGATAACAATACCTTCGATATGCGAGACAACCTCCGCAAGAAGTATAAACTAACTCAAAAAGTGCTAGAAAATTATATAAATACCTAAGCATCGAGTCGGGAAAACAACCTACTAGATCGGATACTATTCTATAAAGATTCGAGCGATCTAAGCGACCTTCTAACCTCCGAAGCTAATGAACTACTGTCTCTAATACTAGACGAGGATACCTTGTTCCTCTAATCTTCGAATACTATACGACTATCTACCTCGCAGTCCTCGAATATAGCGAATATAGCACAGCCGATACCTACGCCTACGGTTACCGAGTTAAAGAGGCGTAGAAGAGGCAGAAATCAGCTAGATCTAGTGTTATAGGCGCATACGAGAGCACTAAAAGATAGGGAGCCTTTAAAGGTAGATAGAGGCAGGTATAAGGCCTTCTACTATATCTACTATAACGATAACGACCCTAATCGGTATACTTCTAATTCTAGCAACGCGCCTTAGTACCTAGCAAAGAAGCACTTTATCTTTATCGGCAGTAAGAAGCGGAAACTTAATAGCACCTATTAGACTAAGATTAACCTCTCGGCGCTATAGAAGAAGCAAGGTACTATTAACTCGGACAAGACTATTAATATCCTTAAAGGAGCCGCCGATAAGGACAAGTTTAGGTACGCTCTAGCTCGCTTTGTAACAGCTAGCAGTATCGCTTATAACGCACTAGTTACAAAGGAATTTAAAGAGCTTATCCTAGCGGTTAATCTATACGTAGAAGACGTCCTTCTTAAGAGCTATACCTTACTATATTCTCGTATTCTATATAACTTCGAGGGCTAGCGAGAACGAGTTAAACTCGCACTATTAGAAGCGCTTAGCTGTCTTTACTTCTATACTAATACCTAGAAGTTACAGCACGGCTATAAGTTCTTCTAAGCTATCAATTGCTAGTATATTAATCTACGCGGTAAGCTAGTCTAAATACTGCTAGATTTGCTACATTTGCTACCTAGTTCTTATACTAGTAACTTCCTTGCAAAGGCTGTTCTTCTATGCTTCTTAACCTTCTAAATATCTAGCAAACTCGGCTAGATAACGACTAACAGTAGTTCCAATAACAATACGCTTAGTCTAGCTATTAAGCGCTTTATAGACTTATAAGGGCACTCGTACTAGAAGGACCGTCGGTTGCGCTATATTAGCTATATTCTTAACCGTGTAATAATAGCCTTTATGTTTGCGAAGGACGCGGAGGCCGTAGAAAGCGAAGAGTTCAGTTAAACAGTGCTAACTAACGACAGTAACAGCGTGTCTATATCTAGGTAGCTCGATATAGACGTAGACTCGTTTGTTAAGCAAGGTCTACTATAGCGGCTATTCGCTCTCGCTAAACTTCTTCGTAAGAACGACAACTATAATATCTTCTAAGAAGTCTATAAGGCCTAGCCTCAATTGCTATATATAACTCTAAAGATCCCTAGCGAGACACGATAGAATGGTTAGCTTCTAATAATAGAAGAGGCTATTCAAATAAGGCCTATTCTAAACACCTTCTTCGATAGAATACTATACCTCCGCGAGTTTAGCTTATCTAAGGATAACTAGAAGGTCCTTACGTATACTCGGAGGTTCCTTAATCTATTTAAAGAGGTTACCCTTCGGCTCGAAGGCAATACTGTTACATTCGATATATATCAAGAGTCTATAGAGTATCTAAGAAGCTACTTTAGTCGCTTAGCTATTAAGAATAAGCACCGGACAGTCCTTATTCGATCTATTAACGTTGCAAGCGTGCTGTTTAAGAAGTACTATAGCCTTAACTAGAAGAGCCCTCTCTACGTAACTATAGTGTTACTATATCTAACTCGACGACTTGCTTAGCTTTAAGGCCGCTCTGTAGTAGACGTAGACACCTTACTCTCGCGTACGAGAGCGCTTTAGAGCGATTATAAGGCACGCTTCGGAAGCTATTAACTATAGTCTATACCGCAACGCTCCTTCGAAGGGCTCTCGGACCTTAAACGCTAGCAAATTGAGTCTTAAACTAACCTTATTGCTACTAACGAGGACCCCTTCGAAGCCTTTATCTACGCTAGTCTAATAGTACTGCTACTAGTTAGCTTCGAGAAGCTAGTATTAATAAGTCCTATTAGCTAGTAGATCTAATAGCGGAAGACGTACGATCTAGCGTTATAGCAATTAGCTATCGATATATTGTCCGCCTTCGCTATATCCGCCGAGTCCGAGAGGACTTTTAGTAAGAGCCGCCGCACTACTAGATAGGACCGCGTACGGATAAGTAGTAACTATATTCGTATAAATAAGTGCTCGAAGAATTAGATAAGAACAGGTGTTGCTAAGGTGCTATTAGAATTGGCCGCCTTAGAAGAGGCGGACGAAGGACTACTACTACTACTAGTCTTATACTCGGTCTCTAGCGCTAGCAACGACGACGGCTTGTAAATCTACCTCCTTCCTAACCCTAAGCATTACTATAGGTACTGATTATATGATTACGTGATTATGATTACTAATTATTCACTTATTATTGACTATGATTATGATTACAGGCGCTGACTAGTGAGTACTCAGTAATCAACTTCCTTGCATCCGTGTCTCTTAAGCTGTTCTCCGGGAAGAATGCGCCTCAGCCCGATGGTCTTCTAGCTCGTGTCTGTGGCGTCAAGAACGTGTACACAGGCCTGATCCGTCTCTACGCTGCGTGCCACTTGACGGGAGACCAGCCGTTCTACGATCTCGCAATGTGGACGGACGTTGGTGTGTTACTGAACTGTTCACGCGGAAGAGATGGGATTTAGATTTGTGAACGCCGGGACTTGCAACGGGGTTGATGCGTGAAGTATGCCTGGATCGCTTCACTACTGGGCATCGAACGCCATATCATTGAAACTCGTAAAATCCTGATCCAGCAATCCGTAAAGCGAAGTATTGGCATTATACCAATCCTGCAAGAAATTCGCATTGTTGCCGCCAAAAGAACTGCTGTCGGGGAGCGGATTCATCGCGGAATCCTGTAACGGGAGACCGATGGCGGAAAGATATTGATCGAAATCATTCAGCGTCATGGTTTCGCCCGTCGAGGTGACGGCCTCGGGGATGCTGGGCAAGGTTTTCTGCGCTTCTGCTTGCTGTTGTTTCAGCCGGACGCAACTGGCGGCGACTTCGTAGAAGACGGAACAGAGTTGGTAGAATTTGTCGATGCCTTCGAATCTTGCGCGCACTGGTTCGAGGGAACGGACAAACGCTTCCATTAATTCCATGTCTTCTGCCGGGCCCTGGAAGTTTGCGATCGCGTTCGAGAAGAGTGTTGTGAAGGCTGTCATGACGGGGGAGTGTAGGGCGACCCAGTTGCAATACATGGCCCAGGCATAGACGTTGCCTTTGTGGGTTTGTGTCAAGTCTCTGCTGAGGCGTAGAGTAGTTCGAGCCGCGGTCAGTGCCTCTGCTTTGGCTTCGGGTGAAGTGGCCACTGCTTGTAGGACTAGTGTCATCATACTCCAATGCGCGATGGTATCCCCGGCCAAAATCGGCTCCAGCGATGGACACTGTTCTTTGTCTTTGGGTGGCAGGATAATGTCCTGAGCCTTGATTCTCAAGTCGAAGGCTCTTTCGAGATCAGTGACGAGGGTTTTGGCGATGGAGGCTCGGTGTTCTTGGGATTCTGTCAAGGCTCTGGGACTGTAGAGTTTCTCGCTGATTACGCCTTGGATTCTGGCGCCTTCGATCCAGAAATTTTGCATGTGGACGAGAGCGTCGGAGAAGGTAGGGCAAAGGCGAGGGAGAGGCACGGTAATGTCATAGTCAGGCATCTGTGGTGCCCGACCTAGTCGCAAGGAAGTGTTCCGATCCATCATATAGCAATTCCAAAACAGCATGCCATTTCGGTCCTGCTCCTCTTGTGGCAACTTGGTCATTTTGCGTTGATACCCGAGCGTTTGACACATCCTCAGAGCAGCTCCATTGAGGCTCCATGCAAGTAATGGTTTGGACATGTCGATGGCGATGAAGGAGCCTATGAGAAGAGCATTGATGTTGTCACGCTTTGCAGCAGCCAGCAGTGGGAAGTTGGATATGGTCGACATGGCCATTTGCTGAAAGATTCTCGACAGCGTGTGATACCGGTCAGCTTTCGCACCAGAGTCCATGGCAGCGAACTCAGTAGCCAGGGCATAGAGTCCAGCATATACCATGATCCTTTCGGCCATGGTACCTCCAACGCCGTCGGTCTGGTGCATGTTCTCGCAAAACTTGATAAAGACATCCATTGGGAGAGCTTGTAAGTAGAGTTCCCATGCAATTGGCGGATACTCCTTTGCTCGAGCAACCAAATCATTGATCTCCGACCAGGGAGGAAGTTCGGAAGTAACATTTCGAAGTGCTGCTCCAGGCGAGATTCCACTGTCGGCCGTACCTTCGGGTCTGATCTTGCTGAGCACACTTCGCAAAGAACTCAACGAAGCGTTGAGTTGGGGATCAGACATCAACTCGTTGCTACTTGTGATGGTTTGCTCCAACACGTCCTTGGCAACATGAGTATCTCGCCCATGACCGGTGAAGGCCAAGTCCTCAACGACAGGTTCGTCGTCGTCGATGTCATGGGCATCGTTTGGTTTATGCAGTGGATCCGGAGGGGTGGGGAATGATTTCGAGGTCGGTGTACCAAAAGCAGATGCCGAAGAGGGATTTCGATTGGCGTCCCGAAGCAGCGTTTCGATGCTGGCGAGTCGACTCTCGATGGTATCGATCTTGTGCTCGCTGTAGCGTCTGTCAGAGAAGACTTCCGTTCCGACCCGGCAGCGTAGTACCTACTACTGCTTAGAAATGGTGATGCGCGAACGTTCCTCTTTCGGCCGTTGAGTTGTACGGCATACTAGCCAGGCGATCAGAACCTCGCTCCATTTCCTAAGCCTGCTCAACCGCTCACCAAGACCGGCGGTCCGACAGTGCGAGCATGGCGGCTTTCTGTCGCATCTGACTTTGCGAGTCCTACAACCTGACGTCCATGTCAGCGTCTTCGCTTGCTGCTCGCTACGCCACGCTCGCTGATCGAGATGTACCGTCACACTGCCAGCCATGTTAGCCACTTCGTTTATCGTTCGTTACCCGTCGAGTGAATGAATGAATCAACTCACCGCTCGGGGTGCCAAGACTCCCGACTTCAGCCGGCCAGCCTCGTTCGATGAATCCTCGGACGCCATATTTATTTGGCCAATCGATATGGGACGGTGGCGCCCAAGATGAGAACGAGGAAGCTCTTGGTTGCAGTGCCGGCTCGCGTTTCTCCGCCCCGGTGATATTGATACAGTATCGGTTGATTCCCACGTCAAGATATTTCATTGATCATTGATGTAATGGCACGATCCTGGCCGATGTGACGATGCTGATGTTGGGAGGAAAGGATTGATGTCTTGATGACACTCGGGCTCCGCGCGTTCCACGCACCTTGCCAATTGGCTTTTGACTAGGTTCTAACTTCTAAGCAAGACGACTCCCTGCCCTATTCTAGAATATGCGGAACGCGCGCGCTCCGTTGGCACATCCATCTTCAAAGCAGACATCAATGCATCTGAATGTATATAGCACATTGAACATACTGTAGACTCCGCCATGTATCCAAGCACTAATCAAGTCCGACAGCCCAGCCAGCACCATGCCGTCCCAGGACAAACAACGGCCAACTGCTGAGTCAAGCATTAAATCGGTTGGTTACAACTACTTGGTATGCTCTGCCCATGATATCGAGGAAAGCTCAAGGACTAACGAAATGGCAGCGGGTATTCAGCTATGCCGACCAGAAAAGCTGGATCCTCAATGTCGTCGCATTCACGGCGGCCATCGGAGCTGGAGTCCCGCTTCCTCTCATGGAACTATTGTTCGGAAACTTCGTCACGACATTCAACCGCTTCGTCCGCAATGAGATCTCTAGCGACAAGTACATGAACGAAGTCTCACGGCTGAGCTTGTACTTGGTATACCTCTTCATCGCCAAGCTGGTATTGTCCTACGTCCATACACTCTGCATCTCCATCTCGGCAATTCGAACAACCAAAGCCCTTCGAGTCGATTTCATGAAATCCCTCCTTCGACAGGAGGTCGCATACTTCGATTCCCCAGAGGCAGGAAGTCCAGCCGTCAAGGTCACCACTACCTCGAATCTGATCAACCAGGGCATAAGCGAGAAGCTTACCCTGACCATCCAGTCCGTGTCGACATTCGTTGCGGTGTTCGTTGTGGCATTCATCTCGCAATGGAAACTGACTCTGATCACATTGGCCATCGTACCAACCATCTTGATCATCACTGGGGTGACAGTTGCAATCGATGCGAAGAATGAGAATCGACTACTCGACATCTATTCCCAAGCTGGACTGATGGCCGAGGAAGTCTTCTCCAGTATCACGAATGTGCATTCCTTCTGGTTACATCCGACCATGTCTACTCGATACGATGCTCTACTCGAGGATGCCGAAAGAGTGGGAATGAAGAAGAAACCAAACATTGGAGTCATGTATTCCACCGAATTCTTTTGTGTCTACAGCGGCTATGCGCTGGCGTTCTGGAAGGGCATCCGAATGTACCAGTCCGGAGAGATCGAGCAGGCCGGAAAAGTCGTCACGGTCATCTTCGCCGTCGTTCTTGCTGCCTCGACATTGACGCAGATTGCACCACAGCTTTTGACGCTGTCCAAAGCCATTTCAGCTTGCGGGGACCTCTTCAAAACCATCGACCGGCAATCCAAGATTGATGCTCTTTCTGAGCAAGGCAAGAAGCCTGAGCACTGTACTGGAGAGATTCTGCTACGGGATGTCGAGTTTGCCTACCCGTCTAGGCCGGGGAATCCTGTGCTTCGAGGCCTGAGCCTGAACGTGCCGGCCGGAAAGACAACTGCACTGGTTGGAGAGAGTGGAAGTGGCAAGAGCACCATCGTTGGTCTCCTCGAGCGCTGGTACGAGCAGACGGCAGGCGAAGTCATTCTAGACGGTGTCCATCTGCAGGACCTCAATCTTCGTTGGCTTCGCACGAACGTACGCCTCATCCAGCAAGAGCCGGTACTGTTCAGCGGCACCGTCTTCGAGAATGTGGAGTATGGTCTGGTTGGCACGGAGTATGAGAATAGCTCACGGGAAGTGAAGAAAAAGCTCGTGGAGCAAGCGTGCATCGATGCATTTGCGCACGACTTCATCAGCAAGCTGCCCAACGGCTACGATACTGCTGTTGGCGAGCGAGCCCGAATGCTGTCTGGAGGCCAGAAACAGCGTATTGCCATCGCCCGAAGCATTATTTCCGACCCATCTGTACTCATCATGGACGAGGCAACGAGTGCGTTGGACCCCAAAGCCGAAGCAGTGGTTCAGGATGCTCTTGACAACGTGTCGAAAAATCGCACCACGATCGTTATTGCGCACAAGCTTTCTACCATCCAGAACGCCGACTCGATCGCGGTGATGCGTAAGGGCACTGTTATTGAGCAGGGAACACATCGTCAACTTTTGGCGCTGGGAGGTGCCTATTCACGGCTTGTCAAAGCCCAGGATCTCGAGAGCCGAAGCAGCGATGACAGCGACTCCACTGCCGATGCAAAGGAAGACGAAGACGAGAGGCTCGAGCAGATCCTCTCCGTCCAACGCACCAAGAGTACCGTGACTCCCTTCGACCTCGAAACGGGACACACGGACGCAAACCAGAACAAGGTCAATTACGGATTGTTGAAGAGCGTGTGGATATTGATGGCCGAGCAGAAGAATCTTTGGCCCAGCTTCTTCATCGCATCCCTCACGGCCGCCGGCGCAGCGGCAATCTATCCAATCCAGGCCTACATCTTCTCCAAGACTTTTGAAGTCTTCCAAAGGCGCGGTCCAAAAGCTGTATCCGACGGTGACTTCTGGGCTCTGATGTTCTTTGTAGTGGCACTTGCTTCGATCCTCATCTGGTTCGTAATGGGCTGGGTTTCGGTCATCCTTTCGCAGACCTTGACCCGCGTG
The DNA here is from genome assembly GCF_000340215.1 of Pseudocercospora fijiensis CIRAD86. Taxonomy (NCBI): domain Eukaryota; kingdom Fungi; phylum Ascomycota; class Dothideomycetes; order Mycosphaerellales; family Mycosphaerellaceae; genus Pseudocercospora; species Pseudocercospora fijiensis. Next base: position 285,973 of record NW_006921534.1, on the reverse strand, counting down.
TATCGACTCCGCTTGTTCCGATGCACGCTGTACCAGAACATGGATTTCTTCAATCAGCCGGAGAACGAGAGTGGTGGGCTGACGGCCAGATTGTCGACGGCGGCGACCAACCTGCAAGAATTGCTGGGCTTGAATGTGTTTTTGATTCTGATGAATATCTTCATTCTGGTGTCAAGCTCTATCTATGGCATCGCTGTCGGGTGGAAACTCGGGCTGGTCTGCGTCTTTGGTGCATTGCCACCTCTGGTCCTCAGTGGCTACGCAAGAATTCGACTCGATGGCCACCTCGAAGCATTAACGTCTGAGCGATTCGCCAGCAGCGCTGCAGTTGCAGCTGAAGCCATCTCTGCTATCCGGACGGTCAACTCACTGACATTGGAACGCTCAGTGCTGGATCGATATGCGGACAGACTGTCTGATGTCGCCGCGAAATCTGCGCGCTCCTTCGTTTGGACCATGGGATTCTATGCGCTGTCGCAAAGCATCAATTTCTTGGCCATGGCGCTTGGTTTCTGGTATGGTGGAAAGCTCGTCTCGAGAGGCGAGTACACCTCAACACAGTTCTTCCAGGTCTTCATTTCCGTACTCTTCGGAGGCGAAGCGGCGGCGATGTTCTTCCAATACTCTACAAGCATCTCGAAAGCAAAGTCCGCGGCGAACCTGATGTTCACTCTACAGCAGAGTGCAGCTCCGGTACTTGAGGGCAATCCACCACCGCGCCCCCAAGACGATGAGAAGCGAAGTGGTCCGGCTGCAGTCGACTACGAATCCTTGACATTCGCGTATCCTTCCCGACCAGGTGCGAGAATCCTGAAAGGCGTCAATGTCTCGATACCTGCCGGTTCCTTCGCCGCTTTCGTCGGACCATCTGGCTGCGGCAAGACCACAATGATCTCTCTACTCTCAAGATTCTACGATCCGACCTCTGGCGACATCAAGCTCGACGGCACTTCGATCCTGACCAGCCCAGCAAGAACCCACCGTCTGAAAATCGGTCTCGTCCAACAAGAACCCGTCCTCTACCAAGGCACAATCCGCGACAACATCGCCCTCGGCCTCTCCGATTCCAGCCTCGAAGCCACCGAACCCCAAATCCAACACGCCTGCACCCAAGCCAACATCTGGACCTTCATCACCTCCCTCCCCGAAGGCCTCAACACCCCCATCGGCCCCCGCGGCTCCCAACTCTCGGGAGGCCAAAAACAACGCCTCGCCATCGCACGCGCCATCATCCGCAACCCCCAAATTCTCCTCTTGGACGAAGCCACTTCGGCGCTCGATTCCGAAAGCGAGAAATCCGTCCAATCTGCTCTCATGCACGCGGCGAAACAAGGTCGTCGGACGACCATCGCGGTCGCGCATCGGTTGAGCACGATTCGGGATGCGGATCGGATTTTTGTGTTTGAGGCCGGCAGGATTGTGGAGGTTGGGCATCATGAAGAGCTGATGGGGAGGAGAGGGAGGTATTATCTGATGTGTTTGGCGCAGGGGTTTGATCGATCTGCGGACGTGTAGGTAGGTTGGATTATTAGATAGCATGATGATTTGAGGGTTGTGTGTTGTAGCAAAGGCCTAAATAGGCAACTCGACACGCTTGCTTGCGAGAACGATTTAGACTTTGGGAATAGGATAGGGTACAGTATAGGCTGCTTGCTATGTGGCCAATTCCGATTTTGCCGACGTCGGGTCTTGGTTCTTCCTGTCGCTTGTTCTTGAATATTTAATCCGTCTCTCGCAGGGTTAAAGAGACGAGAGCTTCGTAGAGCCCGAAACAAGATAACGGGATCGGCTAGGTATCAATCCGAACAACAATTGTATAATCTACCTCCTACCTCCTATAATAATGATCCGAGGTACAAGCATATAGTAGCAGGCATTGATTAGAGATATCTAAACCTTAGTAAATAGTAAATAGTAAATTACTATTAGTAAATAGTAAATTACTATATAGTATTATAAATACTATTACTATTACTTTTTACTAGGACTTCTGTAGTAATAGTAATAGTAATAGTAATAGTAAAATAGTAATTACTATTTTCCTATTTTCCTAGTTTTCTAAGCTATATTAAGATGTATTAGTATATATAAGTATTAGATATATACTATAAGATACAGTATAGTATAGTATAGCTATAGATACCTCGCGGCTATATTAATATTCTAGTATATCTAGAAATATAGTATTTATACTAGTTGTATTTATACTATATATACTATATTAGTATTTTATTAATAAATTAGACTACTATATATATTAGATATATATAGAATACTATTAAATTGATATATAGTAGTATAGTATATATACTATATATATATATATATATATACTAATAGTCTATAGAATACTAGGTATCTAGACATTATTACTAGTATTTAGTCTAATTATAACTTATAGAATGTATTATAGTATCTTATAGATAGTCTAGACTATACCTAAATATATAGTAATTTATATCTAAGCCCTAATTATATATAATAGACTACAAGTAATATTAATATAATTATTAAAACAAAAAAATAAATCTTTTATAAAGAAATAATTTAAAGATTCCTAACTCCTACTACTATATATATACTACTACTAAGCGCTAATAGCTCTAAGCTAGATCTAGATAGCTAAGACTATTATAGTCTAAGTCTATCTCTCTATCGGCAATTTCTTCCTTATTATTATTCTCCTTAATATTCTCTTTCCTAATACCGTCTCTAGTACTAAGAATCTCTTCTATAGTACTATAAGTTAATTCCTTAATATTCTCCTTAGATGCCTTCTTAAGATAGGTATCTATAAGAACTTTCTCCTCCTCTTTATATTCGAAATTAAAAAAGTTAAGCCGTTTAATTAGATAGATATCGTCGTAAATATCGGTATAGAGATAGTAATCTCTAGCCGACTCGATATTATTCTTAATAGTAGTATAGTTCTCGGGAGATACTATACTACTATCGAGAAATAGTCGAATAAAAGCTATATTTAATCTTAGTATATATATACAGTTTAATACAAATCTATTATATCTATTATACTTACTATAATCTCTAAAGTATAGCGAGTATCTTAGAATATATAGACTAAGATATTCGATTCTAGAAACGATATTACTATCGTTTAAAGAGTCGATATAGAGCCGAATATCTAGGCGAGAATTGAACTCGTCTAGATTATCGCTAGAGAAGACAAAGGCTATAAATATTAGTATATAGACCTAGTATAGTATTTTATAGTACATTACCTTTAATTTTCTTATATTCCTTAATATCTTGTTGCCTAATATGTCTAATAAAGTAGGCAATTCGTAGTCGGTTTAAATATTCGATAATTTCTTTATTACCTTTCCCTCTATTACTTACTAAGCTATTAATAATAGCCCTAATAGTTTTGTCTATTTTACTAGACTCCGCTATAGTGCTCTTATTAATAAACCTATTAATAAAAGTAATAGAGGTTAAGGTATCGTCGAAGGTATACATTCTAATAATACTTAAATTAGTATATATTAGTTTTTTTCTTCTATATTAGATACTTACTTGGTATAGTCGTAGTATAGTATACTATAGAATAGTATAGACTCTAGAGTATATAGTAGAGTATCGAGTAGTTGGCAGTAGTGTAATATACTAAGATAGTATAGAACAAAAATTCAACTCTAGAGGGGTAGAGACCGAGTATATATATTACGCTCGCCTCTCGAATTAAGGTTTAGGTACAATATTATAACTATAAAATGTTATATTATTATAATGTTATACTAAAATAACTATATAACGATATAATATTATACAGTTATAATAATATAATAAGTTAATAGAATAAGATAATAATATTATTTTATAATAAAGGTATTATATTATTATATTATCCTAAGATAATAGTATAAGGTCATTCTATGGTTTTTAGATAATGTAATAATAATAATATATTACATAGTTATAATATTATATCTAAACCTTAATTCGAGAGGCGAGCGTAATATATATACTCGGCCTCTACCCCTCTAGAGTTGGTTTTTTTTCTATAGTTCTCTACTATATCTTTACTACTATACTACATTCTAGTATTATTTTTTATACTCTAAAGAAGTTAGAGTATCCTACTATATAAGAAAAAAAGACTAAACATTAATCCAAACTACTAATCTAATATTAAATTTAAATCTAAGTTAATTCTTCTAAGAAGTTAAGAATCCGGCTTTAAGCTTTTTTTTATTTTAAAAATAATAATATAATCTTATTTTATTATTACTATATACTAAGATAATAGTATAACAGCATAAGCACATAATAGGATAATAAGATATCTTTATTCTATTATTCTATTATTTTATTATTTTATTATTTTATTATTCTATTATTCTATTATTTTAATACCTTGGTATACTATTATTTTAGTATATAGTAACTAATTAGTCCTTAGAATAGATACTTTATAGGTAAATAAGCTAATATTTCTATATATAGTAAAAGAAAAGACAATAAAACTATAAATATATATATATACTACTATTCTTTTTATCTATCTAGACATTCTATATATATTCTTTGTATTATAGTCCGTATAGCCTCTTAGATCCGGCAGTCTATTATTAATTAGTTCTTGTTACTAGTATAGGTCTATAGTTAGAATATTCTTACCGAAAACTATCCGGTTTAAATCCTTCTTTCTTAGGATAGAATTTCGTCTTAGCCTTTTTCCTAGGTATAAATATAGAAGTTTCCTTCTTGTTCCTTCGACTAAAAGGCTTAAAGACCTTAGTTTTAATATAAGGATCTTGATTTGTAGTCCCGCCTTTCGCTGCTTAGCCTATAGATTTAAAGGGTTCTATTAAATATTAATATTATAGTTTTAGTTAAATAGAGATAATATATAGACTTACGGCCTGTTTTAGGATTTATAAGTATCTTCTTAGGCACTATATCAATAGTCGTAGGGTCGCCTTTAGGGAAGAGTAAGATAGAGGGAGTAGTAGACATTCTAATAATTATATTAGTAAATAAATATTAGTTTTTTGTATTAGATACTTACTTGGTATAGTCGTAGTAGTATACTATAGAATAGTATAGACTCTAGCCTCTAGAATAGAGTATAGAGAAGTCGTTAGTAGTATAGTATACTAGAAAGCTACAGAAAAGAGAATCAGCTCTAGAGGGATAGAGGCCGAGTATATATATTACGCTCGCCTCTCGAATTAAGGTTTATATATAATATTATAACTATGTAATATATTATTATTATTATATTATCTAAAAATAATAGAATAACCTTATACTATTATCTTAGGATAATATAATAATATAATACCTTTATTATAAAATAATATTATTATCTTATTCTATTATCTTATTATATTATTATACCTGTATAATATTATATCGTTATATAGTTATTTTAGTATAACATTATAATAATATAACATTTTATAGTTATAATATTGTACCTAAACCTTAATTCGAGAGGCGAGCGTAATATATATACTCGGCCTCTATCCCTCTAGAGTTGATTTTCTTTTCTATAGTTTTCTAGTATACTATACTACTAGACTACTATCTACTCTATACTCTATACTATACTAAGAGACCTTATACTATATACTATCAAGTCTATATACTTTGATACATACTAAACTATTTAAAAGAAATAATTTATTAAACTATTTATTATATTTCTATTTGCTAGTTATCTATACTATATACTATAAATAGCTAAGTTCTGTATAGAGCTTATATATATAATAATAGCCCCTAAATATAATTTTAATAAACCAGATGCTATATTACCGCCGCTAAAAGACGCGCCTCCTCCTATTAAAGAACGACTATTTAATTATTCTTTAGACCCTTATAAGGAAAATAAAGTACGGACCTTTACTATTACTTGTACAACCTGTAATAAAGTCTATAAGAATAAGACTTGGCCGTTTAATACAACTAATTTATACGCGCATTATAGTAAACTACATAAACATATAGTAACGTCTAAAGATAGCGATTATACTAGCGATAGTAACGATAACGATAATAATAATAGTCAATCTAGTATTATAGGTAGCAATCAATCTACTTTAGACTCACATTTAACTATAGAACCTATACCTAATCTTAGAAAACGTAAAAGCTTCGGCTTATTTAATAGCGAAGAATTTATTAGACTACTATTACTCTTTCTTATTAATAATAATCTAGCTTTTAGTATAGTATCTAGTAAAAGTTTTAGTAACTTAATCACCTATTTAAATAACGAAGTAGGCGATATACCTTCTAGACAAACTATTACTAGAGCTTTTAATCTATTTTATACTACCGAACTAGATAAATATATTCGAATTATTAAAAAGAATACTAGTAGATTCTCTTTAACATTCGACGAATGGAATTCCCGCAATAATACCTACGATTATCTGGGAATTACTTTACATTTTATTAATAGAAATTTTAGACTAGAAAGTTATTTAATAGGTTTCGAAGAATTAAATCGATGTTACGGTTTAGACACTAGCGCGGCCGATCCTACTTCGGATACTGTCGATCCTGCCGTAGATTATAACGATTAATATATATAGTTTCCTAGGCTAGTAACTAACTAACAATCAATTATCTTTATATACTAGAATCGTATCCGTCTCCGCTCTATAGAGCGTATCCTAACAACTTAGTAGCTTCGCTAAGATTACGACCTAATTGGCTTCTATACTAATTAACTCCTCTACTAGAACCGAGCTATTAGTCCTAATTACGACGAGAACCGAGACGATTAGCTAAGGATCCTCCTAATCTAGCGCCGACCGCGACGATTCGACTCGCTATATTACGACCGATATTTACTCGATTTACACTATTCCGTACTAGTCGGCGGCTACCTACTATAGTACCTCGCTAATACTAATACACTATATACCCCGAATCGCCTAACCGCGAATTCGGTAGGTAGCCGCGCTTTAGCGGCTAGTAGCTATTTCCCCGTATCCCTAGGAAGGCACCCTTCGAGGAACTACGGAAGGATTAGCCCTAACTAGTTAACAAACCACCTTTTGCTACTAATCCGGCTAGCCTTCGTAACGATACTCTACTATATAACGCTTTACGTTAATCCTACGCTTTGTTTCGCTTCTAACCTAGATAGAAGTACAAATCTATTAAACTAGCGGTCCGACCGCTACTATAGTACCGTAATCTTAGATTACTAGATACTACGTCTTATATCCTACGTATTTGTACCTTTATCGGTTACTACGTCCGGTATAGCGAGAATTTTATAGTCTAACTTAGAGCAAAGTACGGCCGTATAGACCTACTTACCTCGTACGTCCTATAATACTACCCGCGACTAGGAAATCCGCTACTGTCTTAGGCTAAGATCGACGAACTATACCTCTATACCCTCGACGGAATCGACTTCCCTAGCTAGTAGGTAGTCGATAAAGGTACCTTAATACAATCGGTTAAGGAACTAAAGGCAGCTTTTCCGAATACTCGCGATTCGTACTATTATAAATAGTTTTACCTTAAGGTATACTCGCCCGCGGACATCGAACGAGTACGAGTAGGAGAGTAACGCCCGTAGCCTAATCCGGCTACTTATCGCTCGCCTTCTTCGCGGGTACCGGAGTTTTCGCCGATTACTTAGTAGGCGGCGTCGTTACTACTACCCTCTCCGAGTAGATATCGACCGCCTAGAGCTACTACCTATTCGGAATAACTACGCGCGCGACGTCCTAATAATTATATAGATAGTATATTGCCCTCTATGTTTCTACGTAGACCGTTACTAATAAGGATCTCTAGCGATAAATCCTCGCCGTATCTTCTACTAGATAACAGGCGAGGCCCGATAGACTATAATTATAAGGACGCGCCGCGAGGCCGCGGGCTAACGAAGGGAAATCTAGGTAATAGCGAGCCTCGTAGCCGGTACTAGTATCTGCTATCTATAGGGTCTACGATAGAGCTAGATCGTAGCGAGATCCGTAAATAGCTAGACTAGTACCGCCTATATACCTTATAGGAGTCGGTATTACGTCGAGGTATTATCTTAGATAATCGCCTCGCCTAATTTCTTATAGAACAATGCCTTTCTTCTTAACCGGATTAGACCGGTTCCTAGGCGGGCCCCGAAGACTACGATAATAGTCGCGACGATCGTTCGCGTATTATAGGTAGCGATCGCTCCTACGCTAGCTAGGACGATCTAGGGTAGGAAGACCGCGACGGCTACTATAGCTACGAGTTCTGAGAACAAGTCGAGGACTATCTTAGCCGGCGTTAGAGGTCGCGACTTAAGAGAGTAGGTTTAGTTTCTAAGAGCAGCCGCCGCGACTCGCTATAGGATTAGAACGACTCGCCCGACGGCTAACTAGCTAGCAGCGGCCCGCGGTTAGGTCTAGACGGTAATTAAGGCTATAATTACGCTACCTATAGTAGAGGGAATACTAGCGGAGATCCTCGCTACTACTAGCAACTAGGACGCGATAGGAATGCTAGCTAGACGGGCTAATTTGCTCCTAATAATCTACGTAATTACTAGTAAACGTACGCCTAGGGCTAGGCTACTCGTAAGCCTAAACGCAACGGAAATGCTAACTAAACGGGCTAATTCGCTCCCGATCTACGTTATTACTAGCAACCGTATACCTAGGGCTAGGCTACTTATAAGCCTAAACGTAACGGAAGTACTAGCTAGATAGGCCCTTTCGCTCCCGATCTACGTTATTACTAGCAACCGTATGCCTAGGGCTAGGCTACTCCTAGCTAGATACGCTAATTCGCTCCCGATAACCCTTACTACTATTAATAAGCGCCGCCCTAGGGCTACGCTACCTATACTAGAGGGAATATAGGCTAGTTACGCTAATTTCGTCTAGATAATCCTCGCTATTACTAACAAGCTTACTAGCAAGCTTATACGCTAGGCCCTTATATATAAAATAGTAGCTCGTATAATGCTAACCGATACGATAGCTATACGGAGTATAGCGAGCTAAATCCCGGTTATTAGCGTAAGAACTAGAATAGAAAGTATCGTACTCGTAGTTCCCTTTCGCTATCTAATAGTTCGTCGAGCGACGATAATAGCTACTATAGCTACTATAGCGGAAATACGGCGCGTATCGCCGGTTTCGCCGTTATCGCTATTATAGAGATCGTTCCTCGTCTAAATTAGACTCCGAAGAACCGGCCGACTATCGGTACCGCTCTAGGTTCGATCTAGCCTATCTAGGATTCTTCGACCTAACTTTAAGTATAATAGAATATAGCGACGGCAATTACGCCTTAGTAGGCAATAAAATAACCTACCGATCGGTATACGCCTTTATCTCGGCGGCTAAGGACTATATATATATCGTAGGATTAGAGGAGGTTCGCCTTAATATTTCCCTTTGTTTCCGCGGAATCGTATAGACCTAGTACTAGGCGTAGATTTCTAGTTAAAATCGCCGCTATCTTCGTAAAAGGTACGGTATTAAGCGTTAGTAAGAGAAGCTTAGTAAGCGCTAGAAAGTTTCGGACCTCGGTAGTAAAGGCGATAAAGCTACTTAACTAGCAATCGTATAGCTAGAAGGACGTTAGAGTAGGAAAGTCGATTATAGACTATATTATTACGACGATAAGGTTAGCGGGCGACGCTAGCTTTAGTAAAGAACTATAGATCCTATAGGCCTATCGCCGTTTAGAGCCGCGTTTCTAGGAGACTCTATTCGAACTAGACGAGGATACGACGACAGACGAATTCGTTATAGCCTACGAGAAGAAGTTCTATATATAGGAGTAGACAGCTGCCGGAGGTAAGAATCGTCGCTAGCCTAACTATTAGGGAATCGGTCGCGATAATCTACTAAGAAGAGCCGATAGTATTTAGAATTAGAAGGATAATCCTAGCTAAACCGGATCGTTAGGCGAGTATTACGCCCGTTTTAATACTAATAAATAGTAGAATCGTCCTAATAACTACTACTAGAACAATTAGCAACCTAACGTAAGCGGAAGCGAGCTATAGAAGAAGTTCTTCCCTTAGAGGGATCTAAAGCGCCTCGATAGGGCCGCCGATACGAAGCCGCGCTAGAATAATTGTCTATAAGCGCACTTCGGTAGCGAGGAAGCCCCGGAGTAGATTCCTTCTAAACGGGCCTATTATAGTACCGAGAATACTAACCTAGAACAGTTATAGGACCGCTCGTAGGACGCGGACGACTCCTAGCCTATTAAGTAAAGTTACTTCGGCGACCTAGGCAAAGATATATATTATTCGGACCTATATTAGTCTAAGTATAGCGCCTACTTTAGCAGTATCGGCACTCCTCTCTCGCTTACGGCTAAAGTCCCTTAAGAAATTAAGGTCCCCTCTAGTATTCGTCTATATCTTTCGTCCGCCTATATCTATAAGATATATAGTTACAAATTCGCGTCGAGGAACCTCTTATACTATTACGTTTATACCGGCTACTCGAAGAAATTAGCTCCGCCGCCGCCTATATAGCAAAGATCGCTAGACAACCCTATAGTCTACCGATCTATAGCGCTACCGTCGGTATAGTACGGCTACGCCTTTCGTAACTTTTAGTATATAACGTTTCCCTACTAGTTTTCGCCCTAGGGCGCTATAAAGTAGATTTATTTAGATACTAGCTATACTATAACTCTCGCCGATAAAGTATTCGTACTTTAGTAGCGCCCTAATATCTAGATTCTCTATCTTTATAAGCCGCTTAAAATTAGGGATATCGTAGGAGCTTAGGCTATATCCGAGTATATTTAGTTAGATTTTTATATACTATCGTAGCGTACGGACGGTACGGTAGCGCTCGCTTACATAGTCCGCGAGGTCTACTTAGTCCCGAGTCTAAAGGCTAAGGTCCTATAGGGAATAGACGCGGTCGCTATTAAAGGTATAAAGATTAACGTACTAGCGAGGAAGGTTATAGTAGCTAATTAGGGTAACGCTACCTTTAAGGTTAGCGTAAAGCGGAAAAAGGGTAAACTAGTCTTAAATCGCCCTATCCGCGTAGTAGGCGATATCCTACTTCTACCTCGTTCGGTAACTATAGTCCTAGTCAATTTTGCCCGCGATCTACTATAATAACGCGACTTCTTACTAGAAGCAGGATTAGTACTACAACCGTATAGATCTACCTAGGGATTATCTACTAGATCGCCGCCGTTAGTATCGGCATATAATTAGTTAGTAGACTCGTCTTTCTCGTACGCGCAAGTCCGTAATAATTCTACCTCTAAAGCACTCCTAAAGGCTAGCTAGCGAATTAGTACGCTACTAGATTCTACTTTTAAAGGCGCTTTTTACGTAGACGCCGAGGATTATAGGCTAGCTACGCTAAATCTAAACGCGCTAATAATAATAGCCGAGCTCGAGTAGAAGTACGACTTAGGTATAACTATTTATAGCGCGCTCGATCGGGCTAACGCAATCGCCGTAGTAGTAGAAAAATATCCTAAGCTCTTTACGGATCGGCGTACTATTATTAATATCCCTAAGTCTAAATATATACCGATTCCTATAACCCTAGACTACCTTAATAAGCTCCCTCCGCTAAAGGTAATTAATTTAGGAAAGCGAGATTAGGAAGTAGTCGATAAGATATACGAAGATCTCTATAACTAGGGCAAAATAGAGTTTACTACTAAACTAATACCCTTCGGGTTCCCCGTCTTTATAGTTTAGAAGCGCGTATCCGATAGGAAGGGCGGCAACGTTAATAAGCCTAGGGCGGTAGTAGACATTCGCGCCCTAAACTATATATCTATACTAGATAGCTACTAGATTCCGCTCTAAGCCGACCTATTCGGCCTCCTAGTAGGATGTAACTATATTAGCACTATAGACTGCCTAACATTCTTCTACTAATAGGGAGTACGTAAGGAAGATCGCTATAAGCTAGCGATTAATATCTACCGCGGATAGGAGCAGTTTAACGTAGCTATTATAGGCTACTCGAATAGTATATAGTTCGTTTAGTAGAAGCTAGATCGCATCCTACGCGACTATCGGGGTTTCGCTCGAGTATATATCGATAATATTATAGTATTCTCGCGGACGCTAGAGGAGTATCTACGCTATTTAGAGGAGGTTTTTCGCCTACTAGACGCTATCTCTATTAGCATTAGTCCGAAGAAGACGTTTCTCGGCTTCCCGTTAGCGATATTACTAGGCTAGTACGTTAGTAGGCTAGGTCTCGCGACGAGCGATAAGAAAATCGCTACGATTACCTCGCTCTAGTTCCCGGAGTCCGTCTAGAAATTAGAGCACTACCTTAGCTTAACTAACTAGCTCCGTTAGTATATACCCTATTACGCGTAGATAGCCGCGCCTTTATAGGCCGAGAAGACTAGATTGCTTAAGGGAGCCCTACTAATAGGTAATAGAAGATAGCGGCTCGTCGCGACGACTCCGTTAAGGGAAAATCTATAGTATCGCTAGGAATTAGTTAAGGTATTTAATTACCTCTAGTCTATATTTAGGTCGCCCGAATTCCTCTATTACTTCGACTACTCTAGGCGACTTTACGCTAATATAGACTTATCGAGGGAGTTTAGGCATAGCGTAGTAGTCTACTATATTAAAGGCGATCTAGAGCCGCTCCTCGACGAATACGGTAAAGCGTAACTGTTTCCTCGCTACCGTATCTAGCCGATTCTATTCCTTAGCCGAGGATTAAGTAACGCGGAGAAGAGATACTAGCTAACGGAGCTAGAATATTCCGGGATTGTCTAGATAGTAAGAAAAATCGGCTATTTAATATACGCTTTAGCGCACTCTACTACGATTTTTACGGATTACTACGCCGTAGTAGGCCTTACTAACTCGGTCTCGCTAACTACGACGACCGATATAGGCAAACAAAACCTTAAGCTAGTATAGGCATCCCTATACCTATCTTAGTTTCGTATTAGTATAGTATATCGCCTAGGCCGTATCTACCTAGTTTCGGACGCTCTTAGTCGCCTTCTTAGCGACCTCGAATCCCCTAAGAAAGATCTAGAAGCGGAGAATTTAGATCCCTTTACGTACTATAGTTATAGCGGTTCGTCCGGTCTAGGGGCGTTCTATATAATTCTAGTAGAAATAGATCCGGCATTTAAGCGTAAGCTTTCGCTAGCGTACGAGTACGACGACTACTAGTTAATAGTATAGCGCCTAGTACGCCGCGCGCGAGCGCGTAACGCGCTCGAGCGCTTATATCTTAATAGAGTAGATATCCCCGCTATTATAAAAGACCTAGTTCTATATAATAAAGGCAAGGATCTGTTCGCTAGGGACGAGTTTAGCAACCTCTTAGAGATTAAGTTCTTCGAGCGTAACGACCTACTCTACTACCGCGAATCTACGGTAGGTCGCGAGCGTTTATATATCCCTTAGTCTATAGTTAAGGACGTGTTTACGTAAGCGTACGACGATAGGCACTATTAAGGGTTCTATCGCTACTACGACCGGCTCTAAGCGTCCTTCTATATCTAGGGTATAAGTAGGAAACTCCGTAAGTATATTAACTATTACTAGTAGTGCCTCTTAATCTAGACGTAGCGTTATACGCTATATAGCGAATTGCAACCTATCCCGCCGACTAGGGGCGTTTTCTATACTGCTACGGTAGATCTAGTAATAGCGCTACTAGTTAGCCCTAGTAGTATAGATACTATCCTTATATCTACGTATAAATTCTCTAAAAAAGTAGCGATAGTCGTAGGTCCTAAAGATTAGGAAGTAGCGCGATAGGGCGTAGCGTATATCGACTACCTCTATCTTATAGATATAAGTTTTCCTATAGTTATAATCGCCGATCGGGATCCGCGTTAGCTCTCGGGCTTTATAAAAGGCGTCTTCGACCGATTACGCTCTAAGCTACTAACTTCTATAGTATACTATCCCTAAACCGATAGGCAATTAGAGAGAACGAATTAGACGGTTAAGACCGCGCTTCGATACTAGCTCTCCGAATACCTAGGCGAAGATTAGATATAGTATATCGCCTCTCTCTAGGCTACGTTAAACAATTCCTATAGCGCTATAATAGGATAGTCGCCTAACGAGATCGTAATAGGAACGCGTACAAATCTAGACTCGATTACGTACTTAGATAATTATCCTAACGAACTAGCGTCGGCCTATAGTAGAATCTAGAAAGAAGCTTAGGATACGATAGCCTAGGGAGCGATAAAGATAAAAGAACGATATAACGCTAAGCATAAGCTATTAATGCTACGTCTAAGCGACAAAGTTATACTTAAGCTCTCCGTTAGGCTTAATTATTCGGGATACAAGGTTCTAAGCTAATTACGGAAGTTCGGCTATCGTCGCGAAGGTCTATTTAAGGTACTCGAGCGTATCGGCCGGCTCGTATATTGTCTCGAGCTGCTATCGATTATAAAGATCTATCTAGTAATCTCTATAGCGTATCTTAAGAAGGCCTCGTCGGAGCTAGATCCTTTTAGGTAGAAGGCTAATTACGAACTACCGCCGGTAGCGGCTATAGAAGCACTTAGCGATTATAACGAAGGGGATTCCTACGAGATAGAGAGGGTACTCGATAGGTATATAGTCGTCCGCTATAGCAAGCCGATCCGCTAGTTTCTAGTTAAGTAGCTCGGCTATAGCGACGCCTATAACGTTTAGTACGATATCGATAATCTAGAAGCTACGCGAGAATTAGTCGAGGCGTTCGAGCGAGCGTATCCCGAAGACGAGTAACCGCCCTAGAATAGTATTAGGAGAGTAGTTAAGAAAACACGCTATCGTTAGCCTTTTTTAGACGAGATATAGCCGCGTCGGTCCGAGCGCTAGCGCGGCAATATAGCTTCTATAGAGTCGTAACGCGTATATACCGGTAGATAACCTATTCCTACCGCGCTATCTTAGACCCTAACCGTTATCGTAGATAGCAACCGGCCTAGGTTGCCGATAGTCGCTATTCTATCCGCGCTATTAGCATTAATTTTAATATCCTAACCTAAATTCTTAATTAGAATATATTCCTTACCTTTTTGCGATAGAACGTCGATATTTTATTTCGCTCGGCGAGCGCGATATTAGAGGCGCCTACGATAGAGTCGGATCTAGGAGAACCGTTATAGTAAGTATAAGAAAAGCAAGTTCTCGTAGTAGGCGTTTCCTTTAGGGAAGACGTACAATTTACGGTAGACAATATTAAAGTATATATTACGAAAATTGCCGGCCTACCGACTTAGACAGTTAGCGTTAGAATAAGCCTAATAGGTACTAACGGCCTTTTAATAGATATAGGAAACGGATTGTTTACAATTACCGAGACCGGAAAGGAAGGCTATCGCTACTACGAAGGAGGCTAAGATCCCTCCTATTACTTACGCTAGAAGAAGGAAATGCCCTAGGAAACCGCCGAAGCCCGTAGGCAGATCTTAGCCTATCTCTTATTAGGCGATCTATAGCTCGTAGCTCTCTACTCGGCGGTAGCTAAGGCCTTTACTTAGCCGACCTACTCTATTTTCCTAGCTACCGAGGCACTCGTTATAGACAGCTACGTCTTTCTCCGTAATAGCGTATACTACTATATTACTAATAGAGGTATAGAATACTATAGCTAGATACTCGCCGACTACGAGGCTAAGCGCCGCGTCGTTCCTAGCGATAGCCTATTTATTACCGGCTATACCCTAGAGGTTACGGGAGACTCTAAAGGTAGCGACCTTAACGCTAGTTAGGAAGGTATTAGTTAGGATACTAGGGAGAAGGAGGCCGATAGTAATAAGTAGGGCGGCGATCGGGAAAATGCTAGAGAAAAGGGTAGTAGAAACGATACCGACGATAGCGAGCTAGGTAGTAATTAGGAGGAGAATAAATCGTAGCGGGATAGTACTAATTTAGAGAACGATTAAGGTAAGAATAAGGCGGACTAGATAGAAATAGAGGACTACTTCGCGGCCTATCCTAACGAGCCTAGATTAAACGATACTAGCCTAACGATTAGACAATTTAATATAGCGTAGCGTCGCTAGTTCGCTAACGCGAGACTAATCCTCCCTAATTTAGCCCTTAAGCTACCGCGCGATACGAGTTTCGCCTACCTACGCGCCTATACGCTAGCGGTTATCGTAGTAGCGAACCCGACTTACTCCTTTACGAAAGCGAGTTAGAGAAGCGCTATCGAATTGCTTACGACTAGGCGTAATTAGAGCGCGACGCTAGCGGCCTATCTATTCGAAGGCGCTTAGTAAGAGACTCCGCTACTTCGCGGCTATTAGATCTTCTAGAAGATCGACGCTATCTAGCGCGATAACCTAGCCTAATTATAGAACCTATATCTCGATACGTAGGACTTCGTACCTAAGAGCGCTAATACTACTAATACGATTAAAAGAGAGTACGTCTAGCGCTATCGACCTAACTATACGTACCTATAGGACTATACCGAAGGCGACGTCTATTATTTGCGTTACGATTAGTATAACCCTACTACCGATATAGGACTTAACGTACTAGAAGCTCTAAGGGACAGACACGAAAGCGTATATAAGACGCTTAACGAGGCTCTTAAGGAAGTACGCGCTCGGTTAGTAGGTCTAGAACATTCGATAGATAACGGACTATAGGTAGAGCGTACGCCGGCGTTACGAGTATTACCGGCGATCTTATTATCGTTAGGACAATTAACTTTACCTCCGCGATCTCTATAGCTACCGCCGAAGTTACTAGAACAATCGACTTTACCGCCGCTATCTTCGTAGCTTCTAGCTATACTACCGAAATTGTTATTATCTATACCGTAGGCTTAACCTTAAGCGCTATTAATACAATCGCAAACCTCGTAGGCGTTACCGGTATAGCCTTAGTTAGTACCCGCGCGTTCTCGCCTACGACCGGTATCCCTACGACCGACTACTCGACCGATAATAGTACTCCGATAGTCGCGGTCGAGATTGCTATCGAGCGCTATAAACGACTACGCTAGAATTATCCTATTCGCCTTACTACCGCCCGGCCCTTAACCCTAGGTATACTAACTCCGGCGCGACGCCGAATTTACTTAGTACTAGCGTATACTCGAAGAGTTAAGAGTACGCGGCTTCGTCGGGCAATTAGAGGTACTAGAAGCTACCTATAATTAGTAGCTAAAGGAGTCGGAGGAGTGCGACGCCCTAGTAGCTAGGATTCGGTCTACCGGAATTAAGGGCGATAAGGAATTCTATAGCGACCGTTACTACGATAGAGCGTAGTAGATCTTTCGAGTAGTATTTAGACTTAACGAAGAAAGTGCCTTACTAGAGCTATTCCGCCTAAACAAGCCCTACGATTAGTAAGTCGAGTATATTTAGGCGCGCTTAAAGCTCTATCCGCTCTATCTAAAACTATCGCATTACGACAATCGGATATAGATCCTAGCTAAACTATATTACTATACCGCCCGACCGGTATACGACTTAGACGCTACTCTTTAGGAGTACGAGTACGATAATCCCGTTACCTCCTTCCGCTACCCTAACGGTAGTTTAGAGCTAGACTATTTAATCTTTCGAGTACTAGAACTTATCGAGGAGTAGGAACACCTAGAGAACGAATACAATACCCCTAACTATACCGATCCTACTATAGAACGCACCCTTATTTGTATATATACGCGTAGAGCCCTTAATATAGACGGCCGCCTACTCGACTTCTTAACGTTAGATACCGCGTTCGGAGGAATCTTTCCGCGGTTAGTTATATTTTAGTGCGTATACTTACGCTATACGCTAAAGGCTATTAACGACTAGCCTCCTACCGACTATCGCTTCTTCGCGTAACCGCCGGCTATCTATTACCGCGTAATCGGCCTCGCCGTCCGCTAATTCGTACGGAACTTTTAGAACTTGCTTACGCTTCCCCTAATTTTAGCCTATAATTAGGTAGAAGTAACGCTTCCCTTCGATTATATTATCGCAATTATAGGTAACGGACGACCTGCCTTATATACTCGCGCTTCCGATAACTCGGACATTACTTACCGCGTCCGAGGAGCCGACCGCGAGGTAAGCGCTAGAATAGCTTAGGAAAAGGGTAGCGAGGCCGACCTTACTAACGCTCTAGCCTATTAGTTCCTATTTAACCCTATTATAGGTCGAGTAACTACGCTCCGATTCCCGCCGGAAAACGCGCAAATAAGCGACCGATACGTCTATATACTAATATATATAAAAGTAGCTAGCCTAATTAGCGCTAAGTAGCTCTAGTATTACTAGTCTACTATATTCAACGCGTAAGGACTTCCGTTACCGCAACGCCGTTAGTTAGGCAAACTAGCCGTTACCTAGGACGTCGAAGATTATTATTAGCGCTATATATACGTCTATAGCGTCTATTCCCTACGAGGAGAGGG
This sequence comes from Pseudocercospora fijiensis CIRAD86, assembly GCF_000340215.1. Classification (NCBI taxonomy): domain Eukaryota; kingdom Fungi; phylum Ascomycota; class Dothideomycetes; order Mycosphaerellales; family Mycosphaerellaceae; genus Pseudocercospora; species Pseudocercospora fijiensis. Next base: position 267,635 of record NW_006921534.1, on the reverse strand, counting down.
CTATACCGCCGACCTTGTCGAGCTAAACAAGATATACGACGATACGGTTACCTACAAATCGTATAGCTATCCTTAGGTTCTAGTAGGATATCGCGAGTATATAAGCTACGCTAAGGCTAAATAGAAGAAGATTCCTATACTTATCCTCGATAAGAAGATCGCTATCGACTAGAACGCTATTATCTAGCCGTCCTTTAGAGACGAGGACTATATAAGTAAGCTATTTAAGGCCTATATAGACAAGATTATAACTAACCCGCCTACGGGCTTTATAGTCCCTATAGGAATCGTAAAGAACTAGCCGAAAAAGACGATAAATAAGGAACTAGTTCCTAACGTCTTCGTACCGGCGACTACGAAGGAAGACGTAGTTAATTCGCTCGCAGATCGTAATAAGAGCGCTCGTTAGTATAACGTCGACGAGACGTAGGATCCGGTATCCTCCTACCTCGTTCCTAATAACGATTATAAGCCGGACGAGGGCGACACTACGAACGCCGTTACTTTTAGCAAGATTCTGCCTTAGGCCGCCCTACTACTATCGCAAAACCAAAATAACGGGTCGCGAGGCGGTCGCGTTAATAAACAGCTAGATTCCGATAAGCTAGGCTACGTACGACCTTATATAGATAGCAACTATAGTGTACCGCCGCTACCGCCTCCGCCGTATAAAACGAGTAATAATACTAATAATACCGCTATATTCCCTAGCTCGATTAAGTAGATAGACCTTAAATTGCCGCTACTACCGACCCTACTACTATACGCTCTAGGTAGCGCCGGCGGTCGCCTATAACTAGTAGTTAATTAGACGATGCTTACTAACTGCTCTCTTAACTAGAACGCACTTCTCGTATATCGGTAGACTAAGCAATACGACGACCTTATAGTATAGATAAAGGATAGTAGAGATACGATACTAGTAATAGCCGCCTAGAACCGCGTAGTAGTATAGGTCGCGCTTTAGACCGGTAAGTAGAATATAGCGCTCCTTACGGACGATTTTCTCTACGATACTACCGGTAACCTACCTACCGCCGCCTTAGTTCTAGCCGATTCGCTAGCAATTCTCGGCGGTAGTATTAGTAATACTACTAAAGCGGAGATTAACGGCCTATAGGAGGTAACCGATTAATACCTTAGTAAATACACTTTAGGCCTAGACGCCCGCTATAGCGACGGCTCGATCGATTTTAGTAAGCTTACTAAGAAGATAATGCCTAACGCGGCGCTAGACACTACTTACGAGACAGCGGCGCATATAGCTAAGGTTATAGGCCTATATAATAGCATCGCTAAGAAAATAGACCTATACGTCCTCCGTAAGAAGGCTACTATTATACCGACCGTTACTCGGCTAGAGCCCTCTACGGAGACCCTAGAGTCGAAGCGTAAGCGTAAGCGCGATGCCCTTAACGCCTAGGCCGACGATAGTTCGCCTTCTACCCTTAAGCGCGGCAAGAAGCACCCGTTAGCATAAGCGATTAATAGGATATAGTACAGAAAGCACCTATTAGTATATAGTATAGCCCGTAATACGATTAATAGGATAAGGTATACAAGTATTAGTATAGCGCGCAATTCTATTAATAGGATATAGTATAGAAGGCACCTATTAGTATAAGCATTAGCATAATACGAACAATAGGAGACAGTACCGAGAAGCGTTAGGCGGCGTATTATATACGAGGGCGTATAAGTCTTTCCTTTTAGGGAGGAGGTTATTACGGTTTAGATACTAGCGCGGCCGATCCTACTTCGGATACTATCGATCCTGCCGCAGATTATAACGATTAATATATATACTTTCCTAGGCTAGTAACTAACTAACAATTAATTATCTTTGTATACTAGAATCGTGTCCGTCTCCGCTCTATAGAGCGTATCCTAACAATCGAGCTACGTCTTATATAGGCGACTTTCTATTTAAAGAACTAGACAACGTACTAAGTAATTATAATATTAGGAATAGAATTATAGGCGTAACTAGAGATAGCGCTAGCGCTATTAATACTTTAGTTTTAGATATTAAAAGAGAATATAAAATATCTTACGGTACTAATATAGTAGATATAAGATACGTAGCGCATACTATTAATTTAATAAGTAATAGTATTCTATTATATTGTTTTTTATACCTAATACTACTAAGAGATTTATTAATACTATAGAGACTATTACTAATCATAATCCAAACTTTACGTTTACTATTAATATAAAAACATTACCTAATAGTCTACGAAAGATTATAAGAGCTTTTAAAACAAATCATTTCCTAAAGAATACTTTTAATCGTGTCGTTAAAGAAAATAAAAGCCGTAATAAAAATACTAAAAAAGGCTTCGAAAGACTTAAAGGCGATAACGCTACTAGATAGTTATCTAAGTATAATCTAATTAATAGTATAATATATCATTTTCTAGAAATTAATAAGACTCTAGAGCAAGCTAACGAGCTATCTAAGACTAAGCGTCGTGCTTTAAATATCGATAATTATTATATATCTAAAGAAGAACTAGACTACCTTATTCTATTACGAGATACTTTAGAAGTATTTGTACGTCCTACTAAACTATTTCAAGCTCGAAACTACGAGACTATTTCTAAGACTATACTAGAAATATTTAAAATAATAAGAACTCTAGAAAGGCATTTAGAGAAAGATAGTATTAAATCTAATCCTTTCTTAAAATACGGAGTAGAACAAGCAATTAATAAAGCCTTAGAATATTATCCAATTAAGAATACGACTCTTCTAGATACTAATAATAAAACCAGAACGTTTAATAAGCTTAAAGACATTCTAGTAGTTACGGTTTTAAATCCGTGTTTTAAACTAGAGTTCTTAGAATCTCCTCCTATTAATTTTAGTTCTAAAGTAATAGAAGAAGTAAAAGAATACTTAAGAGAGATATACGAAAGTTATAAAATAGATTATATTAATACTAGCGGCCGTACTTATATCGAAAACGAATCGCAAACTACGGTCGCTAGTAGTTCTATTCCCTATAATATAGATCCCGACGACGAGTTCTATATTGCGGGTACTACTAGTAAACAAACTCTATCTAAAGTAGACGAATTAGATACCTATCTAGCCGAGCCTAGACTACCTAAAGATAACAATAATAAAAATATACTAGAAGATTATTATAAAAGTATAGAGTATAGATTACCTATTATCTATAATATAGCGCGAGATTGGCTATCTATATTAGCGACTTCGGTCCCTAGCGAGTCGCAATTCTCTATAGCAGCCGATATATTAACTAAGAAACGTAATAGGCTTAGTTCGGAGAATTTTAAACAACTTATTATATTAAAGAGCTTAGGTATTATTAAGACCGAAGACGATATAGAAGAAGATAAAGAACTATCTAAAGAAGAACTAGAAGAGTTTAAATCTAATTCTAAGGGTAAAGAAAGGGCTATAGATAATCTAGACCTAGAGGAGCTAGACGCTACTATAGAATTAGAAGAAGACGACGAATTATCTACCGAAGATATAGACTACGAGACTCTAGATATGGATATAGACTTAGACGGCTAGATAGGCTTTGATTAAGTATATTTATATACTATACTATTAACAAGATATATAATATATAAATAATAACTGCAATAATAAACATATCTATTAGTAATATAATAATACACAGTACTACTACTATTGTTATTACTAGTCTATTAGATATATATTAGTTGAACTATATAGTTAGCTTAGAATATATATACGACTTAGAATATATAATATAAGTCCTAGACAGTATAAAATTACAACCTATAGATATAAAATTCTCCTATAGTTTAAAGAATTTATATAGATACTAGATAGTTTTTTTATATATTTATACAATGTATACAAACTGAATTCTTCTTAAAATTTAGTCCTAGACTTGCTAGACTGCTTAATCTAAGCGCTAGATAGCGTTAGATTCTCGCGGCCTTAAATTAGAGACCCCCCTAGAAGTAGGGCTTATATAAGCATTATAGGGCTCGGATAGTATTCTTATATATATATAAGATATATAGGACCCAAATTCTACCTAAAATCTAGTCCTAGACTTGCTAGATTGCTTAATCCAAGCGCTAAATAGCGTTGGATTCTCGCGGCCTTAAAATAGAGACCCCCCTGAAAGTAGGGCTTATATAAGCATGATAGGACTCGGATAGTATTCGTATATATATATAAGATATATAGGACCTAAATTCTACCTAAAATCTAGTCCTAGACTTGCTAGATTGCTTAATCTAAGCGCTAAATAGCGTTGGATTCTTACGGCCTTAAAATAGAGACCCCCCTGGAAGTAGGGCTTATATAAGCATTATAGGACTCGGATAGTATTCTTTTATATATATCCGACTAAAATAAACTAAAAGAATATATATATATATAGTATAGTATACTACTATTATAGTAATAAAAATAAAAATACTAAAAGAGAAAAAAAAACCTCTAGAGACGACTTTTTTATAGGGTTTAAGATAACCCCTAACTAACGATAGTGTTTCTTCTGTTATATAGGCTATCTAGAGCCTATATAGGACTCGGATTAGTAACCCTAAAGGTTAATAGCTCCGAGAATTTCTTTGATTTCTAAAAGAAAAATTAGCAGTTGTTTTACTACTATTTCTATAACTTACGATCGGCTGTTAAATCCTCGATATTCGGAGTTGGAAATTCGATTATTTCGAAGTCGTTCGCAGCGGCAACTAAAAGTATTAGCAAAGCTAATAAAAAGTTAATAAAGTAAGAAAACAAACGTACCTTGTCCTTTAAGGACTCGAATACGTTCCGTAAGAGTACGGAACTCTTCCTTAAGGTTATTAACCTTCTCGAGAAGCTGTTAGACTTTGCTAAGAGCGTTCTTAAGAGCAAAGAAGTCGCGGCGCTAGGTTTTGCTAAAGGAATCAGTTAGTAAAGAAAGACAGATATCTGTAGCGTAGCGACATGCTTCTTAGGCGTAATGCGTTCGCCGAGGGACCTAGTAAAGTCTTGCCGATGGTCGTAGGTATCAAACCCGCCCGGGTGTCGTTAGGCGAGTCTTATTTCAAGTTTGTTTAGGATTCGTTTCTTTGTTGTTGTTCGTTGTTCGTCGTTCGAGTTTCAAGCTTGTTTCGAGAAAGGAACGACGTTCTACGGTCGCACAAGACGTATAGTAATACGTCGTGTACCCCGCTTTTATGTACCTTCCTAATACGTAGCTAAGTAAGCGTAGGGGGGCCCGGGAGGGCTAAACAAAGCCTAAAATCCCGCCAAGAATTCTTAAACACTAATTAGTAAGAAACTATAAATAAAAATTTCTATACGCGTGCTGTATATATTAAACAATCTATAATTAAAATTTTAGCTAAATCCGTTAAGTATTCGTCTAAATATTTAAATCTAAGCGAAAGCGCTTTAAAAACTATTAAATATATCTTTTTTTAAAAGAGTATTAGAAAATCGGATGTCTTTAAAATAAAAGATATTATTATTTACTAATAAAAAGATTATTTCATAAGTCTATTATTACTCTATATAGTATATTTTAGAATATTTTTACAATAAATATTATTGGTTTTTTAGCTCTTTATGCCTCTTACTCTCTATATATTAAGACTTAAATTAAATTAGTATAATTCGTAATTTTTTCCCTATACTATAGTCTATTTTTCTATTTCTATTTATAGGTACTTAATCTAATATATACAAAGTTCTACTAAATATTTCTTTTATTTTTAACTCTAATATTATAAATATTTATAGAATAATATTAATACTAAAAAAAACTAGATTTTTAGTACTATTCTATAATAATTTTTTAGTATCTAGCATCTCTCTATAGTAGAGATATTAATTTTCTAGGATATTATTACTATAAATCTAAAGACTTATATCTTAGCAATAGTATTATATATATCTATATTCTATAGACTATAAAATACTAAAAAATATAAAGATTATATCTATTAAGGATGCACTTTTCGATAGTTTCTATAGCAATAGTAATTACTAATAGTAATTAGTAATTACTAAATAGTAATTACTATTACTATTACTTTTACTATTACTATACGATTTTTAGAGAATTCACTAATTACTATTACTACCACTATCGCCGGTTAAGCTTTACTATTTTACTATTTACTTTTAATATTACTAGTTACTAAGGTTTGGACATCTCTAGCCTTAATGAACGGTACTTGATCTCGCTTCGGCTTGTCGAAATTATAGTTCTGCCTTAGCTTGGAACGTGGGACCCTAGAACCTAGTGAAGATCTCGTTCATGCCAATTAGCATTCTTCCGCGGATGTTGGTTAATCTTGCCTTTTTTTCCACTAACATACTCGTTGCCGCTGCCCGGCTATCGGGTTCGTTAGAGTTGTTATGCAGTTCATGTTGCGCAGAAATGCAGCGATTGGGCCCTCGCACATTGACTCAAGGCTCCCACATACATCCACGATAAATGCCAAAAAACCATAACAACCAGCTCCATCTCCACTCCTCGCATCGATTGATTCCACACGTCGCAAAGCCTCTACCTCCTATGTCCCAATGACATGTCTACATTTCGCTTCAGGCGAACAGTTACGCATATATGCACTCGGATTCCCGGGAACGCAGTCGTAGTATCCACCATTTCTCTGAACGCACGGCTTCTTATCTCTTAACAGAGCTCCGTAGGTGATGTATCGAATGCTTCCGTCTTTGAGATGCACTCTCACGATATCGTCGTCGGCGATTCGCTTCTGCAGGTTTTGGATCGCTGTTGGGGGTGAGATTCAGTCGTTGAGTTTGCGTCTGGGAGGGGGGGGGGACTTACGTTGACGGATGCTTAGGTGAGGGTTCTCTTGAAGGGTTGGATTGCTGAAGGCGAGTTGTGGGAAGGCTGCGAGAGCCGCGAGGAGGATTGATCGCATTGTGTTTGGCTGGACGCTTCTTGGGCGGTGTGGATGAAGGTTGCCTGCTGAGGAGATCGACTGTTGAGGAGATCGACTGTTGAGGAGATCGACTTTTGAGGAGATCGACTGTTGAGAAGATTGACTGCTGAAGAGGTCGACTGTTGAGAGGATTGACTTCGGAGAGGATTGACTGCTGAGAGGATTGATTGTTGAGAAGATTGACTGCTGAGAAGATTGACTGCTGAGAAGATTGACTGCTGAGAAGATTGACCGTTGTACACTAGAAAGTTTCTGTAGGGTATTCGGCAAACAGTATATGGACAAGGGAGGTGTAAGTATATCAACCTATACAAGGGTGTAGATCGCGCCGCTACGGCGGCTAGGTTTGCAAGGCCGCTTGACCACTTCCATGGTTGTTTACAGGCTATATATGGACCGCTAAGAGGTCCAATTTCGAGCTAATTTGAAGCCTTGTAATCGCATAGTATAGGCCTGTAAATGAGGAGTGACGATAAAGCTAAACTAGACCTTATTTAGAGGCCATTTCTACCTCTTGTTTGTCGACCTGTTCTATCTCTTCCTCGCGGTTACGTATCGCGCTTGTTTCGACCTCACTGTCGCTAAATTCTACGCTCTTTACGATGTATGAGAAACACCTGCCTCCTAAGGATGTAGAAGCGTTGCTTACTAAGCTAGAGGTAGAGCGGCCGGTACGTATAAGAGGTCGGTAAGGTCGAGAATAGCGCTAAGTTAGTATATAGTTCAAGAGCCCATTTCTACTAAATATATATAACCGAAGGCGCCTGTTCTTCCACCCTCCTATAGCCGAGTTAAGTAGTATTTAGGCGTACGAGGGTCTACGGATAGAAGGCTTCGAATACGACGAATACCGCTATTTCGTAACTAATGTGTAGTATTATAAGAATCGACTAAATAAGCTATTAAAGGACTCGCAAGGTCGGTTGTATCGCCGACTCGGCTTCGAGTATCGTATCTATAAGCGCTATATAGACTATAATCGCGCAGATAGTAGAGAGGTTGTTTTTAAGCGCAAACAGCCTCAGCGATAGCGCGTAGCGCGTACGATGTATATATACGACTATTACGCGAAGTTAGTGATTATTAAGGTCTACGAGAAGCGACTAAATCGCGAAATAGGCGAGTTTCTCGATAACTACGTGCCGGCCGCGCTGCCTTCGACTCTAAGTGCGAATTTGACGGTTATAAGGCTAGTCTACGTAGTGTTAAAGCCGCTTACTAACCGCTACTCGTATAGTCTCGAATTCGTCGATTCTTTACAAACTAACGATAGCGTAAAGGCGGTATAGAAGGACCTAATCGCTTCTCGAGGTAGCTTAACGTTAGTCGCTTAGTTAGTTAAAGAAATGCGAAGGCCTAAACAGAGGCAAATTTAGTATAATGCTAGTGCGGTTAGTATTACTCGAGACCGCGTTTCTAGCGCTAATCGAGAAGGTCTAAAGCGACTAAGTAACAAGCGAAGACAAGGTGCTAAACTAGCTATCGAGGAGCAGTTATAGTAGGCTTATTAGTACTTGTCTGCGAAATTCAGTAGTAGAAGTAGCTTTATAGAGATAATTGAATCTCGTAGAAGCGATAGACTCGTCTATAGAGGCCTAATTTAGGCGGCAAACTAGCAACTTCGAGCCCTTCGCAACTATAGGTCCTTGTTCTTACTAGATTCTATATACCTTACTAATAGGCTTAAATGGCCTCTCTTAACTATATACGTCCGTAATAACCACCTAGAGTAGCTTCTAGCGGCTCACTTCCTTATAGATTGCGAGCAAGCATACCTAATTAAGAAGGCAATCTCGAGCCTTCGAGAAATAGCTAAATTAGACTACAAACACCAGATAACCGGTTTTAATAGCTATAGGAAGTACTTCTTCTTCAACTAGGCTAACCGCTATTCTTTTAAAGCTAAAGACTAAGACGACTTTAACTATACTAAGCAATCTTCCTAGATACTACTATAGTCAATAACTAACGACTTAGTAAGTGAACAGCTCGGAGTTAGTTACGGTCTTATGGATTGTAGTATTATTCAACGCCTCTACTAACGGCACCTTATTAAGACCCTCGAGAAGCACTTTAAGCGCTTTCTACCTGTTTTGAAGGCAATAAGCAAGGCTCTGTTTATCGCTCGAGACTAAGAAGAATACTAATACTTCATTGACTAAGCAATAGCCGCCTTTAACACCTATAATACGGCTAAATCGAGTGAAGAATTGGCCTATTTAAAGGCCAATTGGAAGGCCTCCGACAGCGATCGCTAGGCGACTTAGGCAAGGCTCGGAGACCCGATTTTAATAGCCGTTCGTACTACTAGTCTATTAGAGGGCTATTATGCACACTTGAAGCACCGAGACAAGCGTTAGATACGCAAATAGAGCTTGCGAGGTACGTATTCTTCCCCTTCTTCTATTGCTATCGGAATTCTATAAGAATAGAGTCCTACTACATTCCTTAGAACGGGCGGATTCCTTAGAATAGGCTAGCTTTCGGCCTTTAGTATTATTCTCAGACTTCTACGGCTTCTTGTCTCTTCTATATAACAACAACTAACTATTCTAGGTACCGTCCTACACCTCGTTTAGCTTAATAACTACATCCGCGAGCGCGTCCGTTAAAATAGCGTTGTCGATAAGAATGGCTAGCTTCTAATGTAGCGTTAAGAGAAGACTTCTAAATTTCGACGGTTACCTCTTTCTATATAGAAGAAAATGGCGGATAAGCTCACACAGTACTATAAGGACATAGACAACAACAAGCCTGCTTAGCGAATAGCTCTACCGGCTACGGACGACAATGTATGCACTAAGTGCTTCTATTACTTCTAGCACAGCTATCACCTTCCTTATAAGCATATTTAGCGCTTTTATAAGGAAGCAATTAGTCGCCTTACACTACACCGTTGTAGCCTCTACATTAGTCGCTTCTAAGGTCTAAACAGTAACCTTGTCTACTCCGACTAGCTTAATACAAAGCTTATTATTGAAGACGAGCAGTTAGCATAGGTCTTCTACGTTAATAAGGCACTAGGAGTGTCTCGGAAGCGCTAGGTGAAGGAATACTTCTATTCTATACAAGAAGCAGTCTTATAGGCCTTCTTCCGGTTCTACGACTCGCAGGCTTCTAACCTTACCGACGGTTAGCAATATAAGGCCCTTCTATAGTAGGTTACTAACTTTGCAGCACTTAGCTACGACTCGCGAGTCGCTTAGATAGACTAGTAGTTTAAGAATGGTACTCCGTAGGCTAAATTGACACCTCGTCGTACTATAAAGTAGCGAGTTGTTAACGATAAGCCGTTACGGCAACTAGTCTTCTATACAGCTCTAGCTCTATTGCTACTGCTACTAGCACCTGTCGCTTCTATAACCAACCTTCTATATCGGCCTCGCCTTATTGTCGAAGGCTACGCTCTACTAGTCTATAGTCTACCTAATAGCAACGGCGTTGTTACTTAGGCTAAAGATAAAGACGTACTATACGAGGTTAATAAGGACCTATTTAATAGGCTCTTAGATATAGACCTTCTTCTATAATTAACGCTAATTAGTCGATTGCCGCTATCTTTGCTAAAGGACGCTAGCAAAAGTGATCAATACGATAACGACGAGGCATTAAGGCATTAATAGCCGTTGCTATCGTTCTTACTAGACGATTTGCCCTTATTAAGTAAGCTGTTTCCACCTTCTATAGTAGAGCCACCTTCTATAGCAGAGCTACCTTCTATAGCAGAGCTACTACCTTCTATAGCAGAGCTACCTTCTATAGTAGAGCTACCTTCTATAGCAGAGCTACTACCTTCTATAGCACTATCTATAGCTCTGTATTCTTCACCTATATAGTCGCTAGGTAAGGACACTTCAATTGATCTACTATAGCTATTAGGTAGCTCTTATAAACCTCGTCGTTAGAAGCCTTTAATTAGTAAGCCTATAACACCTTCGAAACGCGCTCGTAGAAGGTTATACGTAGGTATACTACCTAAACCGTACCGGATAGATCAATCCTCTCGTACGCTATCTCCTATACCAATTAGACTACTAAAACGACGGATCTAAGGAGAGGTTGTCGCTTCTAAGCGGTAGAAGTAGTAGTACTAAGGTGCAGGCGTAGACTTAGTCGTTTTCGAGCGATTACAGCTATTCGGAACGGTAGAAATCCGAGGTAATTAGGTTGCATAAGGGGTATTTGCAATACCCCGATTTGTATACTAATTTCGGTGGTTTTAGGGCACTCTGTAGGGGTATATAGAACCTATAGGGTGTGCTAGAGCTACCTCGAATTTACTTTGTAGGTTAATATACTTGGATCTCTTCTATCCTAGTAGACATGTTGTAGCTTCCCTACTAGGTAGCTGTGTAAGGACGTAAGCGTAGTTAGTCTCGCGTAGCTTCCGATATGCTTACTATAGAATGTTCGGAAGGACCTCGGGAGCCTAGGTACCGGCCCTATAAGGAAATTAGAAGAATTGTTAGAAAGAGTGAACCTACTATATAAAGACACTCCTTGCGCTCAATTAGTAAGGGGTTGAAACGGAGATCGGGAAGCTAATATTAGGAGATAAGCGCTTAGCAATTTCAAGTAGACGGGGTATAGACTAAACACTAACTCGGGCTATTCGAATAACAAATAATCGAATCCGAGCGAAGTTAGGTACATAATAGTAGGCTAGAGTAGAGTGTTCGAGGAGCTTGGCATTATCTCTATAGCTTAAGCTACTCTATACTACTCCCCCTGCCCCTCCCTATCTCTTCCTCTGGTGGTGACTTCCCCTGAGATTACCTAGTAGGAACCAGCGAAAGTGAATCGTTGGCGCCGGCAGTCGAGCCATAGACTACTACCGTAGCTACTGTATTATACAAAACACTCCTTCATAGTAATCGACTGGACAGACCGAGGATCACCAGACATTGCACTGGATATCATGTCTGGGGTTACAACTTACAAGTCTGCAATGCAATGTGAACGGCCCAAGACCGCGTTTCTTCGCATCTTCGTGATTGACCGTACTCTCCTAGATCATGAAAGCCGTATCCTCCTTCGTCCCATGACCACCACCACCCAATTGCCCCAGACCCGAGGAATGACTCTCAACGTCCGACTCCCACCCCTCCAAGCCTTGACCGCCCTCTCGCTATCCTCAGGCGGAAGATTCTGATCCGCACTATCCGGCATGACCAAACATCTCGCCTTCACCCTCCCCAAAGTCTTCTCCAAACTTCCTTGGTCCTCCTCAAAACCACCATGCTGCCGAGTCCAAATCATTCGCATCAGCCTTCCCATCTCCACCATCCCAATTCTTCTCCGAATACTCCTGCAAGCTTCCACATCCCACAGCATTCCACCATTCATTGTCGAAACCATTCCGGACTCAAAAGCTCATGTCGAATACACTCGAAAGAAAGAAAGCTTGTAACCCCTTCTTGGGATGAACGTTCCCCTACTCCCTATCTTTGAGATCGGAAGAGTTGATAAGGGCGTGGCGTGTTTTGGTCCTTCGAGAAAAGTTCTCCAAGACTGCGTGCATGTATTGCTCACGCATTTGGTGCAAAGCTGGAACGGGTGTCGCCTGGGTTGGTGTGCCTGTTGCCCAGTGAGCTGGATGTCTCTGGCTCGATATCCGCGTGACGGTCTGGTTTCTCTTTTAATGTGTCCTGCAGATATGCATCGCCGTTGCGTGGAAGTGACCATTCACCTTCCTACGGCCTCGGCCATTTCTATCGGCATTCCAACGCAACAACTCAAAGCACTTGGCAATTCACATCCCTCCGCCAATGAGAGACCTGGATGGAATTTCATTGAGCACCTGCGAGTCAACCTGGTGTTGATATCGATTACGTCTCATACTCAGCTTAGTGCCGAGCAGAGCGTCCAGCGTCCCATTGTCGGCGCACTGGTTGGTCGGGTGTATTACAATGGGTAATGCGTAAGAGCTCCTGGTTGGGATATTCGAAGCGCTTGGTACAAGAGGAACGTAGGATCTTACTTGCGCATCGTCGTAACAGTTCGCCGCGATATGTACTCTCATAGAGTGATCGACTTCGCATAGCGATTTGACGCGCCGGTCTGAGGCCAGGAACTTTTGCTTCGCTCGTGCGCGCCACACGGGTTTGATTGCTTGGCTGATCAGCGCAACTCGCTTTTGTATCAATACGAATACGTACTGTACATCTGTGCTTGGCCGCTGTGCATTTCACTGAATATCTTCTTTGCCTCCATCTTGTTGAGATGATTTCATCATTGATCCCAGCTCATACAATGCTGTCCTCCTTTTCGCTGTTCCCAGTCCAATATGCCCAGCCTCCGCCGACAGCATTGGCCAGACACAGTGCCATCGTTGCGCCTCTCACAATGCCTCTGGCTCCGAACTTTCGCATCAATGGTGCTTTCCTCCGACTAGCGAGCACCAAGTATGCCATCGACCATGCACTCGTCAGACCTGCAGAATCTTTCTTGAAGCCCTGTAAGTTGAGATATGTTGAGAAGAGCAGGATGGGAGGGAACAGCATAGGTAGCGCATGGAAGGGTCGCATGTGCTGTGCGGTGATGAGGGTCGCGAGGACGGTAGGCGGGAGGGGATTGACTGTAGAAGCGAGATCAGAAGCGTTCTCGATCACAACAACCTCCAATGTTTCTCACCTCCCCATGCTCTCGCGTACGAGAAAGCACCCTGCTTGACCTCCTCCTCAGACGGTGCTTTCGATGGCATCGGCATGGCCGCGGTAGTGCTGCAGATGGTTCTCTTGTAATGCTCCTAGCGCTGGTCGATGAGGAAGTTCCGACGATTCTGGTATCTCGCCATGCAGTTGTGATTGTCACAAGACAAAACCAAGATGAAGTGAATGCAAAGAGTGCACAGACGTCATGGCTCGTCGGCGAAAAGAAGTGCCCGCCGATGAGTTTGGCAGGGTTCTGGACTCGAGGTACATGCAGGCTCGAGCGAGCACGGGCGATCTGTCAACACCACCACCATCGAATCAGAAGTCCATCTGCGCCGACGCAAACAATCCTTCTGCCTCGCCGACAACATTGAGACGCTGCGAAAAACCCCATACAGACATCCATACTGCCACTTCCGACCGAACAACTCCCAACCTTGGTCGCTGACTACTCCCGCGGCGCATCCGTTGCGCCCGCCTCACATCGGCCTCCCCTGCGACGATAGCATCGACCGGAAACGTCATGTCGGAAAAGAAGAAGGCCGAGGCGAATGGACATCACTCGCACAATGATGGCTCTTCGTCACGAGCCTTCACGGTCGAGCAGAAGGCCGCAGTAATCCGCGTGCGCCGATGCAAACCCACAGACTTCTACGATATCTTAGGCCTGGAAGCGAGTCGGACGACATGCACAGATGGCGAGATCAAGAAGGCCTACCGCAAACTCTCACTCCTGACACATCCGGACAAGAATGGCTATCCTGGCGCAGACGAGGCTTTCAAAATGGTATCGCGAGCATTTCAGATATTGAGCGACGCAGATAAGAAGTCCAAGTACGACAAGTTTGGCGGAGATCCGGAGTCGAGGTTTGGCGGGGCATCAGCAGCTTCTTCAGGCGCTTCACCGTTCAGTGGGTTTGCCCAGCAGAGGAGAGGAGGGCCAATGTTCGAGGAAGAGATATCGCCCGAAGAACTATTTAGGCAATTCTTCGGAGGCGGAGGTATGGGAGGACCATTCGGAGGAGGATTTGGAGGACCTGGATTCGTCTTCAACATGGGTGGAGGACCAGGCATCAGAGTACATCAATTCGGTGGAGGACAACCTAGGAGGAGACCGCACAACCAAGAGAATCAACGGCCCCAGAGCATATTCCAGGCACTTCAAGGACTACTACCTCTGCTACTACTTTTCGTTCTACCGCTGCTTTCGAGCTTGTTCTCCGGATCTGGAACTCCAAGCGGTCCCACGATGCGATTCGATGCCGCTGTACCGCCTCATACCCACCAACACATGTCCGCGAAGCTGAATATACCGTATTGGGTGAATCCGGCAGACGTGAAAGAGTATACGCCGAAGAAATGGAGGGAGTTGGATACAGCGGCAGAGCGGAAGTATGTTGGACATCTGAGCGCCGAATGCGAATGGGAACAGAGTCAAAGACAGCGGTTAGCGAATGAGGCCATGGGTTTCTTCTTTACGGATCAGACGAAGTTGGAACGGGCGAAGAAGATGGATATGCCGAGTTGTAAGAAGCTGCAGGGATATGGATATCGATTGCCGTCGTACTAGATCTTTTAGGTCTATGGGATTTGACATGCGCTTTTGAGATGGTAGCATGAGATGAGCTTTGTGGATATGCATGCTTAGCGCTATGGAGTTATGAGCGCAAGAGCGTCAGCAATCTCTTGAGATTTCTAAAATCTCTAAATTATATTTTTCAACTGTTCAGCCGCCTCTCCTGGCGTTTCCTCGGATCACATGGCCGTGATTTGCTGTCGTGCAACTCGTGCTCTCATCTGCTTGAAGTACGCTCAGCCCTGGATCCGGCATTCAGATTTTCAGAAACTACACACTAAATCTACCAAGTCCCGCGTCATAAACCAGAAATACTGCGACATTCTCAAGCCTCCCCCTGGCATCCAAATGAAAGCATATCATGCTTCACCTTCCCGACTTCGTCCATTTCGCCCACCTGGCACTCTTGTTCTTCTTAACCTTCCTCGCCCTCTCAAGACTTTTCAACTGGTTGTCCCTCCTCCGATGAAGCCTGTCCACGACCTGACCATACGTCTCGCCAGGATCGACGTACATGTTGATTCCATGGTTGAACGCAACCTTCCTCTTGACATCGTCATCGCTCAAGAACTTGATCCTTCGCCACGACTCTTCCAGTCTACTGCCCTGATTGGCGGCTCGCTCGAAAGCATTGTGCGCATCCCAGCCTTTGGGCCAGACAATGAAATCCCACCACAAAGGCGCGGTCTGGACCCAGTCGATGACAATGGGCTCGCACATTCTACGCTGGATGGCCAAGGAGCCGGTGATTGTAGCGTGGAATGCCCGCGACACCCGTCTGAGGGCGAAGAGACGGGCGATGCTGGATTGGCCTCGAACCGTCCTGTCGCCCTCGTTGCCTTCGGCTTGTGGTAGTTCGAGGATGATTTGTTCTAACAATTCGGGGATGCTGAAGACTTTGGTGGCGGCGTTGGTTGACAACATCTTGATACAGTCGCGCAGGTCCCTGGATCTATTTCTAGCAAATTAACTGGTCTGGACAGGCTGTTGTAGGATCTGTTTTTTTGGTCGTCAACAGTTCGCGCCAAACACAGCTCGGCAGTGTGGATTGTTTCCATCAGGGCAACTCTGAGACTATAGCAGAGTTCAAGTCGCTTCAATCTTGAAGGTGAATGTACTGTGCTTGTGAATGTCGTCGTGAGTATACGATCTGAAACATGGTATAGAAGTGAATGAATGAATGACTTGAACTTGGCCAGGAATTGGCTCGTAATAGACAAATACAGTCAAAATTATGGGAAGCATTCATTCGAGACAGCATTTCTATCACATCGGAATGTTTGCCGGAGCGAGACAAGACACGAAGCGAAGGCACAATTATGCACCAGTACGAGACTTTGCGTAGCCTTCGATGTTATCGGACTCTTTGTTCAGCGGCCTGGAACACGATGTCCCAGCTAATGCGCCTCTATGAAACTAAACCATTGCTGCCTCACATCAAGCAATCGAGCATTTCCATCTAGCATGAGAAATCCAAATCGCACCATTCTTCCTTCTACTACGCTAGTAACCGAAATTCCACCAAAGCGAGAACGTGCCATAGGCCACCCGTCGCCGTTCCACTACCCTTCTCCCAGCAGTAATCAACTCATACCACAACCTCCACAAAACCCCATTCACAACCTGCAAAACCCGCGCCCTCACCCCCCGCTCACAATCCTCCCTCTCACTACGCAGCATCCGCAGTCCTAAACCTCTTTCCTGGTCCAATCACAAGCGTGAATTTCCGGAAATCCACACTCCCGCTACGACTCGTCTTAGTAGGATCAGTTTTGAAAGCGGCGAGACTATGCGTACCCTACATGCTAGCCGTGAAGTCGGGTTTCACAGGTTCCGGAGATGGGGGATTCGTATATTTTTTTCAACAGGGGGGAGAGAGGGGGGGGGGGGGGGGGTTTGAGTGATGCGGCGCTGCGGGGTGGGCGATGATTGGATTTTTTTCTTTTCGTGGAAGGTGCGAGAGAGGAGGGTGGTGGAGGGAGTTTTTGCGGGTGTAATTTTCGATTAACTAGAAGGTTTATATTAGTAAGAGGAGGCTTTGTTCTAGGAGTTCGGGGGTTTAGAAGAGGGCGTTTGGGGGGCATTTTTTGTAGTTATAGAGTTCTTCTTTTTGTTTAGAGGTGCGAGAAATTTTGTTGCTATAGTAGGTAGGTAATAAGTTATAGGTCTAAGGTTGGGTTTTAAAGATTAGGCTATGCTTAGAAAAGTAATTCGGTGAACTAGTTGCTTAGCTTAGAAAATTTATAAGTTATCGGGAAGAGATAGAAAGTAAGGGAAAGTATTATATTTACTTTCTATAGAATAGTTTAGGCTTAGACCTACGCTGTCTACGTTCGCCCTAGTTGCCCGTTTCTAAGGTATCCTACTAGTCGCTTCTAAGGACTATGCTAGATAGTACCGTTCTCTCGCTACTCTTTTATCCCTTATATGCTCCGCTATATAGCGATTTAACCCTCCCTCTCTATCGCTATAATCTGTACTCTCGCTATTCTAATTACGATTTATCCCTCTATAGTAATCTAGTATTCTATAGCGCGAAAGAATATAAAGTAGTACGAAATCGAAATTAACGTATTTAGTATAAGTCTCTATAGTATAAATAACTATAGTACTCTAGTAGGAGACTTAGTAGTTAATAGGGAAGGAGTAGGAGACTAGCTTAATTTCTAGGGGTAAGATATAGGTAGTTAGATTTATTAATATTAATAGGCTCGAGGAGGATAGTACGAGTTAGGCGATTAAGACGACTTTAAGGTATAGGTTAGGAGAAATTTTAGACGAAATAGTATGTATTAGACTATTGAAAGTACAGTTATTAAGGTAGAGTAGGCATACCAGGTAACCTGCGAAGGGGTTCATAATACAAGGTGCGGGACTATCGATTGAAGGCAAACGTCAAGGACCGGCCCCGACTTGGAGTATTTCCTTCAAGGGAATGAGAAGGACCTAGAAAGGCTTGGGAGATGAGAGAATGGCTGGAGCTAGCGAGCGTGAAAATTCCATCGTCTGCTTCTGCACGTTCCGCCTACTTTACAATTTTCTCCCTCTAGCCCAATCAATGAGCATAGACAGCGGCGACTCCATATTCCCTCCCCTCCCACGAGCCGTCCGATCCATTCTCGCCCGAAAAACCTCACGAGTCTCCTTCTCCGACATCCCCTCCTTCTCCAGCGCCCGTCGATACTTCCTCACAACTCGATCGAAAGAATCTCTCTGCCCTGATCTCCCTCTCCCCGTCCCGGCCATTCTCGCACGGAACGCCTCGTGAGTCTCTTTAGGCGCTAGACCCTCTTGCTCAAGCGCACGTCGAAAATTCTTGACTAATTGATCAAACGTCTCGCCAGGGATGATGACTAACTGCAGTGAAACTCCCAGTTGGATGAAGAAGTCGACGGTCATGGTGGAAGTCATGTTTCCTAGAACGACGATGTTCCTCCACGGTTCGTAGGTCGTCTCATCGGTGGAAAATTTCGTGGCTCGAAGCCAAGCCGATTCAAGATGTTCGCCGTGATCCATGAATAGAGATATTGAATAATGAATCGTATTCAATTCACATTCATATTCAATATTGAATATGAATCTAAATACGAGGTCACTAAATATTCGAATATTCAGTATATTCAGTCGGCAATTTAACGGGTTTAACGGTTGTACTACGGCGTACGTAGATCTCTTTAATTATACAAAATTAGGTTGTTTGTTGCTTCTTTCTTACTAAAAACCAAGCTCTTTCTATAGGCTCGGAGGATAGACAACTTCGAGGTAGGTAGATAGAACCTAGGTATACGAAGGTCGCTAATTCTATAGACTAGGTTGCTAAGTCGCTAGCGGCCTCTAAGGACGAGGTTATAGTATTATTACTACCTTGTTCTTTCTACCGCTTTCTATCCGAGACACAAGCCTTCCTCGCTCTATAGGACTAGAGGCTTTAATAATAGCTAAAGAATATCCGCTCGGTCTATCTACCTCTTATTAATACTAATTAGGTAAACGATTACTAGGCTAATTCGGACGATATTTCGTTTATCGAGTACGTAGAATAGGCGGACTTCGAGTAGTGTATTAGGGAGGCGGAGAGAGGTAGTCTATAGTTGCCGTTTCGAAGGGTTACAAGGAAGACGATAAAGAGCCTTGTCTACGCGGCGGAAATCGTTAATAGGGCTAGTTACTATTAAGAGCGTGTCGCTAATAGCCTTCGGAAGGTATATAAAGGTATAGACCGTAAGGGAAGGCCTGTTCTTCTACTCGGTTCTCGTCGTTACTTCGAATTTAGTAAGAAACTATGCCTCTGCTTATTCGAGTGCTATTCTAGACTGAATCGGTAGTGCTCGTAGCGGCAGATATACTTTAGGCGTCGGATCGATAGGGTACTACATCGATTAATCGATAGCGAGGCTACTAGCGGCGGTAGTAAGGTTGTTATTATTGTTAAATAGGTGTATAATAGTTAGTCGAAGATTGGTATTCTAGCTGTTGCTGTTTGCGTTATAAGGGTTACGCTAAGCCCTAGTTGGACTCGCTAACCCGCATTCTTAGCTTTCGGATAGGCTAACCGAAGCGGGCCGCACTTAGCCTCGAAAGTCAAATTTGCAATCTATCTCTTCTAATTAGAATATAACTACCTTCTTTCCTACAATAAAGACACGAGAAAATCGTATACCGACCTAACGAGCGCTCGAAAATTTCCTAAATACCTAAGAAACCGAACGGGAAAGCTAGAAACTACGGAAACGGAAGTATATAGAAAGCATTGACGAACTAGTACTAAATCCGACTCTAGACGAGCCCTAAACCTAGCAATCTACATCCTCTTCTTCCTTCTTCTCGACACTAACACCTGTACTAAGGCCTATACTACCGACACTCGCTTAGCAGAAGAAGCTACACTTTGCAAAAAATAAGACAGATCCGGTATTGTAGTCTTATACCCGAGATCCGTAGGAAGGCGAGCCTCCTCGTAATAGATACGGTTATA
Organism: Pseudocercospora fijiensis CIRAD86; assembly: GCF_000340215.1. Taxonomy (NCBI): domain Eukaryota; kingdom Fungi; phylum Ascomycota; class Dothideomycetes; order Mycosphaerellales; family Mycosphaerellaceae; genus Pseudocercospora; species Pseudocercospora fijiensis. The sequence goes on along the minus strand of NW_006921534.1, from coordinate 247,507 downwards.
GATACTTCTACTATAGACATTATCTAGTAGACAGCCCCAAAGTATAGAAATCAGTGTCTAGCAACGCCGCCGACTACCTTCTTAAGGCGCATAGTATTACTATATATCTAGACAAAGATCTATTACAAAGCCGCATTAATATTGCTAGAATATAGGCGGACAGTGAGGGCAATAAGGCGCGCCGTACGGCTACTATTCTAAGGAATATAGCGGAAGCTAATATCGACAAATTCAGGTAGGCAATAGCTCGCTATGCTATAGCATATAGTGTCGCTTATTCTAGCCTTGTTTCTAAGGCCTTTAAAGAGATAATATTAGCAATCAATCTACATATAGACAAGGCTCTTTTAAAGTCTTATACCTTATTAATAGTACGAGTACAATACAACTTTGAGAACTAGCGAGAGAGGGTTAAAATCGGGCTTCTTAAAGCTATTAGCTGTCTATACCTTAGTACTAATACTTAGAAGGCTTAGTACGGTTATAAGCACTTCTAGGCTATTAATTGTTAGTATATTAACAAGTATAGCAAACTAACTTAAGTACTCGTCGATTTGCCGCCTCTAGAACGAGGCTCTTATACTAGCGAGTTTATTGCTTAGCTATTAATCTCGTGCTTTGAGACCTTCTCAATTATATACAAGGTTGGCTAGATAACTGCTAATAACGCCTCCAACAACAACACCCTCTGCGACACGATTAAGCGCTATATACACTAGAAAGGCTTTATATACTAGACAAAATAGAGCCGCCGTCTACGCTGTTTCGGCTATATTATTAACCTCGTTATACAAGCCTTTATGTTTGCTATATCTATAGAAGCGGTAGAGTTAGCGGATTAAAGGGCTCTTTAAGCGCGGCAAGTGCTATTTAATAAGCAACTAGAGAGCGACAGTAACAAGGTCTCTATATCTAGATAGTTAGATCTCGATACGGAGTGCTTTACTAAGCAAACGCTACTATAGCGTCTCTACCGACTGACTAAGGTTCTATAGCGAGAGAACGACTGCTACAACGCCTTTAAGGAGCTATCACAACTAGCATTCTACCTATCCGAAGCCGCCTAGTAAGACTCGCTAGAATAGCTAGTTACTAATAATTAAGGAAGCTATTTAGACAAGGCCTATTCTTAATGCCTTATTTATTAGTATACTACAACTAAGTAAATACTAGCTTACCGAGGGCGACTAGATTGTCCTCGAAGAGATACGGTTGTTCCTTACACTATTTAAGGAAGCGACTTAGCGGCTATAAGGCTACGACGTCACCTTCGACCGCTTCTAAGAGACTATAGAATGGCTACTTACTTACTTCGAGCGTGCTAAGAAGTAGCATGCTAAACGAGAGCCTATAATGAAGGCTATCTATATCTCTTAGCGCCTGTTTGATAAATACTATCGTCTAATTAACGAGAGTAGTATCTACGTTACTACAATACTGCTATATCTAACTCGCCGTAAGGCATGGCTTCGGAAGCGCTAGTCTAGTAGCAAGAAGAAGGATTAATAGCTTATTAATAGCCTAGCAAGAGCGAGAGCGTTATAGACTAAATACGAGGCGCGTTATAAACTAGCTTCTTCTTCTATAGAGGCTACTTCTGCTACCGCTATAGAAGCTACAGACTTAACAGATATAATAGCGTAGTAACAACAGCTCGAGAACGACGTCCTTACGACTGATATTAACCCCTTCGAGTCATTTATTGCCGCTACGCCTATTAAGCTGCTATAGGTTAGCACCGACAAGCGGAAGCAGCTAGTCTATATAAGTCTACTTAAATGGTAGTGCCTTCCTATATAGCGGACCGCCTATCTAACGCTCTTACAACTAGCTATCGACTTATTGTCCGCCTTCGCTATATCCGCGGAGTCCGAGCGCACCTTTAGTAGCAGTAGACGTACGGTTTCATAGGACCGTACCTTGCTTACTAGCAACAATATCCGTATAAGCGAGTGTAGCAAGCAATAGTTACGGTCTAGTATAGCGGATTTGCCGTTAGATATGCTACAATTAGGTACGGAAGGTGAAGACAACGACGAGTTGTATAATTAGCTAGTATTCTACAAGACTGCACTGCGAAGAACACCCTCCTTCTTAACCCTAAGCGTCACCACTGCCCTCACTATCGCTAAGAGTGTATTTGAATATAAATTGAATATGAATATTTACTAACATTCAATAGTGAATCTGAATACGAGCAGTGAATCTTGAATATTCAGTATTCAACAACTATGTCCATGAAGAATAAACTCGCCGGGACAGAGTCGCGGGGAATCCGGGTGCTGAGTGGTAATGCTGGGATGGGCTCTTTCAGGCGGCGTTGAAGTTGGGGGGAGTCTTGGATCGTGTCGTAGAATGTACAACTCACGCGTTTGACGCCTTGGAGAGATGTGCTACCGCATTTGAGGATTGCTTGTCTAGTCGGTGGGAGGATTTTGCTTGGGACTTGTTCGGTTGTATCGAGATTGAGGAGGATGTTTTCGAGGAGCTCTGGGATTGCGAAGACGCGGTTCGCGGCGTTGTTTGAATTGGTAGGAGTCGACATTGTGGTTGGTGTTCTTGCTTTTGGGGAGGCAATGTATTCGTGACTGGTGTTCTTGTCTTTGGTGTGGGTATGTGTTTGTGGCTGGTGTTCTTGCATTTGCTGGGGAAATGTTCTTGCTTTTGGTGTGGAAATGTTGATCTGTGATCTGTGATTCCTAGAGGGGAGGGAAAGCGGTATTTATGGTGGAGGATTGGGACATGTTTTGACAAAGAAGCGAACAAAGAAAATGAATGTTATTCTTTGCAAGGCACAAGGCATTGTTGCGAATACGGCGCAAGACAATGAGATTGTGCGAGAAATTGGCATGCTTTGTAACGCCCAAGCTGAATTCGTAGCCCGCTTCCAAGCCCAAGAGACGTCCATTCATGTCGACCGAGAGAAAGGCTAGGCAGAGTGGATTCGTTGGCGGAAAGACACTCCAACTGGTTCCCTCATGCGTTGTTGCAGTGCTAGAGACCCGTTGATCGTATCGTTGAACGTGCGACTCACACGCTTAACTCCCTTGATAGATCTAGCGAAATACTTGAAAATCACATCGAAGTCTGGCGGATCATTTGGGCCAGGAAGTACTTTCGTTTTAGCCGGAAGGTGGAGGAGGATCATTTTGAGGAGTTCGGGGATGGCGAAGACTCAGTTCGCGGCGTTTAAGACATTGAATCTGAGTTGGAGGTTGGGGTTATAGTGGCTCGAATTCTGTCGCATGTTGGAATGTGTTTAATGAGAAGGTTAGGAGTAGGAAGAAGGAGAAGCTTTTAAGGAGGGAGATTGAGATGTGATAATCAAGTGAATTTGTGGATATAGTAGCAAGTGAACTTGTGCTTACTATAGGCATGCATGCTCGTCAAGTCAAAGGTATAGCCGCAACAAAGGATTATTTTAAGCACAGCATTTTCTAAGTTGTGTTTCGGAAAGATGAAATATTGTAAAAACGGCATAGTATAGAGAAGATGCATCGAACGTCCAAGTATTGAGCGCACTACTTACCTTTCATTCGTGGACCAGGTCGAACCGCATATTCTGCAGATCAAGAAATCACCCGTCAAGTTTCCCGGTCGTAACCATCTCAGCAAGCTCCAAAACATCAATCATCCGCATCCCAGTGCAAATAGGTTGACACTCCGTTTTCTGACCCCGAAGATCAACAATCTGCACGAAATGGAACGTCGGTCTGTCAGTAAGGAACATTTTCTCGCCCGCCGATGGAATACGTGCGGGAAAAGTTTCTTCTTCTTCTTCTTCTTCTTCTTTGTGAGTCGCTTGCGATTGAATTCGGAGAACAAAGATTCTGGTGAACTGCTTTTTGGAATGTGCGATTTGCCAGCTTTGAATGTCTCCGGGAAGATTGACGGGGTAATGGAGCCATTCGCACGAGAGAACGGCGTGGGGGAAGAGGTCGTGGACGAAGTGTCGACGGGGAGTTTTCTGGGAGGTGGGAATTTGGGTGTCGTTGCGAGACTCTGGGCAGAGAAGGGTGTTTGGTTTCCAAGCTGTGTCGGGAGTGATGGACCAGGTTTTGAAATTTGTCAAGGTTTCATCTTCTGGGAGCTGAGCGAGGAACAGCCTTTTCTGTAGAGCGGGCGAGTTGTCGATGATGGCTTTGAATTGGCGATTGGTTCTGAGAGTGGAGAAGACGTCAGCGGGATGCATGTCGAGGAGGATCTTCTCACCTATTTTTGGAATCCAGAAGAGGTCCATGAGGTTTTTTTGAGGAGAGTCTTCGGCTTCGAAGAGCTCTTGCTCACTGTCAAAGTGGGCTGTAGGCATGTTGACGATACGTCTGGGCGAAGTGGTGTTGGAAGTAGGGACTGGGTCGAGGTGATGAGTGCCTGGTTGAAGTTCGGGATCAATGGGGCCAAGAGCCTGCTTGGACATCAGTTTGGGGCTTCGAAGATGGTGCTGAAGGGCGTCAACGTTGACCAAAGAAGTAGTGCTTATATTGCGCCAGCGACAAAGGATTGTAGAACGAGGTCTTTGTCTTTGATAGCTTTGTCTTCCTACTTTCTTTGGAGATCGTAAATTGGCATTGTTCTCGTTCCTCGAAGCGGCATCGCTCCACGTCAGCGGATGTCTGAGGGTCAATCTGGCCAGATAGTCGTGCTGAAGTGCATGAACATGAACATGCAATTTTCCCTTCTCCATCCCGGCGTAGCGAGGCCCACGGACTTCTTGCTTTCGCACTTGTTCCAGGACATCTTGCGAGCAGGCGAAATGCCAACGCGGGCACGAAGCAAGCAAAATGCCGACGCCGATGCATGTGAAAGCTGACGGTCCGATCCAGCCGAAGTGAGTGAGAGTGAGGCTTCGAGTTCTTTGATTCGCACATGCCTTCTCGAGTCTCACTTCATCAGCCAACCGCGCTAGTCTCAACACACTTTCTTTTCGTCACCGCACTTATAACTTGCCACAACACCAACACCACTCCAGACCCGCATCCACCATGGCTACCTCCGCAGCAGGTCGCACGTTCGCCATCCCGGAGCTGCTCGAAAACATCCTCCTCTTCGTCGCCAACGATGACAGATACGTCGTCAAACGCTTCCGCAGGCCTGCCATCCAGCTCTTCGCTGTCAAGCGCGTCTCTCGAACCTTCAACAGCACCATCGAGGGATCCAAAGCGCTCATCCATCGCATGCACGAAGCACCCAGTGGCGAACACAACTGGTCAGATGTAAGAACAGGGTTTTATGGCCCTGATAAGCTTATTGCAAATGCGATCACCGCGGCGGAGCGCAGTGGCAAGAAGATTGGGTCTTGGCAGGAAATCTTGTATTGGCCGCAGTCCGGTTGGATGGGGAGAGCGGGGGCTCCTGAGTGGTTGATCGTTTGGGTGTGTCGCGAAGATACGTTTGGAGATGTGTTTGATAAGGTCAAGGCCGCTGAGGAGACGGTGGCGCCTTGGGAACTTGAGTTGATGGGAGAGACGTCGTCTGAAGTCGTTCGGAAACGTTGGACGACTCAGCACGCATGGTAAGGCGAGGAAGGCTATGTGCGTTGCGGAGGGACTTTGGGAGATGGGTTTGATGAGGTCCGGGCCGCAGGAGAGAAGGATGGGGTTGGATTTCGATGGGAGACATGGCCGAAAGTCGTTAGGCGAGCTGAATGCTTGAAAGCCTGACTGGAGTTTTGATTTGGCAAGGACTGCGTCTCCAGGAGCTAAGAGCTCAGTAATGGATCTGATCTGATGGAAGAGCGACATGACATACCTGCAACAGTCCACACTGCGCGCACCCGCATGGATGTCATAGCAGCAGACACTCAGCAGGAAATTTACATCAAAAACCCCACCCCACAACCTCAATCTCCACCTCCACGCCTTCAGGCAATTCCCCCCATTTGTTCCTCAACACATCCTGAATCATACCCCTCACCATCACCCTCTCCTTCTCAGAATGAAAATAACACCCATTAGCCACACACCTAATCCTAACTTGTTTCAATCTCGGCAATTTCCCCGGAAGCCCAGCGGGTATCGTTTCAGCACCTTTGAGCTCCTTAAGACTCATTTCTTCAGGTGACTCAAGCTCATATCCACTCATAACAGGATTGCAGAATTGCAGTAGCCGGATCTTCTGAATGCAATTTTTGCGATCTGAGTCGATGGAGTTGAGGAGTTTGGTCAGTGCTGTGACGGAACCGAATTGGAAAGTGTTGGAGCTGTAGAATGCCTCGACGCCGGCGAAGTAGAAGGCTTTAGAGACGAGGAGGATGTCGAGGCTCCGGTCTTTTTTTGCGCTGCCCCAGCATAGTGGGAGTGCGTTGAGGGTGGCGAGTTCGGTTCTCCAGCGGCGGGAAGAGTTGGAGTGGAGGATGATAGGTGCTTCTCGTGTCAGAGTGTAGCTGAGGATGTGCGACAGAAGTTCTTTTGGGAGGTTGAGGATTTTGGAGTTTTGCTCGAGGGGTTGAGTGATGGGTTGTGGCGAGTCGGTTTGTTTCGTTCTGCTTGTTGGTCCGAGTCGTCGGCTTTTTCGAGGTTTCTTGACTTTTGGCATCTTGGCTTCTTGTCGGGTCAAATCTTGCGTGGGGGATGGATGACCTGAATTTGAGTGAGAGAGCTCAGCTCGGCAGTGTGGGCCTCGGGCCGAAGCCTCGGCTCGACACGCCGTGTTAGTGGCGCTCATGTCGTGCGGCATGCTTTTTATCCTGCATCACAACTTTACAACTTTGCGACACCGAACCACATGGCAGAAGCTGCAGGTACGCATTTTCCAAGACGAGGCAGCGCGGGGTGCATAATCAGAAGATGCATGAGCTCAAGTCCAAACGTTGATGACTTCTGTGACAACCTGGATAAGCATTTGGCGCTTGTGAGGTATTTAGATGAATTGGTGGACATACCTCGAAGCCATGGCTCGGCGAGATCATGCCTGGTACTTTGATCAGCATTACTCCCTCGCCATTGCTCGGTTGAGCAGAAGCGGGCGCATCGTGATGGAAACAGGTCTGGACTCAGTACATGTAGGAAAACCAAGACAAGCTGACAGGGCGAACGACCAGCTCTGAAGGCCTGATATGTTGACGTAACGGCTGTCTACAGAGGATTCATGCCCGCAGCACCAGCCTTGACCCGAAGCCAGAGACAGTCAGCCAGTTTCCTCGCGACTCCAGGCTCTGAATCCAGTCGTAAAGATACAATCTGAACCCCGACGTGCCCTGCTTCTGCCTTCACAGTGTTTGGCCTTGTGTTCGAAGCTTGAACCTGGCTGGTGGTTGCCGTCTTCGCTTCAGCCTGGCGATCTCTCCATGTCCACAGCACGCTTGTGAACATAGAGTAGTTCAATCGTCGTACTGCTCTAGACTCTCAGTGCCGTGAGTCTGCCCAAAGTCTGCAGTCATCATGTATGTAAGACCTTTCCAAAGCTACCAGTCTCTGCTCGAAGAGAGGTCGAGGTCGTTGCGTGCAGGCTCCTGTGGCCGATCAGACAGACTGCATCTAGTCAGTGTCAGGCATTGAACGTCTGATCTATACGCCCGAGGATTCCTGATCCCAGATCGAGACGTTATCTGAAGCCGACTGATGATGATGACGTGCCACGCCTGTGGAGGGGCATAACGGACGACTCGTGTAGCGCGCCGTTGCGTTCATGGTGGAAAGCTTCGACGTTGAAGTCGTGACCTCAGGCACGAAGCAGTGATCAAAGCAAGGCCGGCCAGCGGATGATGTTGACGAGATGCACAGCAGGACCATCAACTCGTTGGAGGACCGGCGTGGTAGTCACTTTTGCGACGAGTGCAGACGTCGGAAATTGCAACGCAGCGCAATTGAGTTTGGCGGCCCAGCGTGCATGGGCCAGCTTTCGGTTTCTGCCGCGCGCGAGTCAAGATCGAGGCTCCTTCTCCTTCTCCAAGCCTCGCAGCTTCACCAGCCCAACCACCACCACCACCACCACATCCACGAAAGCTGCATTCAGAGACTCCCATTGCTCCTGCATTTCAAGCACACCGTCACATTGCTTGAAACACCAGCAAAGGCAAGCACCACGCCCCGGCGGGCGCATACCAGCCGCCGGAGCGCCAATTCTCGAAGCCCCCAAAACGAGCACACACCACACCGCTCAGCACATACAACAACACCCACACCCCGCGGCACATCTACAACACCGCCGATATGTCGCAGGCTGCGAGTTCAAGCAACGTGGTCGGTGTGCACTACCGCGTCGGCAAGAAGATTGGGTACGTGTCCAGCTCGTCTCGAGCACACGCGTGACCTCAACTTCATGCTAACCCCCATCGCAGAGAGGGATCGTTCGGCGTCATCTTCGAGGGCACAAACCTTCTCAACAATACCCAAGTGGCCATCAAGTTTGAGCCACGCAAGAGCGATGCACCGCAGCTTCGAGATGAATACAGGACATACAAGATCCTGGTCGGATGCCGTGAGTAGCATTCCCGCCTGTTTCTGTTTCTGCCATTGAGCTCCTCAGCTGACCTCTCTGCAGCTGGCATCCCAAATGTCTACTACTTCGGTCAAGAGGGCCTGCATAACATACTTGTCATCGGTAAGTCGTCCCCCACCTCCTCGCCAGAGGCCACCTCATCGTCTCCAGTTGGCAGTCTGTTTGTGCACGTGACCAGAAGCTAAACTCTCCACTTTTCCAGACCTTCTGGGGCCGTCTCTCGAAGACCTTTTTGACCACTGCGGTCGGCGGTTCAGCATCAAGAGCGTCGTCATGATTGCCAAGCAGATGCTGTCGCGTGTCCAGACCATCCACGAGAAGAACCTCATCTACCGCGACATCAAGCCAGATAATTTCCTCATTGGTCGCCCAAACACCAAGGCCCAGAACGTTATTCACGTTGTCGACTTTGGCATGGCGAAGCAATACCGCGACCCAAAGACGAAGCAACACATACCCTACCGCGAGCGTAAATCTCTCTCCGGTACCGCTCGATACATGAGCATCAACACACATCTCGGCCGCGAGCAGTCACGCCGCGACGATCTCGAGGCCCTCGGCCACGTCTTCATGTATTTCCTGCGAGGAGGTCTGCCATGGCAAGGCCTGAAGGCCGCCACAAACAAGCAGAAGTACGAAAAGATCGGAGAGAAGAAGCAGACGACCGCGATCAAGGATCTCTGCGAAGGCTTCCCAGAAGAGTTCAACAAGTACCTCTCATACGTCCGCAATCTGGGCTTTGAGGACACTCCAGACTACGACTACCTGCGCGACCTCTTCACAAAAGCGCTGCAGAACACCGGCGAAGTTGAAGATGGCGAGTACGATTGGATGAAGCTCAACAACGGCAAGGGCTGGGACGTACCAACCCGTCCATCGGCAGCTGCTGGTCATCGTGAGCAAGGCAACCCTTCTAATGCCGACCTTCACCGCAGCAACCTCAATAGAGCATCCAACACCCCACAGATCGATAAGGAGAAGCCACTCCCGAGCAAGCCAGGTGCAGTGCGCCAGCAAAATGCTCAACGAGCTCAGCCCGGTCGAAGGCCACAAAACAGTGCCGACCTTGGCAAACGTGGCAGCGGCATGCAGTTGGACACGCCCGACCATCGTAGCACGGCGGCACAATTCCAAAACAGCCGCGCCGACCTCACTCGCGGCACCAGTGCTTCGGCCAACCAACTGGCTCAGCCACAATCAGCGAGCGCGACTCAACAGCGTCCAGCTCCGCAACAGTCACCGCCAGAACAGAAGGAAGGCTTCATGCAGAAGGTTTTCAAGGTTCTCTGCTGCGGCTAGTGTGAGCGCGGAGACACCTCAACATCTTACCAAAATGCATTCTCTAAACAGCATGCTCCCCGCGACAGCCCAGTCGAGGCTCAACCGCGCAGAGAAGAGCGGGGAATGGTGTACGGACAGCATCGCCTAGCGGAGGGAGCACCAGCACTGCATCATGATCTTGCACCGTATAATGCTATCCCTCTGGACACTTTGGCGCAGACTCAGCCGCGTCGGCCCACACATGTCATCACTCGCGACGGTCAGCTGGTGCGGCGGCCAACAAAGAAGGCTCCTCTTCCTCATCATCCTGAAGGTCTGGCTAACGCACATCGGCATCGACCACCGTGTCCTATCACTCGCGACGGTCAGCTCATGCGGCGGCCAACACCGCGCGCTCCGTCACACGACGGTATGGCTAGGGCACAACGGCGTCGACCTACACTCTACATCACTCCCGACGGTTGGCTTGTGCGACGGGTACCACCACATACTCCTCGGCGTGGTAACTTGGCTGGCGTGGCTGCAGGTCAATTGCTTAGACGAGATCGCTCGACACTTATACCATCGGTGCCGCAACAACATGTGGAGGCTCCTCCCGCTTTGAGGCACTCCGATCAGGTTGAAGACTTGGCAATGGCGGGCTTGCTCATTCCACACCAAGACGCCGCGACTGCTCGGGTTGATGACATGGCATCAACAAACTCAGCATCATGGCAGGAGCATGTCACAGATACTCGCCGCACACGCTCAGCCGATGTCTATCCAGTGACATTACCGCCAGTCCCCAAGCGCAAGAACCGGTCAGCGCCGATTCTCACTAGCCACACTGCACCAGCTGCAGATCGCCCACTCGGACACACGCTGCCACGCGCCGCAGGGAAGAAGCCATGCAATTGCCTCGAGCCACATCGCGGCCCATGTCAGACTTGGGCATACACATGAAACACAGAATTTGTTCCCAGACTTTCTCCAGACCTAGATCCTACAAGCGACCCGCGTACGCTGCCTACTAGATCTTGGCCCACTTAGATTCCCTTGGCGACCTACTCCACGCCTATAATGTCTGAACTTTCTACATCACCTAGCATTGGAGCGTTCTTAGCGATGGCGTTTGGGAAGGCGGGTGCCGCTCCGAGGCAGAAGGGGAGGCAGTTGGATGGAAACGGGATATGAGGGCTGGGAGGTTGACCTGTGTTGGAGAAGGCTGGCTGCGGCGGCGGCGGCCTGGGGATGGGAATGGGGATGGGGATGGAGATGGGAATGGTATTGAGACTGGGGTTGGGAATGGGAGAGAAATGAAGTCGTCTGTGTGCACTGTTTCCCGAATTTCCTTTTCATTTCCATCAAAAGCTTCTGACGGTGCTACTGACCTCGCAACAAGCTGTTGCAAAGCAATGTGCAAGACGAGAAGGAGCGATGCTTGAACTCTACGTAAGCACACCTGGAATGCGTCTGAGCAAGGCTAATGCTTCTCGCGTCTGGGTCTGTCTCCGCCACTCACCTCCGTCCTCAGCTGTTTAGAGCAAAGTGCAAGGAGAGAGAGAAGGAGTGATTCTGAAATTGTAACTAGGCACACTTGAAGAGCGAATTGCAAGGAAGCTAACGCTTCCTTTTATCGTCGAAAGTAGGTCTTTAGTCTTATAGTTGCTTTGGAATTTAGAATTCTTTACCGAGTATACGACTTTACTATAAGATCTGTTTACGTAGGGTAGTAGGATTTAATAGGGTAAGTAGAAAGAAAGACTTAGAAAAAGGGGCTAAGTATAAGAAGGGTTATATTAGTAGGTAGATAGGGTAGTAGTAGGTTAATATAGTATTTAATAGAGATCTAAGAGGAGAGGGAGGAAGGCAGGCTAGTTAGCCTAACGCTAAGCGCTAAGCCCTGCCTAAGGTATTAAGACCCTAGCTTTACTCGGCCTAGTTATATACTAATTACATATAGCCTCTTTAGCCCTAATATACGCTTCCCTTCTAAAGGCCGCGCCCTTATAGCCTTTCTATATTCTAATCCTAACCTCTATTACTACTAACTTAGCAATTCTAATAAGCTCCTTAGCCGCGCTAAATTAAATACTTAACTACCTAATTATATAACTATATTAAACCTTACCTTCTAATATAATACCTAACTCTAACTGCGCTATCCTTATATATAATAAAGTAAAGTAATATATATCTATAAGAATTAAGGGCTATCGACTAATTAAAATACAAGCGCGTCTTCCCTACTATAATAGGTAGATATACGAGGTATTATAGTACTACCTCCGCTCTAAGTAATATTACCCGAGTTCTTTACGTCTACTCTAAAAGACTTAGAAATGTCCGCTCCCGAGGGATTGTTCTTATTATTACGAGGGCTATTATTATTCGTAGTTTCGCTAGCTCTAATTAGTTAGGTTTAGTAGCCTTTAATTGTTAATTAATCTTATTTTTTCAAAAACGCAGTTCGTCTAGTTTCTATAGGTAAAGGCTATTATAAGTATAATAGTTAAGGTTCGCTTCGCTTAAAGGGTCGAAAAGATTAAGGAGTAACCTATTATCCGTAAGATCGACCCCGACTAGCTTAGCTCTATATTTTTGCCCTTAGTTAGTCTATTAATTACTTAGTCTTTTAAGCCTTAAGCCCTTCGAACGACTTCTTTTAACCTAGTTAGTATAGTACGTTCTAGCCTTAGGCCGTAGTATAGGTAAGGTTGCCCTTATAAGTATAGCGATAATAGCAAGTAATATTAATAATAGCGGCGCTAGCCGCCTTAGCGCTAACTTTACCTTACTTCCGATTTCCTTCTTTAACTAGTAATACACTCCGTACTACCGTTACTAATATAGTCGTACGCCGCCTTCTATTAGCGTAAGCGCGACGCCGTTATTATTATTATTATTATTACTATTCGCGCGCGCGCCGTCCTCGCCGACCGCCTAGGCCTCGATAGGATAAAGGAATAAGAGGGGGACCTAAATACTAAGAGGAGGGCCTTATATATTAGTAAAGAGGCAGAATCCTTAAAAGAGTAGGCGATTAGTTAATAATTATAGCGCGCTTATTAACTCTCGGTGCGCGTTTATTATAGTAGTATAGCCTCGTTGTCTTTTGCTAATAATTGCTAGCTTCTAATTAGTTAGCTTAATAGTACCCTAGGGGTAGTATTAGCCCTAGGTCTCTCTAGCGACATTATAGGCGCTTAGCCTTCTTCTTGTTCTTTATACCGGTCTAATACTTATCTAGTAACTTAGTTATATCCTTAAAAGAGGCTTCGGCTTCCTACGAGTCTAGACCCCGTAGTAGTCTAGGTTAGTTTAGTTTGGTTTGCTAAGCCGAAATTCTAGTTTAGTTTGGTTTAGTTTGCTAAGCAACCGGTGCACGGACCGGTTTGCCGGCTACGTGCCGGCTACGGACAAAAACCTTTCCTAAAACACGTCTAAATAGCCCGAAACATAGATGCAATCGTATAGCGTATACAATATAGGGCCCCCGTCGCGTCCGGGACTAAATCCGAGGTCGTCGCATGTCGTCGTATATCGTCGTAGTTTAGTCGGATTTTCTCGGAAGCTAGCTTAGACTAGCGGGGTAAAAAACTAAACCGGAACTAAACCGGAGGGGTACCGCTAAGAAACCAAACTATATACGTTTCATAGTTCGCAAACCGAACTACTACGGACTCGTAACGAGTCCTATTTAGGTAAATAGCCTTGCTATCTTAATAGGTATTCCTTCTTGCCTTGCCTAGTCTAGTACTTTAGGATACATTCTATAGACTATAGTTCCTCGCCGTTAGCTAGTATCTCTTTATATTTAGTAGAGGCTTCTTTAGGGCCTCCGCGGTAGTAGTATAGTTTAAGGAGCGAGATATAGAAGGTATTATAGATAGTATAGTACGGCGGGAGCTATAACTAGTAGGCCTAACTAGTATTGCCCTTCGGTTCTCGGATTCGGAAGGGGCTAATAAACCGTAGTGCTAGTTTAGGGCGTGTTTTGCTATTAGGCGATAGGTGTTTACGGATACGGAGGTTCTTAGTGCTTAGTATAACTATATCGCCTTGCTTAAAGGTTATTAGCGTATAGTGCTTGTTATAGTAGGCCTTCTAATAGGCCTAGGCCTTTGCTAGTTTGTTAGCTATCTTAGCGTAAATTTCTCGTATCCTTTAGACCCTCTCGATAGCCGCTAGTATCTTAGGGGTTAGTACTTAACGCGCTTCCCTTTTCTTACGCTCGGCCTCGAGCGAGGTGAATAGTTATTATAGCAAAGTAGCGTTCTAGCCTATTATTGCTATATATAGCAAGACCTTAGTTAATAAATATATACTATTATTATATACGAATTCGGCTAGTTATAGGAGGTTAACCTATCTATTAGGGCTTTTATTAATATAGCTTCGTAAGTACTGCTATAGGGTAGCATTCTGCCTCTCGGTCTAACTATCTGTTTATAGATAAAACGCTATAGATAGGCGATGCTTAAGTCTTAGCTATAGGCATATCTTACTCTAATAATAAGATATAAACGTCGAGCCCCGGTCGGAGACTATCCCTTTAGGGGTTCCCTAATAGCTATAGAAGATATTATTCTATAGTAATATAGCTAGGTTAATAGCCGTCTAATCCTTCCGAGTAGGGATATAACGAGCGCCTTTAGTAAATCGGTCTACTATAATAAGAATAGTATCGAAGATATCCCTACTATCCCTACGCTTAGTAGGCGGAAGGCCTATAATAAAGTCTATTATAAGCTCTATAAATAGTTTCTTAGGAATAGGAAGTAAAGACAACTCGCCGAATAGTAAGTGCTTTAGTACTTTAACTCGCTAGTATACTATATAGGTCTATATATATTCCTTTATATGCCGCTTACTATTTAGCTAGTAGTATATACGCGATAGTAGCTCGTACGACCTCTCTATACTATAGTAACTAGCGAGCTTACTATTATAGTGCCTCTTTAAAAGCTCTTATCTAATCGATTGTTTAGCGGGGACATAGTATCTGCCCTTAAACTTTAAGTAACCCTTATCGTCGATCGACTAATTATTACTCTTACTAGATCGAGTCTTTCGCCTACTTATAAGCTTATCGATACGTTCGGTAGCAAAGGCGTCCCTCTGCTAAGTATATAATAGCTTATCTATAAACGATTAACCTTCCCTATTTATAAGGTTACCTAACAGTACCCTCGCTATCGAACGAGGTACGTGTTATGTATTTCTAATAGTACTAGTAGCCGGATTAACTATAGTAGTGCCCTTATCGCTATTACTGTATATAGCGATATCGACTAGGGAGTTATCGTAACTCTTCCTATTAGTGTTGTTAGCCCTTGCCTTAGTGCGTGCTATTAGTATAGTAAGAGTATTAAGGGTTAGTAGCCGGATTAACTACAGTAGTGCCCTTATCGCTATTACTGTATATAGCGATATCGACTAGGGAGTTATCGTAACTCTTCCTATTAGTATTATTAGCCCTTGCCTTAATACGTACTACTAACATAGCAAGAGCATTAATACACTTCAAGCCGTCGCGGAGTCTAGTAAGCCGCTTATCCTACGCTTACTTATTAATAATATAGGCTATAGCAATCTTATACTATAGGGTTAGAAACAATAAATTAATATACTAAGTCTCGCTATTATAATTAGGTCGCCTCGATAGGCTATTAGTAGAGTTACTTACGCCTAGCCGATATAGTATATTAAAATCGAACCTAGCGAGGTAGACGGCCTATCTAGCCTATCGACCTATAACCCTAGTAACCTTCGTAATTCTACGGAGGTTGTTATAGTCCGTATAGACCTAAATAGTGTACTATATACTATCGAGATAGTAGCGCTAGTACTTAAAGGCTTCTACGATTGCTAAGAGCTCCTACTCGTAGGTCTCGTATCGGCGCTCTATATCGATTATCTTCCGTAAAAAGAAGGCAATCGGGTGCTAGTAATTGTTATTAGCCTGCTATAATATAATAGCTAATATAGCGAACTATAAAGCGTTAGTCTTAATACGGATCTGCTTATTTAGTACGAAATAGCGCAATAAGGGGACTTTAGTAAAGCGTTGCTTTAAACTGTTAAAAGCGGCTTATACTTTGTTAGTCTATTTAAACTCTCTAGTTAGGTTAGCCTTAGTTTTAGTAAGCTCAGTTAGTAGTATTACGTACCGTAAATAACCTTCGATAAATCGATAGTAGAAGTTAGTAAAACCTAGGAATAATTAAAGCTCCTTAATACTAGTAGGCGTTAGCTACTTAGTAATAGTCTTAATCCGATTAGGATTAGCCTTAATACCCTTAGTTAATACAAGGAAGCTAAGGAAGGCTACCTTCTTAGTAGTAAAGGTATATTTAGAAGGCTTATAATATAGCCTATAGGCCCGTAGACGATTAAGTACCTTACGTACTATAGCCTAGTACTCTATAATGTTAGGTAAATGTATATAGACTAGGATGTTATCTAGGTAAACTATATAGAGATAGTCTAATAGACCGGATAGGGCCCGATTAATATAGGACTAGAATATAGTAGGGGTATTAGCTAGGCTAAATAGTATAACTAGATACTCGAAATAGCTATAGCGAGTACGGAAGGCTGTTTTCTATTCGTTACCCTTACGAATACGGATGCGGTAATAGGCGTCCTTAATGTCTAATATAGTATAGAAGTAGGCCCTAGAAAGGCGATCGAGGGTCTCGTTAATAAGCGGAAGTAGATAGCGGTCCTTAATAGTAATAGTATTAAGCCTACGATAATCGATATATAGGCGTAGGCTACTATCCTTCTTTAGTACGAATAGGATAGGTACACTAGCAGGGCTATTGCTATACTAAATTCGACTATTAGCTAGGTTCTTATCTAGGTACTTATATAATATAGTAAGCTCTCGTTTACTAAGGTTATAGAGGGGCCTAAAAGGAACCTCCTTGCCCTATATAATATCGATCTTATAGTTAGTCTCTTTAAATATAGGCAATATCGATACTAGGTAGTGTTTAAATATATTAATATAGGTTTCGCGAATAGGCTATAGTATACGAGCGAGCTAATTAGGGTCTATACTATTAGGGGGCATAGGCTTATCGTTATTATCTAATAGGTCGACTATTAGATCGGCTAAGGCAGGTATTAGGTTGCTAATAAATAGGACCCTAATACGTTACGAAAACTTCTTTTCCGATCGCGACGATCCTATCGATCCTAGCGATCGCGAGCGATCCCGAGCGATCCCGAGCGATCCTAAGCTGTCCTAGAACGATAAATAGGTAACTTATAAAAGTTAGACTTTTGCCTAATACTACACTAAAAATAGAACATTTTTGTTATATATTACTAAGCCGTAAACCTTCTAGATAAAAAGATATAAAGGAAAGAAAATCGCTTTTCTAGACATTTTGCTTCTAATTTATCTTTTTTTCTAGTAGGTTTATAGCTTAGTAATATAGTAAAAAGGTACTCTATTTTTAGTATATTATTATAAAAAAATATAAAATTTATAGATTTTCTACGAAACTAAAGCTAGGGAATAGAAATAAGCAATATAGTATTTTAGCTTTTCTAAGTTATACTTTACTATTTTTAGAAATTTAAAAAATAGAACTTAAAGTTCTACCTACTAATAAGAGTATTATAAAGTTTCAAGTCTTAATACCTAGTAATTATCTTAGAATCTAGAAAAGAATCTCGAGTGTTTCGAATGTACTTTTTTTCAAAGTTCTACTTATTAAGCGTCGGCTTTTGAAAGAAACCTTAACGAAATATCGGCTGCATTTAACGAAACCTTAACGAAAAAAATTTATTTATAAAAAAAACCTACGAAACCGCTAAATTTAACCTATAGTAATACGTAATCCCCTAAAATACCTCCTCGTAGTAGTAGTATATAGAGTAGTCGGGCTCTAACTTACGGCTACTTGCCCCGCGTCCTTTACGTTCCTAGGCCTCGAATTCGGGACGGCCCGTCCCGAAATTTCGATCGTAAGGATCCTATCGATAGGATCGCGGCCCCGCGATTACGAGCGATCCTATCCGATAAGATCTTTAACGTACGATCCCGAGGATCCTAAGGATTCTAAGGATCCTAAGCGATCCTAAGCGATCCTATCGATAGGATCGTCGCGATCGGAAAAAAAGTTTTTATAACGTATCGTTAGGGCACTCGCTAATATTAATATACTTAATATCCTCTTTCTTAGCGATTCTAAATCGCTATTATTAGAGACCTAAGTCTATTATAATAGCGTAGTACTTAAGAATAGGGTTGCTAATAATAATATCGGAGGGGAGGCTATCTATATCTACTATATAGGCGGTAAAATCTAATAAGCGCTTATTACCGAGGTCGTCTCTTAGGACTATAGGAATATAGTAGGCCCTATAGGTTAAGTGCTAAGCGTTATTAAACTAAGCAAGGGTTAGTAGGTTAGCTCTATTTAATTGTCGAAGGTCTAATTGCTTAGCTAAGCGATAGCTAATAAGGGCACTAACTGAATTTCCTAGATCTAGCGTAACCTTAGTCTTATAGTTAGTTCTACACGTATCCTATATAAGATAGGTACGTATAATAGCTAGTATAATGTCGATAGTCTTACGCCGTATAAGGCTAATAGTTAGTACGGCGCTTATTCTTTTTTCGAAGGTTAGCCTATAGGGGTAGCGTTAGCTACTAAGAGGTGCTTTCCGTACTTAGCGGTAGTACGGTCGATTCGAGTCTAATCCCTAGGTTTGTCGTATTAGCCTAGTAGATAGCTAGTACTATTATAGTTAAAGCACTTTAGTCTAGTTAGGAGGTTGCTATAGCTACTATTATTAGTCGAGTAGTTAGTACTATAGGGATACGAGCCCCTTCTACGGCCCCTATTACGGCCTCCTCTATATAGCCGCCGGCTACGGCCTCTTCTACGGTCGTTATTACTATTCCTATTATTAGTATTATTGTTCTAGTAGGAACCTTAGCTATTACCTCTACGGCTACGGTTGCTACGGTTAGTACTAGCTAGTCGGATCCTCGATTCTAGTCGTTATTAAAGCTAGATAGCTCGTTTAGCTGTTTCTACTTTAACTATAAATTGAATGCGTATTAGGTTAGCCTATTTAAACATACGGCGACGGTCTAATTCGAGGATAAGTTCCTACCTAAGTTTTAGGCGTATCTCGGAGATCTATATAGAATTAGTCTTAGCCGGAAGGTCGTCTTTAAGGATCTTTAAATAGGCCTCGAATAAGCGGGCCGATTAATTAGTCTTTTGCTTAGCTCGAAGGTACTAGTCCTAAGTATATTATTGCCTTAGTATAGGGTTTCTAAGGGTGTCTAGTATAATAGTTTTATAGGTTTGCTACTAAACAGTAGTCTAATCGTTAAGGGAGTTAAAATAGTTATCCTAGGTGCGCTTTAGGTCTCTATTAATATACTATATAGCATAGACAACTAATAAATAGTCGTCTAGAAGGGCCCTCGGTACATTCCGCTAGTTTAATTTACAATTACGTATATAATTATTATACTGCTTGCGACTAGAGCCGTTAAATATAGTATAATCCTTAAGCTTAGTATTCTTCTTTTAGGCTAATAGTAAGGAAGGTCCTACTATTAGTTTAGTAGTAGTTATCGGGGCTTCCTAAAGGTAACGGAGCTCGAGGAGGTCGTCCTTTAGCTACTATTCTTAACGTAGGGCAGTCAGCCTGTTTTAGGTAGCTTCTTAAAGTCTCCCTACTAGTTAGGGCCTAAAGGCTAGTTAGCTATATCGTCGGTTAACAATGTTATTAAGAATGTTATTAATAGGCAATTCTAGATTATTACCTAGAACTATAGGTTCTTTAGTAGGCCCTTTAGCGGGCACTTTAGTAGGCTCTATACTACTAGTATTGTTATTGCTAGCGCTACTAGTAGCGCCGCGGTTATTGTTGCTTCGTAACGAGCCGGCTATTATAATAAGGGGTAGTACTAATAATATATTATAGCCCCTTATAGTGCGGATGTAGCGGAGTTAGTAGATATCGGCCTAGTGTGCTTAACTTAGTGTAATAGGCCGTATAGAAGGCCTTGCTTAATAATTAGTACGGTTGTTTTTAGCGGAATAGTACGTATAGGTCCCGTTCTTCGGGCGTAATATAGTTAAATCGATAGTTTTTATAGCTATACTACTAAAAGCTTGAAATAAGGACTATCTAGCTACTACCCTTAAAGGGTAGATCGAGTACTATATAAGAAGGGTTATATTAGTAGGTAGATAGGGTAGTAGCAGGTATAGTAGTATTCGATAAGGATCTAGGAGGAGAAGGAGGAAGGTGGGCTAGTTAGCCTAACGCTAAGCGCTAAGCCCTGCCTAAGGCACTAAGACCCTAGCTTTACTCGGTCCGGTTATATACTAATTACGTATAGCCTCTTTAGCCCTAATAGATCTATTTACGTAGGATAGTAGGATTTAATAAGATAAGTAGAAAGACTTAAAAAAAAAGAGGCTAAGAGTCTTAAAAGATCTTAGATTTCTAGTTAGAAGAGGGAGGGAACGTAGTAGGCTTCCTACTAGTAAGATCGTATCGAGTAGCTAGGGAGTTTAGGTTTATATCTCTTTAAAGGTTTGTCGGCTAGACTCTAGAGTAGTTTATATAGGAGCTCCTATATAGCTAGGGTATATAGGACGCGCTTTACTATAGATAGCGCTTACTAGGCTAGCATTAAGGATAGCGCTACCACTATTTTTCAGACTCCGCAACTAGCTCTTTTTTTAACTCGTTAGTTCTCCGATTAGCTTTAAGCCTTAAAGGATATTTTAACTACTTCTTTAGTATTATAATTATAGCGCTCTATCTAGTAGCGATAATAGTAACGATAGCTACTAATCCGATATTAATAAAGATACGGTTTATAACGTTAGTACGCTTAGTATAGAGCTAGAAGAGAAAATAGACGAGATTAAGGCGTAAGAGGCAGTTATAGGTTATAAGAAGATTAGAGCGATAGAATACAAGCCGAATAGTAGAGATAATAGGCCTCTCGTTACTAGCGGTATTACTAGTAGTATATCGGTCGAGAAGGATACGGTAGATATATTAAACCTAGTAATAGTATATAGGCTATATAGTAAGTAGTAGTAACGTACTAGCGTAGCCGACTTACTATTAGATATACTATAATTAGGTATAGAAGCTAAAAATAGCGGCGAGTTATATAATTAGCTATTCTATAAGACTATACCGTTAGGAATGCCCTTATTCTTAGTTCTAGTCGTTACTAGCTAGGCTTCCTATTATACTAAGGCTATATTAAAT
Source organism: Pseudocercospora fijiensis CIRAD86 (assembly GCF_000340215.1). NCBI lineage: Eukaryota > Fungi > Ascomycota > Dothideomycetes > Mycosphaerellales > Mycosphaerellaceae > Pseudocercospora > Pseudocercospora fijiensis. Next base: position 226,531 of record NW_006921534.1, on the reverse strand, counting down.
ATAAATTAAATATAGGTATTTACTAATATTTAATAGTAAATATAAATACGAGCGGTAAATCTTAAAGTTAAATATTTAGTATTTAATATCTATAGAATAGAGAGGATATACCTTAACCTCTAGCGAGTCTACCTTACTACTGGGTCCTCTAGCGAGCTAACGTTTAGTACTATTTCTTAGCTCTATAGTATTATAGAAAACGATACTACGCGGTCGAATAGCGCTACGATACCGCTTCGTATTCTCCTATCCTTAACTATAGAGAAGAAAGCTAGGAGAATAGCCCGGTAATAAGGACTCGGCCTATATACTTTACTACTCTAAGCTTATTACGAATCCTAAGAGGCGAGGTAGCGTATAAGTAGAATCTTAGAGAGCTTCTAGTTTGTTTTATTAATTCTATTATTCTATAGTCTAATCGGATATCCTATAATTAATAATTACACACTAACGTATTTCTTACTAATTCTAGAAATACGATTACGAATCTTAGATAGCTTATACCGAACTAAAGACTCTACTATTAGCGAGAAGCGAGCATCCGATATTTTCTTAAACTACTACTCTTAAAGCCGTTCGTAGTGTTTCTTACTATAAACTTTTATTTTATACTATAAGTAATTCTTTAATTAAACTGCTGGGTTAACTCCTAGAAGAAGGAATAGTCTTAAACTTAGGATACCGACAATCTATAGATTTTATAAGACCTAGGCTAGATATTATATATATAATTATAATTCTAAAGCAACTATCGATACTACGTTTAAGATATACCCTAGAGGAAAAAAGAATTTCTACTAGAGATAGGCGAGAATAATCCTAGAGGAGGAAGCGTTAATATATCTATTACCTATACTATATAAAATCTTTATAATAAGCCTATATTTTTATCTTTAATAATCTCTATATCGTAGTACTTAATATAAATACCTATTAGATCTATATTCTTCTAACCTATCTAAACTTTAAATACTATAGAATAAAACTCTCTCTCTAAAACTAAATAGCCTATATTCGTCGTAGACGGCCTTATAATAGAGACGCTAGATAATAATATAAACTATTATAATTTCCCTTTCTAAATATAGGAAAAAAACAAAACTAGTTATTAAACTCTATTCTTTCTTCGTATATCTCTTAGTATATATAGAAGGAAAAAAAATAATAATTTACCTAGTAGATAGCGTATAGAGAGTTTAACTACTATTATACTATACGAAGAAAAACTTTAATTCGTAGGGATATAGAATCTTTCTTTTTATTTTATAACGTAAGTTTTTCTCTATACCCTCTAGTAGTATAAATATTGTAATCTTTACTATACTAATAATTAAAATCATTTATCGCGCTATTAGAGTTATAGTCAAAAGTACTTCTAGTACAGATAACCACAACTAGGGATATAAGAAAGAGGGTAAGGAAGTAGATAGTAGTAATATATCTCGATTATACTTATATAGTTCTTATAGTAATAAATTAAGTTTTTATAGAGTAAGTTAACGTAGGAAATTTTAGCGATAGCGATATCTATAGTATATTATAAGAGCACTCGGCTTCGAAATACCTCGTATATCCGAAGAGATATCAAGGCACCTATATTCCTAGATTCTGCAGGTAGCAGCATCTCAGTCTTAGAGCCAAGGCCACTGAAATTCGATAAAGTACCGTACTACTGGCAGGTAGCCGAGCGAGGCGAGACTTGAGTAGAAGAAGCGTTAGAATCTGGTGCGATGTGACTTCTTACCCGCCTGGTTTCCAGACGTGTAGGGAACGAAATGGTATAGCCATAACCAGTAGCTCCGTATGTCCAAGCACCAGAACTTCACCTTTGACCTTGAGGTAAGCAGGACCCTCACTTTCCGGACGTGGATCGATGGGACAGTATTGCATGCGACTGAATGACTTGGATCCTTCAAGGTGGGCTGGTCTCAGAAATTTCGCATTCATCAATATGAGTTTCAGTTCAAAGTCTACCTTCAGACAATACCTTACTTCGCCTAAACAAATGTTTCGCCCCGAACTCGCTTCCATTCCTCAACGCCGGCGCTCTGTATGCACTCCACCACTTTTCATGCCACCATCTATCCCGTACCGCTAACAGCAAGTTTCATCAAATGGTCCATGAATGTCTGCAAAGAGACGTCGTCGGTGAAGATAGTCTGTGCGGTCTGGCTGACACCGCCGTAGCTTGAAGACGTATGTGTCGTCGATGGGTTGAGCTTGGCGAGCAGGAAACGAGCCTGTGAGCGGCCAGCGTCGCACACAATGAATCGTGGGAGTGGAAAGCGGTCTTGAATGAGTTCGTGAGGTCACATCAGCAGGTTGTGTTATGGATACGAGTGGAGCGATCGTACCTTTGCATCCTGCTTAGGAGCGTCGAGAAGCTCGGCAAGTTCTCGTATCCTTCCACGTCCTGGTATCCAGCCTTTCGCCACTCTGCCATCGTCTCGCCATGGAAAATCAGAATATGGAAGAAGGTATCGAGGAGCAGTATCGTTTGCGGCTCGATCGAGCTGGAATCAAGCAACGTCGGTACAGCTCCCTCTTGATCAAAGGTGTATTTGTCGAGCGTGGGCTGGATCATGATGAGCGAGTTCGACACGTCCTCGTGATTCAGAACGTGTCGGTAGAAAGCAGTCTCGTCAGGAGAGTTGTTGAAGACCTGCAAGAATTGTGATCTTCGGAGGTGGAACATGAATTGAGGATAAAGCGTAAAGTTCTTCTCGAGGCGGAAAGAGGATGGGTCGTCTTTGCGGTACTCGGCGAAGCGCGAGCAGAGTCGGATAAGCATCCTGTCAACCCATCGGAGGACATCAGGGCCATCGTCGACTTCGGCCTTGAAGACAGCGATGCGGCTCATCAGGACTGCGGCAGCTTCCTGGTCGAATGATTGAGCGATGGCCGGGTCACCGCTTGGTCCGCTCATGTTTCGGCCAACAGTCGTCACGCGGAGGTGATATTGGCCACCGCTGTGCTGGTAGTACGTGAGGAATTGGATGAGGCCCTTCTGAGGTCCTTGCTGCATGGGTGCTGCTGGCCCGCCTTGGCCTGCGATCTCGAAGTAGATACCGTACGAAGCAGCTGGGTCAATGCCGCACATCTTCCACGAGCAGGTGTTGCCGATACCGCATTCAGTCTCGCCGACCGAAGTGGACTTCTTGTTGAGCGACACTGCATGACCGATAAGACCAGTGACCTTCAGCTCTTTGGTGGTGAGGACCTCAAGCGATGCGTTGAATCCCATGAGAAGGTTTCCGTTCGCATCTGCGTCGAAGATCTTGGAGAAAGACTGCTTGTACATGGAGGATCCGAAGGAATCTGTCAAGATCATGTGGCCGCCAGTACTATTGGATAGACCCTTCATCTCAAGCAGACCAACCTGATCCAAACAGCCGGCAAAGATGTCAATGACATGTCCGTTGTGAGCTGCGCGCCTGGCGAGAGTGTCGTAGAACTTCAGCGCCTTCTTGTAGTATTTGATGTTGTCCCGATCGATGTCGTGGTGGGATCGGATCTGCTCCTTGAGCTCGGGACCAACAACCATACCAGGTCCTTCGGTCGCAGGACCGGCAGTGAAGAGCATGACACGAGCACCGGAGTTTTGGAAGCTGGTCTCGAGCAGGCCAACTGCGACTGACAAGGCGACACCAGTGCATCGGATGGCTCGCCTGTCATTCGCGACTGGCCAAGGGTCCTTGGTCAAGCTCTCGAGGACGTTTGTGAGCTGGAACTCGCACTCCGAGACTGGGAGCAGGAAGCGTGCTTGCGCGCCTCCAACCGCTGGAACGGCCGGGCGACCTGGCTGTGGCTGTGGCTGCATTCCCGGTCGCGCACCAGCTCCGGCCAGACCAAGCATCTCCTGCACCTGCTTTGCGCCGTAGTCCTTGTTGCCTCGGAAAACGTACGACTTGGCGCATTCTGTGTATCCGAGCTCGTGGACCTGGGCCATGGTGCCATATGTGATGAGACCGACCAGTGCATGTGGAGGCAGGAAGGAGAGAGCATTGATGATGCTGTCTCTGAGCGCCTTGAGAGAGTCCTCCTCTTGACAGGTATCGACAACGAACAGGAAGATGGGTGGAGTGGGGGCAGGTCGTGCCAATCGATATTCGATGGTTGTGCTGCCGGGATGGAGCTCTGGCGGGATCTGACTCTCGGAGATGTCTTTGTAGTGTGGAGGGAGGTTGTTTCGCTGCAGACAGAATGGGCAGATCCAGATGCGCGCTCGCATGTCGACTTGACAGAAAGGGTTCAGGACGGCTCGACATGGCGGTTTGCATGTGACAGGCTCATATTGAAGCACGGGAGTTCCGTCGGTCTTCTCTTTCAGCGGTGTGTAGAGTGCGCCGATGGGCACAACGAGTCTGCTGGCTTCCATGCGCGATGAGGGAAAAGTGTTCCATGACAGGCGGATTCCGTCGCGGTCTTCGATGTCGGACCATTGGTCCTTGAGGGCGTCGTAGTCCATAGCGGGCGATGTCGATGTCGATGGCGTGTGAGATGTGGAGGTGGGAGGTGGGAGGTGGTGGTGGCGCTGGGAGTTATCGCTCGCTCATGCAAGGCCAGGCCAAGTTCTCTGCGGTGGAGGTGTGAGCGAATCGTGTCGGCTTAGCAGCAGCAGCAGAGTGAATGGCTGTCCTCAGCCAAAAGATTCCAGGTGTACCACTTCGACTTCGTAGCTTCCCTGCCCTGAATGCCACGTCCCCACTAAAATCATATGGACCGGAGCGGTCCGAGCCCAAGCTTGGCACGCTGAAAACCTCCGTCCATTCTCCAGCGTTTCTCATCTTCTTCTTCTCCATCTACATTATGGTGCCAGCTTCAAACACATTACTTACTGATCGGCAGCTGGCTCAATCGCATTGGCTTGACTGTTTTCGCGCTGCGCATAGAGTGATTTGGTCCGTTGCTGGGCGCCGGTCTTTGATTCCCTCGTTATGCGGGCAAGGAGAAGATCGGAATCAGTTTGGGCCACATCCAATCCATCGCCTCCTCTTTCATGCTTCTCACGCGTGCCGCTGACTTTGATGCCATCTGTTTGTCGCATGGTACGGCAACGTGGTATCCAGCTTAAAGGCCACGAAGTCTTCGCCTTCGCCCTTCTCCAAGGCAGCATCATCACCACCATGTCGCCAGCGTGCTTTCATCAGCGTACCTGCATGCGGCAGATATCTGGACGTGCCATGCTCGAACTGCCCGCCTGTCAACATCTTCGTCGCGACTTATCCCAGAGCTAATACACGAGCAGCTTTCACACTACTCTTTCCGCTCACGCCTCCCCGCATTACCATGGCACAAGTCAAATGTTGCAGACAGCCAGCTTCAATGGGACGAGACAGACAGAACGGCTTCAGCACAAAATGCATCATGGTCCAAATAAAAATCTATATCTATCATCCCACATCACAACTCGCACTCCTTCCATCGTTCCGAATCATCTTCACCATAGCCTGTATCAAAGAAATCCCCATCACCAGCGTCCCAAACCCCAAACAGACATACGCGCTCCAATGCTCCCACGTCCGCGCCTTCTTACTAAGTTTCAGGAAACATAGCGGAGGCAGAATATACGCCAACGCACAAGCACTCGTCGCACCCACCAATTCAAACACGACTCCCAAATCACATGTGATCAATGCCATGCCCATAGCCGAAAGCACCAAGCTTGTCGTGAAGATCAGGTGTCGGTTGGGATTGAAAGCTTCGCCGGGGAAGTAATATAATGTCATGACTTCTCTGCACACGAAACATTCGAGTGGGAGGGTGGTGAGCATGTTGAGGCCGAAACAGAGGCGAGCGAGATTGACCATGAAGTTTCCGTTTGGGAAGTTATTGAGGACGTTTCCTTGCGTTTGGCTTCCGAAGGTCAGGTATCCTGCTAACGCGACGATGAGGCAGGCGAGCATGGAGACTCCCGTGGACCAGTGCGTGACTGTGGCGAAACGGTCCATGGTGGGAGTTCGGAGGGAGCCGTAGATGAGGAGGGAGTTGTGGTGGCAGACGAAGGCGAAGGAGATGACTCCGATGGCTTGGAAGACGCCGGAGTTGATGAGAAGGGAACCTTTGATGGGGCCTTTGACGTCGGAGGGTGCGAGGGAGCCTTGGACTACGATTGTGAGGATGATGATGAGCATCGAGATCAGGGCCAGGGTACTGGCTTTGGCAAGCATGGCAATGTCTCGGTAGAGGGACAGGGGATATGATATGCCGAGCGTGAAGAGCACGATGGTGGCCCTTCGATCCGTAAGGAGGCCCACAACTGGGATGGCGTGGAGGGTGGGAAAAATCGATGCCAGCACTCGTGGGATCGTGTCTCCGATGATGATGCAGAATGCGACCATGCCTCCAAATGCAAACGCCCATTGCGCCACAGATATCGCGACCAGACCCGACTTTCCAAAGCAATGTTCCACAGTCTCTTGAAACGAGTTTGTCCCACTCAGCTTCGAGTTCTTGACAATCAATCGGATCGTCCAGTCCACGGTGATGGTCAAAAGGATCAAAAGAGTTATGCCGGTGAGTAGTCCCGCTTGCTTGAACGCATATGGTTGTCCGATGATTCCAGCCCCAATGATACTGTTGGCCATGTTCATGAACGCGCTCTTGAGCCCACTCTTGGGTCGTTCCGCCAGCAGGTCCTCGTGATACTCGATGTCGTTTGCGAGTGCTACGCTTGGTGCTTCGATGCCGGTCAGAAGTGGCGCTCGCAGCTGGCCACCTGACGACACATCGCCATTCATGTAATTCTCATCTTCTGTCCACGTATGAGGATGCGCGTGCCCATTGGCTTCAAGAATGGTTTCGGGCTCGGCGACGTCGAATCGCACTCGATGCGGCGTTCGTGGCTGTCCATGCGGGCGATTTTGTGCGAAGCTTGATTGTCTTTGCGGCGCGCCTGGAGACGGCGGTTTTCCCGGTGATCCAGGCTTGTCGAAAAGCACAAGGTCGTCTTCATCTCCAACGCCAATACTGTCTCGGTCCTGGATGGTGACATGCTGCAGAAGTCCGGCTGCTTCTTCCTCGCTGCCGCCTTTGCGGGCAGCTTCGCGGGTGGTTGGGTTCTCTCTGGCCATAGCATAACATCGTGTCTGCTGTTTGTTCGTTCAGTGCAGCATGTTGAGCGTGAGCGAGTGTGCGCCGTGCTCCTTGATCAGCTGGCTCCGCGATATTCTAGTTCACCAGAATCTGGCGTACGTAAGCTCGCGTAGCCCCAACTCTATTGAGGCTGAATGCGGACTTCAATCGCGGAAGAGAGATCTTTGTCCGCGACATCTCAATCATGACGATTTCACCAAGCACCTGACGTTTCTGATGAGGCCCCGATGGATAATGCCAGAGCAGACAAGTCCACAAGACTGGCCATCGCTACGTACGTGGGTCCCAAGACATCCCGCACGCCGAACGGTAGGTGGCCAATGCTGAACTCTCCTTTTCCGCATTCTTCACATGAAGCATCCATCAACTCATCAACATCGACTTTACGTTCATCGTGACAGCAGGCATCGACCGCTTCCCCGTGGCATGCCGATATGTCTGAAGCACGTCGACAGTCTCTTCTACCCCCACCATGGACAAGCTGACGCGGCCACGCCTGAGACTTTGGCAGCTCAAATACTGGGCATTCCTCACGGGAGTTGCTTCCACGGGCACGAAGGCTGACCTGGAAGCGGCGCTGCATCACAGTCCACGGCTTCAAGTATCGGAGAAGCGTGGTTTCAATGCTCGGAAAATCGTCAGCGTAGACATGGGAATCCGAAACCTGGCATATTGTGTGATTCAAAGACCCGCTGGCGAAGCAGGGAAGGCATTGGCAGTGAAAACGTGGAAACGCATGGATCTTCTGAATGCTTCTGCTAGAGCTCACGCGGCGTCTCTGAAGGAAGAGGCCTCCGGTATCTCTACAGCGCAAGTTGGACAGAAAGACGCTTCAATGCTGGACAAAACGGCATTTCTCCCTTCATCAATGTCACGGACAGCATACAGCATCACCAGAGAATTGCTGGGTCACGAGCCAGATGACATTCTGATCGAACGTCAGCGCTTCCGATCAGGCAGTGCAGCTACAATTCTGGAATGGACTATCAGAGTCAATATGCTAGAAAGCATGATATGGGCATGTCTCGAAACGCTGCGATCGATCAGCGGCACAGTGCTGTTCCCAGATATTCACTCCATCAGTCCAAAACGTGTTGCAGCCTTTTGGATCGCAGGCAAGGACGTTCCATTGCACCCACCTTTGGACATGTTCCAGAATGCTGGCACTGCTGAGCTTCTCAAGCTTGCTGCAACAGGCCGCGAAAAGATTGAGAAAGGCGACAAGGTCGAAATTGTGCGCTCCTGGATACGCGGTGAATCAGACGTGCATTTGACTTTTGAGAATGATGCTGCTAAGATCGCCGAAGCCTTCACTGTCCCAAAACGTAACAGCAAGGCCGCGCAACTGCTGGCGGGAGGGAAGTTAGATGATCTCGCAGACTGTCTATTGCAGGCTGTGGCACATTTGAGATGGCGAGAGAACCGCACACGAATTCATGAGATGCTTGAGTCCGGGACATGAAACAGTTATCAAAGACATGCTACCTAGGAAATCTATGGCGACCTCTTCTGGACACGACCAGCAGCAATACGCCTGCTGCGACGCGGAGGACCCCTGGTTGGAGAGCTCGGTGGGCTGGGACTGAAGCTTCGGCTGCGGCGAACAGCAATCTCATCACTCGGGACACGTCTCACGTGTTCTGCTTGAGGCGTCGGAGGTGGAGTTCGACGATAACTGAAAGCGCGTTGCGGCGTGCGTGGTGGCCCGTCGTAGCCGAACAACCTTGGGATATTGTCGGGGACCACTTCGACCCGCGGCGGTGTCCTCTGAATACTGGACCTTCTGCCGTAGGGCGAGTTTCGTTCCCATGATGGAGACCTTCTCACCGGTCTGGACATGGCATTGTCGCGAGGAGGAGCAGGATCATATGCAGTCCTGATTCCAGAATACTGGACTGGCCGGCGAACGGCATTGCTGCGTCTCAGACCATTGAAATCATTGTCGTAGCGACCGGTTCCAGTCGGGTATGTCTCTTCAGCCGGCTCTGCCAAGAAGTCGTCGGAGTCGTAGTTTGGATGCTCTACTCGCTCAAATTCTGGGGTTGGAATGCGTGGAGGCCCTAGTATTCCCCGAGGACGACGGACCGCAAGGGCACCTCGGCGTCTGATGCCGTGAGCCGCAGCGTAGGATGGTGGTGTCCCACGAGGAGGACTGTATGTAGGGGGAGGCCGCTCTGGCGAACGACGCTGGTACCCAGGACTGTATGTGGGTGGAGGCCGCTCTGGCGAACGACGCTGGTTCCCGCCCGGCTGTCCTGTTTGCTGGGGAATGTTATTGGTGTTGAGTCTTGCCCTGACCTTCGGAGCGGATCCATTGGCGGCAGCTTTCTCCGCCACATCGTGTTTGATCTCTTCCTCTCTGATTTGTCGGAGAACCTCATCGAGTGGCGTTGGTGGTCGTCTTAGCGCCTCGTACTCCTCAAATTCTCGTTGCGTTCGGAGTTCCTCGTTCCTCTTCCTGCGCCTGGCGTTTGGATCATTCTGCTTTTCCATCTTGGCCTTGAACGCTTTGGTACCAAGAATTTCCGCTGGTGGATAAAGAAGACTTCCGTCTTCGTCTTCCTCGATGCCATGGTGCCTACAAAAGTCAGTCTGATGTTCACTCGCACGACTCCTCTGCAAGGACCTACATCAGCTTCTCCAGAACCTGTTCATATGTGGACCCGCCGATGTGGTGTCGGCAAGCTACGTCAACACTCCCGATGGGAAATCCGTAGGCCTTCTCCCACCAGGTACTGTATTCACGCGAAAAGTACGCAGGTCGAAGCCCGAATCCGTCCTCAGGAGCTCTTGGTCCTCTTCTTCTCCAGGAAGGTAGGTGTTGGCTCGGCTCGCGGCCGAGCGGGAGCATCTCGTCGTCGTCGTCCTTGAACTGCATCGTGGTATGTGGTGAATGGGAGAGCGGCTGCGAATCCTCTGCAACGATGATACATCTTGTATTGATGGAGACAAAGCCGACCAGGCTATTGTGCAAGCTTACACGCCGGATGCGGAACTCTCGACATTAACCGGAACAAGACTTCAGGTCACATTCATGACGCACAAAGAAAGTGTTGAAAAGCCTGTCCGCATCGGGAACTTCTCATTATTCTGCATCTCGGCACTACGCTACCGCTCTCCGTGGCCAAGATCTAACGCCCAGCCAGGCGTCTGCACCCTCCTCGCCTTCGGCGCTCGCGGTGCTTCGTGAGCACTGCTGTGACAAGGCCTCCTATCTGCATAGGTCACATTTCCATACCTCCCACCCTCTCCAGCCCAAGGATGCGGCGGCAAAAAGTCTTCCAAACCTCTCCAGTCCTCTCTGTAACCCTTAATCACAGCCTTCCCTTCGCGACTGTACTTGAACCTGATCCATGGAGGCGGCACCGCAAATCCCGTCCTAGGATCAATCCGATCATCAGCTTCCGCCAGAAAGCCCGTATAGGCAAACACCGCCGTGATCTCCCCATCATCCTCCAACTCCGACCCCGACTCCTCAAAAACGGGACTCAAACGATGCGCATTCTGCCGCCGCCACGCCCGCGGCGGAAGCCGTTCCACCGGCGACAACACCTCTCGGTAATTATATATCTCCGAACGTGGACGCCCCGAATACGGTCGTGAAATCCTTCCATTCTCAACCCGTAACCTGCACGGATATCGACGACGACGACGACCTGGCGATCTCTCCCCCATCTCCACATCCACATCCTCCTCCCCCCCTCCCGTTAACCTCCTCCTCAAACTCCTCGTCTGCGACGCCAGAGTTCCGAAAAATTCCGCAGTGTACTCCACATGACTCAATTGTGCCACCGCTTCGGTCCTATCTACTACACTCCCCGCTGCGGCGGGTTTTGTGATTTTTTGCATCAGGGCATTGGAGCGGAGGTGGGTGGTGGTGGAGCGATTTCCACCTGATGCCGGGCGATGGGGTGGTGACATTTTGGTTTTAGTTTTAGGTCTTGGGACATGATGATTGATTGCTGCTGCTGTGGAGGAGGAGGAGGGTGACGAGGCAACAAAGATTCTTTCATCATCTTGCTCTGTCCGGATTGGGATGAGAGAGAGAGAGAACAACAACAAGATGAGAGAGATGTACGCTGAAGTCGATCGAGCATTATCACGCTTCGATGTAAACTCTCGCATCCCGCGAAAGATTCTTTCACTCTTCCTCCTCAAAGTGTTGTCAATCAAGATGTCGTGATGTGCCAGCCCTGCGACTCGCTCAACGTGGTTCCATGGAAGCACATCCTTGCTGACGTGTCGCGGTCACAGCCTGAGGGTTGAGTTGAGTTGACCAATGGGAGATTAGAATAGTCAGGTACGAAGGGAACTTCGCCTTCTTTGATGTTATGCTGCAGCCTCGAGGTCGTTCATCTCCATACTACTACGTACGCTTTTCGCAACACGTCCGAGGCACGGCAGTTCCACTGGCCTCGATCCTATAGTCTATGCTTCATTTCATCATCAGGACTGCTGCAGACGCACTCATGTATGCGGCTCACAAATCTCTAATAAGCCATCATGCCGATGGCAAGATCATTGCATTCGAGACTGACCGGCTCAGCACTTCGCCATTTTTTTTTTCTTCTTTTTTTTTTCGGAATGCAACACTCTGCAACGACAGACCGACCTCTTCCTTCTTTCTACCCGATTAATCGCCGGCTTCTTGTCGCAACGCAAATTCCCAGACAATGCCATTCAATAGCTCGCATTGAGGCTGAGCCAGGCTTGTGTGCATGATATTCTAGCCGATAGAATATCAGAGTGCGCCAAGGATGGCCATTCCAGCCACAGCTCCAATTCCCATGGCAGCCATGGCTGTGATGATAGGAGCTCCGGCAGCGCTGGTCTCGCTCGTGGCAGAAGCCATTGCAGCGGAATGTGAAGCTTCAATGATCTTCTGCATGCCGGCAGTGATCGTGACCGGAAAATAGTTGACCTGAGTGCTGGCAAGCGTCGAAGTCGTGACCACGACTCCCAGTCCCGAGACAGTAGAAGAGGCGACACATACTGCTGAGGTGGCACCTTCGAAGGGGCTCTCTGTGGTGTGGGCGCCAACCAATTCACATTGCATCGTCAGGTCAGGTATGTCGTAGGTGAGATATCTGGGGGTGAGGTCAGCAAGATATGCTTTGCGCATGGCATGGCATGGAGCATTCATACTCCTGCTCGCCATCCGTATCCGTGTGGCTATAAATAATGGTGCTCTCGCCCTCTGTCAGCGTGATTGGTGGATGCCAACCGCATCCCGTCGTGGTGTCATTGTTCGTACAGCCCAGCGCGTATGCTGTTTGGTCTGGGGCCTATCCGCGCTCGATCAGTATGCTATAGAATACAGGGTGCTGCCTGCTGCCACGAGGCACATCTCATTGGAATAAAGCATCACCACGCGCTGCTGACTCACCGCAGAGATGATGGAAGCGTCAATGTGCTCGGGACTGCCGATGGGAAGGAAAAGCGATACTGTGGACGTGGTCGCGGGGGGAGATGCGTTGGCGGGGCTGGCGGGCGTCGTGGTGGCCTCTTGTGCACGGGCGCGAGAGAGCAGCACGCACAAGGCGGATGTCACGCCGACGCCGCGCATCTTGTCTGCTGCGGCTGCGCAAGGTCCGTCTGGCTTCGGCGGCGATGCACTTCACGACTTCACACTCCATCGGCTCTCGGCGACGGCGTTGCGGGTGGTGAGGACGGCACGGTGCGAAAGGATGGAGGAGAGTGTCATTTGCGCGGCCGCTGTGCTCCTCCTCATGATCATGACGGCGCACGTGTTTGTTTGGCAAGGCTTGTTCGCCGTACAGACGTTCTTGGCCTCAAACGAGGCGTGGTGATTCGATGCAGCGGAGTGCGAGATGTCGCCCAGCCTTAGCAGCTTGGCTTGGGTGAGGAACTGCAGTGCTTCCGAGTCCGAGTCCCGACAAGGACGGAGCTCTATATATACCAGAGGCTCAAGAGCTTCACTTAGGCCTATTATCGCTCCCTATTATTCCTATACCTTCCTTACTAACCTTACTATGCCTGTTATCGCGATAAACCTTACTTAGACTCGCTATAACTTCGAGCTTTACTTTATAATATTCTTCTTCTATTAATATCGATATTAATAGCAAGAGCGATACCGATAGCGATATTAATAGTAGTAGCCGCTATAACTAGTATTCCGCGCGACCTTATTCTTAGCGTAGCTTTAGCTTTAGCCTTAGTCGTATACTTACTAGTAGGAAGAAAAGAAGAATATTTATTATAAGTCGTAAGGTATATCGCTATAGACTCGCTACTAACTCGCTCTAAACTTCGACGCCCTATAACTATAAATACCTATAATCTCTAGTATTATAGCGTAGAGATATAGTAAGAGCTACTTAATTAAATAGCTATACTAAATAGAAAGAGGGCGGTATTAAATAGACTATAGAAGTATAAGGCTACTAGACCTACTATAGAAACGGACTCTAGCAAGCCTATACTAGCGCTAAACTACTACTATATCCGCTCTAGTAACTTTAAGTATCGTATATTTAATACTAAGGGCGAGCGAGTCTATACTTATTATAAGTATAAGGGCAATCTAGCTATATAGCTAGTTTAGAGGTTAAAGACGATAGAAGTAGCAAGCTAGCTATAATATAGACGCGATTCGAGGCTATAGAGGCAAAGAATACTATATTAGAGGCAAAGGTTAGGGTACCTAAAGCTAGGTTTAATAAGTTTAAAAAATACTACCTCTCGTAGTCTAAATAGCTTAAGAATAAGGCTATTATTAAGTCTCGCGATATATATCCTATTTAGAAGGAGCTATAGCTAGATACAAATTGCGAGCCGCTAGTAGAAGATATTTAAGTTAGAGGTCTTAGAGATAGTAAAAGAAAGAAGAAGAAGAAGTACGAGTCTACTATAAGTCTACTACGAGTCTACTATTCTATTTCTTCTTCTTTAGTCGTTAACTACGCTTTATCTTCTTAGCCTATCTGCCGCTACTAGCCTATCTATTAGTAGGTTGCTAATCCTTAGATTCGCTCGACCCTTTTAGAATAGACGTATCTTATAGTATACTTACGGTAGCCTCGCTACTTAAGTCGATTATCTTAGGTAGCTAATTTATATCGATAACCTTCCTAGTCTATAGCTTTTCTTTCCTAATACTAATACTATTAGCTACCTTTTACTAACTCGCTATACTACTCGTACTAGTACCTATAGTAATAGTACTTAACGAATATTTCCGCTTTTATTACTTCTCCTACTTAGTATAGATATAGAGCTTAATCTCGTAGACTAATAGTAACTTTATTACTAGTTTATAGACCGCTAAGGCCTATCTTAGTAATCTAAGCGCCTTAGTTACTACCTTCTCTAGTTACTTAGTTATATTATTAAAGCCTATATAGAGGAAGTAGTTTAAATAGCTCTCGAGTCGATCGATACTACTATCTAGTAGCTCGTAGGCATTAATCTAGTCTATAATCTAGTCTATAGATATTATCTTAGCTTTTTTAAATTCTTAGTTAGACTAGGTATCTAAAATAGTAGAATATAGGACTAGTTTAATAAAGAACTATATCTTAGTTATACTAGTAAGCTTAACTTCTATATACTAAGTATAAAGTAAAGGTATTCTTATACTTTTAGGTCTACTAAAGCTAAAGCTAAAGTAGGTATTAGTAGACAACACGAGAGGCTCCGAGATCTAGTGTTTAGTATTCGAGTTGTTAGCTTATAATACTAACTAGTAGTATTACGTATAGTATTAGCCGCCCTAGGTATAGAGAGGAACGTACTAATACTACTAAAGCCTCGTACTATACTCGCGGAGCTACTCGTAGCGGCGGCTACTAATTACTCGCGAATAAATTACTCGCTTAGTAGATCGGGATTAAGAAGGCTATATTATAAATAGTATCGGGATTAACTATATTTCTTTATATAGTGGACGCCTAATTTAGTATAATAGGTGCCCTAATTGGTAGGTATTAAAATGTGCTCGTAGGCGGCTACGCGTGCCTACTAAGTGCGAGCGAAGCTTTTACACTCCGCCGAGCTAATAGGATAGCGCCGTCGTTATCGTATTAATTGCTTTTGCTAGCGTATTCTTATAAAGACTTTATTAATCGAGAAGGTAAGCTATTAGTATCTATAGAGCAACTTAGGCTAAACGGGCGTGTTAGTAAAGCTATTAGTATCTATAGAGCAACTTAGGCTAAACGGGCGTATTAGTAAGCGTCGTACTAACTGTATAATCGCCGTAAGCGATCACGATTATAAGCGGCAAGCCGCTTATAATCGCGATCTATACTTACGGCTCTATAGTAGCTAGCCTAAGTAAAGCGAACAAAGCGATATAGGGTTGTGTTCTTCTTATAGCTCGGGGCTATAGATTACTTATTACTACCAAAGTCTTCCTCTTTATTACTATCTAGGAAATCCTGCGTACCTATCAAAACAGAAGCAGCTAGACCGAAGACCTATAGGGCTAGTGCAGCGCCTACCTGCACGTTAGCTACATACTAGCGTTAGAATGCCGCAAGAGCCTCCTCGCGTTAGACCTACTCTTCTGCTTCCTACTAAAGCCGTCTATTCTTAAGAACCTTACGGCGTTCGGCTTCGATAGAGATATACCTATCCTAAAGCCCCTAATTGAAAGTAGCTAAAAAGTTACTAGGCTATAGAAGTTCCTTTTACTGCATCCGACGTACTAGGACCTAAGCCCTATCGTCGATATTATTATAAATAATCTAAAGATAGCGACGGCGTATAGACTTGTAGTATTAATCGAGGTTGTACGTATACGGAAGGAGTATCTTACTATATAGGGAGAAGATAATGTATTCGACAATAAGCGGACTATAACTGTAAGGGTTAGGCTGCTATATAATATCGTTATCCGGAGTCTTAATATACGTCTAGTTGCCTAGTTGTAGCTAGCTAGCATCCTTTATATATAGAAAGCAAGACAGTAGATTAGCAAGAGCAAGAATAAATTAACCTCTAAGAGGGCCGATAGTGCGCTTACTATCTAGACTACCCTAGGTATTCTATATACGTATAATAGCTATAGTTAGATCGGCTTCGGCGGCAATAAAGTAGGAAGCAGAGAAAGATACGGCGGCGATAGGCCTAGTTGCTATAAAGCTAAGCTGTCTAAGGTATAAGAGCAGCGAATTAGTAGTATACTAGTGCTGTTAGCGAGTGTCTTTAGTCTTATATACGTCCTACTAGTCCTTAGAGATAACCTTATTATTAGATGCAACTAGGAAGCTAAACTCCTTAACAACCTTAGTCGCTATACGGAACATGTCGATTGCCTACTTTATACCGTATATAATCTTATTATACTATACCGACTCTTAGTCTTTATATATCGGAGATATAAACTAGCGCCCTATAAGAGGATAGGCGTTTAGACGTACGAGTCGATCGATATCTTCTACTAAATACTAAGCAAGGTTATAATCCTTATCGCCTAGCTTAGGATATAAAGCTATACGGATGCAGGACTTAAAGGAGAGAGGAAGCGAGGCTTGCTACTAGGCTCGCTGTTTAAATAGAAATTAGACGTTTAGGTCTACGCTTAGGGGATAGTTGCCGTAGACACCGTCTTTACTAAATTCTATAGCAAGATTAGCAATATCGTATATCGGATAATCGGTAGGGTACTTCTCTATAGTATCTATATACTCCTTCCGATTAATAGTAGCCTCTCGTTCTAAGGAATAGAGTGCCTCTATTCTAAATACCTACTAGAATATAGAGTCTGCTTCCTAGTCCTTAGTAAAGATACTAGAGCGATACAACTAAGAATAGAAGGACGAGGCAAGGCTTAGAACCTCCTACGATCGTTTATCGAGGTCCTTATTAGAAAGTGCAAGCTCCTTCTTTATACGACGAGAGGTAATAGTAGCTAGTTCGGCGTCGTCGATATCGACAGCTTAAGTCTATTGCTACATTTGTAACTCTTAAAGCTATTGCTATAGTTGTAGGTCTTAAAGTTGTCCCTAGATATATAGCTCTTAAAGTTGTCCCTAGATATGTAGCTCTTAAAGTTGTTACTATATCTATCGCTCTTAGTCCTATAGCTAACGTATAAAGAGATAGTTGTCTAGTACTGCCTAATGCTAACGCTCTACGTAGGTACGATACTAACTATATCGAGGCACGGGACTAATCTTAGAAGGAAGAAACACAAAGCTAGACCCGAGTAGGTAGCCTAAATTTTCGCGCTCTAGGTTAGCTATAGTACTAGCTTCTTAGTCGTTAATGTCTATATCTTCGGAAGTAGGAAGGGCTACGTCTATAGGTTGTTTAGTAGCCTATAGATCGGAGGTTAGATGCTAGTCCGTAGCGGGTCGTCTAGCAGTACCGAAGATATTAAGGATAGTATTAGAAAAGCTACTAAAGTCGAATATACGAGAGCTCGGAAGTAGTAATGCCGCTAGCTCTAGTAGAAGCTAACTACGACGGCGTTCTTTATCTATTGCTCGCATTCTAGGTATAGCACCCTTAGTTAATTCTTTCGCAAGCTAATTATAATCGAAGGCCCCTTCGATTATAAGGCTATAATAGTCTCGAACGCGAGAAAATACGATATAGGTTAACCCCGAGGAGAACTCGGGCCCTATCCGAATCACGGCCTTATTAAGCGACATCCCTTAAGCCTTATATACCGTTATCGTATAACAAACGGTAACTGGAAATTGTAAACGCTA
The DNA here is from genome assembly GCF_000340215.1 of Pseudocercospora fijiensis CIRAD86. Lineage (NCBI taxonomy): Eukaryota > Fungi > Ascomycota > Dothideomycetes > Mycosphaerellales > Mycosphaerellaceae > Pseudocercospora > Pseudocercospora fijiensis. The sequence goes on along the minus strand of NW_006921534.1, from coordinate 208,754 downwards.
GTTATTGTTACTACTATTAACGGCCCGCTAGATACGAAAGATAGGCACGACTTTGCGGTTATTAATCCGAAAGAGCTTAGGTATATTCTCCTTAAGACCGTTAAATACTACTAGAAGATAGAGAGGTAGCTCCTTATAGAGGTTCTTCCCTACTATATCCTATGCCTAAACAATGTCGTATAGAATGCCTTACCGACTATTAACGAGACTAAACTTAGTCTACAAGTTAGTTAAAAGCATAAGCTTATAACTAATGCTAACCTTTAGCTTAGTCTTAAGGTTGTGAACATTCTTTAAACTAATAGTCGCGACTTCGGGACGATTATAGGAGGTATATATAGATAGAACAGCGTTACTAATATCCCGGAGCCGCTAATAATTAAGGTCGTTAATATTAGCGTTAGTAAAGTATAGGCGGGGGGCATTATCGAAGGATATAACCTCTACAATATTAAGATTCGAAGTAGAACGCCTTATAAGGGTTTGCTAATAGTCCTTGCCGAATCGTCCGATACGTAGTACTACGAGTGCCTCCTAGAAAGCAACCTAATCCGGATTAGCGCCCTCCTATCGCATATTAGCTTTAAGGACAAGGGTCTTATTAAATGCATAGTATATAGCTTGTATAGAAATACCCTTAACGCCTTTAGGTCGACTCTAAAACAATAGCTATATAAAGACCGGAGCTAGTTAATAGAAATTACTAAATATAAGAATACTTATACCTCTAAATAGAAGATCTTAGTTTATAGGGAATACCTAGCGAAGTCTTGCATCTAGGAAGTACAGAAGCTTAAGGCCGATTATTAACTTCTCGTCGATAATAATATACTATATAGACCGGAACTAGTTCTATATATACGTAAGGCGTGCACCTTGTAGCTAGTTAAGGGAGCCGCGGACTAGAAGCTTAAAGGCAGAATATAATATTAAGTCGTCGATATTAGTAGCCGCTATTCCGGTTAGTGCTGCTCGTATAATAGGATTGCCCTAGTAATAGGCGGCTTTCGTATTAGCCTAAAGGCGTATATAGAGCATCTAAATTAGGAACGACTTGCTAGTTCCTCCTACGCTATCGATATTAAGAAGTAACTAAGCGGGAGTAGTATTAACTGCTCGATCCCGATACTAAAGAAGGTAGTTAAAGTAGTCGACTACTAGGTCAAAGCCCTAGCGCTAGTAGCGATTAAGGCGCTTAAACTAAGCCGTAGATTGAGATTGAACCTCTATATCTACGACGCCGTAGTCTCGCTTCTTTACCTACTACTAATCCTAAGAGGTATCGTAAAGCTTAGGATAGCTATTTAGGTATTTCCTAATACGTAGCTCCTAATATGCGGCTCTATTAACGTTACGGTTACTAAGGTTGTTTAGATCCTCGTCCTAGATACTAGGATTCTATAAAGGACTACAAAGTATATCGAAGTTAGCCGGTTTACTAAGGTTCTAAAGCTCCGGGTTGATAAAGGGATCGTTATCCGTACGGTCGATATCTTAAAGGTAATCGTTAGGATATATAGAATAGCTATCCTTATCGATATAGTTCTAATAGTAGTGCTATAGAGCGGCGGCCTAGGAGGTAAATTGTAGATTAGGCTTATTAGGGAAAGAGTATAGTATCTCGATAGAATACTATAGTAACTCGCGGAAACGATAGTATACCTAGATCTTTATACGCTAATAATTAACAAAGCTAGGCTTCGTAGGATTAGATATATACCGCGGGAAGTAGTTAAGGAGCCGCCGATTACGGGCGACGTTTTGAAGCTTACGAGGCGGACCGCTTCGTTATAGGTTCTAGTCTAATAAGTACTTAAACAGACTCTCTCCTTCGGCCGACTTAGGACGCTGTATATACTTCTATATAGAAGTCCTCGGAGGTACTCGTAAGGGCAGTTAACCGAGATTATCTAGATCTCCTATATTATTAATATCTTTATATTCTTCCTAAATCTAGATAGTAGAAGTCTACTCTATAGGAGCGCGGCAATTAATATTAATTACAGTCCGGCTGCCTTTCTAAAGAGGTAGATAAAGATTGAGGTATGCGACTTGTTAAGCTAGCTAGTCCCTCTCGGTAATAAGAATATTAAGTAGCTTTACAACTATCGAAAGAAGCGGCTTATCGTAGTTAATTAGAGGAAGCAGGCCTTTTATAATATTATCGTACGATTGACTCTTTACCTCTATCTTACTATAGTACTTTAGGATATACTACATAATAGCGTAAAGAGTAGTATAGGGGGTAATGTCGCAATTAGCACGCTAAGCTATCGACATTAAGCGGTTATAGTAATTAAGGAACGAGTTATTATAAGCTGCCGTAAATCCGAGGTGTCGATTATTGTATTCGTAATTTATATCGGCCTCGTTGCAGTACTTTCTAGGGAAGTAGAATCGGTAGTATAGCTTACTATCTAGGTCGTCCTTCCGCTTAGCCTAGTAGTAATTATTATATATATATCGCTAGACTCGGTTAATAATATTAGCGAGGTCCTCTTAGGTGTTTATAAGCTCTCTATTACTAGACTAAATAGTAGCTCCCTAACCGAGGTTACGACTAGGCTCGGGGTTAAGAGCAGTAATATATATACCCTATTAGCGTACGAATTCCTAACGACCTTCTACGGTTAAGACTTCGGGTTTTAGTAGATCGTACTATAGGAAGAAGTGAACGTAATAGCTGCTACGACTCTGCTACTCGAAGCGATACTAATAATCCGTTACATTGAACTTTAGCTTTATTACCTTATCGAGTAGGTACTAGAAACGCCGAGCAATATAAGTATTAGCGATATACGGGTACTTACGAAGGTTCTCTCGTACTATCTTAACTCGCTCTAAAGGGCTTAGTTGCTTCTATCGATCGTATCTAGGCATAAGCCGAGCTAAAGAATCCTATTAAAGGTCCGTAGCGCTTATAGTATAGAAGAGTAACGGCTTACTAAGCGTACGAACGTAGGTTTCTAAATTAATACGGCGACTATTCTAGTATAGTCGAGTGCCTCGAATTTGCCTACCGACCTTAACGATAGAATTAATAAGCTTCTAGGCCTCTCTGTCCTTTAGATTAGTAGCAAGTGCAGCCTCTAATGTCTCTATAGTAACTTCGGTGCTATCTTTCTAGTATCGATTAGCGAAGAAGGCGGTAGTATTAAGTATATAGTATCGCATACCCTTATTAAACACAAAGTATAGCTAGCGCTTATAAGAAGCAAATCGATTATCGTAGAACCGTATATAGTAGTCGATAGCCTATTAATAGGTTATAGCTCTCGGGCGTAGCTAGTTTAGATCTCCCTTCCCCTATAGAAGTAGGGCTAGAAATGCTATAGCTATTAAAGGATAGGAACGATCGAGTTCGTTAATAGGAATCTTAGAGTAGTTAGGCTAAGTAATATACGACAACTATAGAGGCTACTAGGGTCCTTCTACTACTAGGCTATTGTTCTCTACTCGTCTCTACCGAAGTCGATCTCGTAACTACTTAATAGCGTAGTACTAAGGATAAAGGTTAGGTATAGTAGTATACTCGTAGCCGATATCCTCGTCCGGATCTAGAATGCCTACGCCCTATATAGGACCTTAGTCGATACGATACGTAATAACTAGTTATACTTCTATCGTAGGAGCGGGCCGGACGTATACGTAATCGATATAGTTATCGCGATTGCAAACACTACTATTATCAAACTGCTAGATTAGTACTAACTATAGACTGTTTACTCTACTAATATAGGAGAATTAATTACGCGTACTAATATAATCGCCGAAAATATAGTATCGCTACTCTCGTACCTAGTTCGCGTCTAGAAGACTATTCTTATAATAGTAGCATTTAGTATAGCCGCGTACTTATATAGGACGCGGGTAATAATACCTAGTATAGAGAAAGTACTTCGGAGGAGGCGGGTAATCGTTAGCGGGTATAGCGGTCTCGATATACTCCGCGGATTCGAGCTAGTCCTCGATAGTATTATTATCCGGCAATTGCGATAATACTACCTAATTAATCGAAATTTCCCGATAGTATAGATTGTTCGCCTTAAGCTAGTCGAGCGTATTAAGAACCTTAGAACGCCGAATACGAAAGTCTTCTCGAAATTAGCGGCGCTTACGTTGTTTATCTTTAGCGCGAGCGCTAGTAGTGCCTATTGCCTCTACCTCTGCCTCTGCCTCTTCCTTTTCCTTTATCGCTAGCTTAGCTTAGGTACGTTACCGCGGACGAAGTATAACTAGGTCTAACTCCTTTAGAATACGTAGAAGCTTGTAGTATATAGTAACGATATCCTTTAAGAAGTTGTAGATATACCTACGATATTGCTACTACTATCTACGTATATAGAAGACAGATATCTATACGTAAACCTAGGCAATTAGTAACTCTTCTACCGTAGTAAGGCTAATTAACTCTTCTAGTACGCGACTAGGATGTATATTGTTACTATCGCTAAATAGGAATAGATCTTTAGGCTAAATATTCTTATCTCGGTTAACGTATCGACTATAGATCCTACTATTCTACTCGATATTTAAACTAAACTAGCGCTCCGAGTAGCGGTTACAGCTTTCGAGAGTGTCTTCGTCTATTGCTCGATAGAAATTATATATTAAGTGTTTATCTTAGAAATTAAGTGCTTCGGTAATAGCTTGCTTATTAACGGGTACAAAAGACAGTTTATAATATGCTAGGAATCGATCCCGTCGATCTCGAAGTATTCTCTTACTATAGGATAGAGCATCCCGTAGTTTACGGGTAGGCTATATACCCGACGAGAGATAGCTCTAAGAAGAAGTAGAATGCTAAGTACTATCGAGGAGGGGAAAGTCGGATAGAGTAGATCCTAGAAGGAAATTGCTACTAGCTCCCTCTCTGCCCTAACCTAGTATCGATAGAGTACGTGCTAAAGAGGCATTCTATCTAGGAAAGTGCTATAGATAGGACGTCTTAAGTTTAGGTAAAGGAGGTCGCTAGAAACTAAAACGATTGCTATTATACTTCCTATCGATATACTACTTATTCTCGGTAATAGGGTCCTCGTCGAGAATATAACGCTTATACTAGAAACACTAATCTTCCTAGATACCGCATTAATCTTCCTATAGCCGCGGGTAGCCGCATTCGACGCATATAAACTATAGTTATAGTAATTTAGTACCCTTAGGTTCCTAGGCCGGAGTTTAATATGTCTTATTAGCCCTACTACCCTTACTAACCTAACGAGCAGAGCGTGCCTTATACCGGGACTACCGGCTATTAACTATAGCTATATACTAAGCGTAGGAAGTCTATAGGCTAGGCTAGCTTAACGGATAGTAAGGGCGAGGCGGTAGTACTATAGGAGGAACGCTAATTCTAAGAGTACCTAGACTAGGTATAGCCGGTATAATAGGGCGATTTCCGCTTATAGGTATAAGAGTACGTAATAGACGAGATAATATATCCGTATCGAAGTGTCTACTTACTATAGTAGCTATACGCTTTCTAAGCTTCTTAATCTCCTAATTGCCTTAATTATCCTTGCTAACAACTATACCGCGATACGCGGCGTATCTCTCTACTAGTATACTACCCTTCTTCCTAGTATTAAGGAATTAGATACTATCCTTAACTTAAGTACAATTCTTACACTTTAAGGTTAGTACCTAAACGCGATCGCTCGGAAAGGGTACATTCGGTTCTAGCTAAGTAGACGGCGGTAGGACTAACGATAGCGGCGGTAATAACGACGATATAGATATAGGCTGCTAACTAGGCGGTAGCGGCGTCTCTCTAAACCTACCGAGGCGTATAGCTTAAAGTCGTCTACTGCCTATAAAGCGTAGTAGATTAGGTATAGCGATGCGGGCAATAGGAATAGTATCCTCTTAGTTTAGGTCCTTCGAGTCGGCGATAGGCCTACTATCCGATAACGAGCGCGGCTTTAAGGATATATTATCGGCTTGTAAGTCGCTATTAACCGTGTTTAGTTGTAATCGGATTACTATATTGTTATCTAAATTAGTAGGAACGAAAGATTAGCAAAGTATATATATAGATATAGGAAGGCGAAAGTTAGTCTATAGAAGGAAGTAGTCGCGAGTAGAAGGGACGACGTAACGCGTTTACTAGTAAATGCAGCTATTCGCGTTACTATCGGGTCCTACTGTTTCGTTTGCCTATATATAACGCCGCTCGCTATCTATCGGAAGCCCGCCTCGTAATACTATAAAACCTAACAAGCGCCCTACTTTGTATCTAAGTCTATTGCTAACGTTTATCGCTTAGGGTAGAGAGGAATAGTCGTCGCGGGCTCCTCCTAAACCCCCTATACCTACCGCTTTAGTATCTACATTATTTTTACTAACGTTGTCGCTTAGGGTAGGGGGGAATAGTCGTCGTAGGCTCCTCCTAAACCCCCTATACCTACCGCTTTAGTATCCGCATCGTTTTTGCTAACGTTATCGCTTAGGGTAGGGGGGATAGTCGTCGTAAGCTCCTCCTAAACCCCCTATACCTACCGCTTTAGTATCTATATCCTTTTTAGTAACATTGTCGCTTAGGGTAGGAGGGAATAGTCGTCGTAGGCTCCTCCTAAACCCCCCGTACCTACCGCTTTAGTATCTATATTATCTTTCCTAGCATTGTCGCTTAGAGGGAGGGGGATAAGCCCCTATCCCTTACCGCTTTAGTATTTGTATTATCTTTCCTAGCGTTGTCGCTTAGAGGGAGGGGGACAAGCCCCTATCCCTTACTGCTTTAGTATTCGTATTATCTTTCCTAACGTTATCGCTTAGAGGGAGGGGGATAAGCCCCTATCCCTTACCGCTTTAGTATTTGCATTATCTTTCCTAACGTTGTCGCTTAGAGGGAGGGGGGCAAGCCCCTATCCCTTACCGCTTTAGTATCCGTATATTGCTAGCGATCTCGCTTAAGGCGGATAGGGGAAGGGTATATACCTACCGCTTTCGTATAACCGTACGTATATTACGACTAGCTCGGCTAAGGATATATTAAGCGTAAGTCCTTTATTAATTGTGCGTTGCCGGTACGTCTCGTAGCTTAAGCATTCCTATAATCTACTAAAAGCTACGATACTGTTCTGCTACTAGTAGCCGTAGCTAGTCTCCTAGCTTAGCGAAAGGTGTTCTCGGAGCCTAAGGCAGCCGTCGTTATCGTATTAATTACTTTTGCTAGCGTAGTTTTACTAGGAATATACTTAATCGACTTAACTCGGTCGGCTTTAGGTCCGGTATCGGTATAGCTTTAGTCTAGCTAGTATAGCATTAGTCTAACTAATTAATAGCAATATCGCGTCCTAGTAGGAAATTGAACCCTTAACTAGTATAGAAACCTTACCTCTCTGCCTACTACCTACCTTTCTAGCTTTTCTTCTGACTGCGCTATTACTATAGGCAGCAATAATAAGGGTATATTATACTACTACAATTTATAATATCCGACTAATAACGAAGCGACGCCTAGCTACAACTAGGTATAGGAGTTATAGTAATCCTTTGCGCCTAGTTATAGTCTCTCGAGGTCTTGTCCTATTCCCTTAGTAATAAGAACTATTCCTACTACGTACGGTCTACTCGGACTTCCCCTAATTAGCTTAAGGCGTAGTCGTAGCCGTAGGGTTCCGGGCTAATTTATTAGCTCTTTCCGAGGTTGCTAGGCCTAATAATCTAGTAGAAGCGACCGCTAATAGTCTAGGTTAGGCAGCCGTTAATTGTTACTAAAATCAGTCCGGCTAATTTTCTATAGCGGCACTTTACTTATAAAGTATATAAGGTCGAAGTCTAGTAGTTATATTTACTTAGTCGATTTGTAACGCATCTTAAAGGATTATAAGCTCGAGGTTTATATCGTATCCGTAAGAGTAATTCCGGGTATTGCCCGTCTATAGTTTTGCTTCCGGTCTTCCGGTCTATCTTTTTTTTAGCCTTAGATACTAGGCGACTAGACTGCTTCTTTACTAGTGCAATGCTGTCTTTAGGTATAGGTGCTAGTCGAGTAGACTTCTTTTTTACTAGTATAATACTAGTTTCTTTACTAGTTTCTTTACTAATATAATACTAGTTTTAGGTTATCTATCTATCTATCTATAGCACTATATATAGCTCTATATCCTCGATTGCGTATAGGATAGGGTTTGTTTTGCTGCCGAAGGTCGCTAAGGGTACAGTTTACAGAGGTACAGTTTGCAAAGGTATAGTTTACGGAGGTATAGTTTGCGGAGGTGCGCTTAGCGAGGGCTGCGCATTTAGCTATTAGCGCGTCGTAGCATTGTCGCATCGTAGTATTGTCGCATCGTAACGCTAGCGTATTATATAAAGGGTAGGTAGTCTATAATAGCTTTGTTATTATTATCCTTTAGCGTATAGAGGTGCAAGTAATATTAGAATTGCTGCCTAAGGGTAACCCCGTAGGATTTAGCTAATTAGACAAACGGAATTAAGAAGTGCGGGGAGTTACGTACTAGCTAAGTGCACCTAAGAGCGACTAGCGACCGAGACCGTTATAGTAGTGCGAGCTTCGCTCGCAATTAGATAAATAGGCATAGAAATAGTAGAGGTTTAAGAAGGTTATAGATAAGATCGAACTAGAAAAAGCGACTCGCTATATACTCGTAGCCGGCTCGTAGATCGCCGATTAGTATATATTATTTATAATCTTAATTATTCTAGCTTTCTAACTCCGAGCCGCCGCTAACTAACTATATACTACTAATAGCTTATCTAATTCTATTAGTTCCGGCTCTAACTCTATAGCTATATACTCCCTAGCTAGCCGTTAAAGAAGTAAGTAAGTAGAGCGGTAAAGGCGCTCTATATTATCGCGATTCTCGCTACCGCTTACTAGATACGAGAAGCTATAAATCTATAATACTATCTAATACTAAGAAAGCGTAGCCTTAGGTAGGTAGGCTTTAAGATCTAGGAATTAGCGAGTCTATTAGCGAGTCTATTAGCGAGTCTATAGCGAGTATATAGCGAGGACTATAGAATCTAATACATACCGAATCCTTAAAGGTCTTACTCTATATTATTAAGTACGCCGTTAGGCATAGGAATATCTTAATAAGAATGCCCGCTAAGCTCTAGATAATAGTATAGAATATACGAAATACCTAGTATAATATATAGTTAATTAGCCTACTTCTAGATATAATAGCTATTCTAGAGGTAGATAAATTCGAGGACTTTATTATATATAATTAGTATATAGATTATAAGGAAGGCAATCCGATCCGCTAGTAGCTTAGTATTATATAGTAACTCGCGTAGTAACTCGTAGAAATAGCCTCTCTAGCTATTAAGTACGGGTGCTTACTAACGCTACTATACCTTAATCCGCCAGTTTATCTTACTCGTACTATATTTAAAGTAGTCCTCGAAGGCTAGCGGTTATTCCTAGTTACTACGACTCGCAAGGCGAGTCTTATAGCAAGCGTCTATAGCTAGAATCTTCTCTACCCTATAGTCTAATTAGATAATCTATAGTATTATACTACTATTCCGGATCGTTATAAGGTATTAAGCTAGTATAGAGATAGCTATCTAGCTAGTAATAACTATATAGATCCAAATAATATAACGCGAGTAAATATTAATCGCTACGTAGATCTATATTCTCTAATACTCGAATTTATAGTAAGTATCTATTAATATTATATAACTAGGGCCGGGTATAATAATCGCTCTATAGTACTCTCGCGTCCGCTTACGGCGGACTTATAACCCTTTAGGATTTAGTAAGAAAGCTATACGATATAGCTAATCTCTACTAATAATATTATATTTAGACCTAATATAGGTATATAGGTACTATCGGCTAAAAGACTCTACTATAGACTTCTCTAGCTCTTTCTATAAGACCTCTACTATCTACTCTTTCGCTTCTATCTATCTATCTATTAGTAATATCTTCTTTAATCTAAGCTTTTAACGTATCCGTTAATATCTTCGCTAGCTAATTTTAAACCTATCCGCCTATAGTACTCGAACTGTCTTTTTATTAGTTAACCGTAGAATATAGAAGGTATATATAACCTAAATCTTTAGTATCTCGATATTATTAACTTAGTAATAGTAAGTATAGTAGCTATAATTAATATTCTACTCTTTAAGTCTTCGTTTAAGTATATTAAGGGATATATAATAACCGGTCTCCTATATAAGATACTATACGCTTACTTCTTATATAGTATTACTATAGACTTAAGATATTATCTAAGCCTTCTATAGTAATAAATCGATACGTAGAGGTATTCTACGAGTCGATAGCGAGTATAGTACGAGTCGTAGAGGGTTAAATATAAAGGATTAGGTAGTAATAGCGGTAAGAAGTATAAGAAACACCGCATTGAGCCTCTAGTATATATGGGCCTCCCTACGACAAGCCGAAGTGGGAGCGCGAACGCGTCCTTCACCACAGCGTCGCGCGAAACAACACACAGCGTCGCCGCATCTGATATACCGCTAACGGCCGCAACCTCGCCATATGGCAGGTCAACAGTGGGCGCAGGACGTCCAAACAGCTTTCCACACCGACCCAGCATTGGCGACAAGGATTATCGATACGGCAAATCGATACCAACGCGAGTTGCCGGCCTTATTCGGGGACATTGCGAAGCATGTCGTAGCTACGGGTGGTGGTGGTGGCAGTGGTAGTGGCAGCGGCAGCGGTGCGCAGGCGACGAACTCGAAGAAGCGCAAATTGGACGAAGCGACTTCGTCAAATCACCAGTCGACCGCGAATGGCACCCACAGCTCTCATATCGCCCAGCCCGCGTTGGCCTTTGAATGCAAGAATGTCAGCTGTGCAGTCCCAGCGAGGAAGAAGCTGAAGCTGCAGATCATAGCGGATCAATCAGAACCGAGGAAGAGGGAAGTGCGCTTGCTGAACAACACCACAAATGAGACCGAGTACACCCTTTCGAACGCGCAGATCGACCAAGTATTCTGCCTTCCAGTACCAGAGAAACAACAACGACAATCGAATTTCGTCATCTTGCCCAAAGCAGGCGCGACAAACCCAGATGGCACACCATGCGAGCAGATCGTATTTACCATGAACGAAACGAAGCCCGATGACGCCAACTCCTCGACGCGCGCAAAGGTGGAAGGAGACACATACATCACAGTGACAGACGCAGAGCTCAACGCTCTACTTCAACCTGATCGAAGACAAGTCATAAAACCCACCGAAGCCGAATTCGCAAGCAGCATACCCCAATCCCATCGAAAAGGCGAGAAGGGATATCATGTCAAAGCACATCGAGGCACGAAAGAGGGTAAGCAGGCACCAACCCATCAACATCCACCCCGGGTCCCATACTGACATGAACATCTCCCAGGCTACCTCTTCTTCCTCCCCAACGGCATCCTCTTCGCCTTCAAAAAACCTTTATCCTTCTTCCCCTTCTCCGCCATCGAATCCATCAGCTACACATCCGTGCTCCAACGAACTTTCAATCTCGTCATCGCAGCATCCGATTCTCAAGAGATCGAATTCAGTATGCTCGACCAAGCGGATTTCGCGGGTATCGACGAGTACATCAAACGTCATCAGCTGAATGATGCGAGCATGGCTGCAACGAGGAGGGCGAAGGAGTATAATGTGAACAAGGAGAAGAAGGGGGAGGCGAAGACAAATGGTGAAGAGGTGGGTGGTGATGCTGTGGGCGAGGATGGGTTGACGGATTTGCAGAGGGCGGAGCAGGAGTTGCAGGATGCTGAAGATGAGGAGGAAGAGGATTATGTGGAGTCTGGAGGTGAGAGTGATGGGGAGGGTGAGGATAGCGAGGAGGAGGAAGGTGGAGAGGTGGATGGCGAGGAACATTATGAGGACGACGAATGAGCATCGCGCGATGGGATGGATGGTGATGCGACATTATCTTCTTCGCTCCCACGAACATTTCCTGCCTCCGTGTCTCCGACCCAACACTTTCTTGGCCCCATCCCATCCGCTTGCTTGCAATGTGTGTTCAAATCACTCGGAGAACTTTTTTGAATACCTAAAATCTCTCCGGCATCCATCCGGGCCTATATAGAATCCCTGATGAATCCAAGGCAGAAACTTCCCCAACACGACGCGACGCCATGTCTCATACTTCTTCGACGAGGTATTCTTGGCAGGGCATGCCACTTCTTTTGGTAATACCCACCTCCTATCAGGACCTCAGATGATAACAACATCGCTGCTTTAGTTCTCTGTACAGCTGCATTCTTATTGTCTCAGGGCGCCAATGACGCTGGAAACGTTTTCGATCAAAAAGCCTCCCGACGGATCCCCGAAATTGGCGCAAGTCGCTCCGAACACATCACACACTACTAGCCTTGCATGAACAGAACAGAATTGCCGCATCCTTCCAACTCTTTCTTGTAGATGGATGGCAAAGATCGCTATGGTCATCACAGGCCTGCGCTCCCGGACGCCAGGCGCTTGCCAACTCAACAAGACAAGCTCCTGCATAGTGCAGAGTGCCCTGTCGTAGCATCAACTTAGCTTTATCTCTTGATCGGGACCAGATCGAGCGACCGGCACGGCAGCGAGCGAGCTAATACTGTATGAGCTTGCATGAGCACGCTTGCCGTAAATGGCATGCACAGAATGTCATCTTCCCAAATAGGAAACTTGGACACTGAATCTTCAATCAGGCCAGCAAACAGCAAACCTCATCACCGACAACCACTTCCCGGCCTCTGTGTGCACCTGTACACTCTTCCTAGCTCTCGCACGAGATCTCAGCCGGTTCACTGCCCCCCCCCATTCACGCGGCAGAGCCGAACCAGTTCCGAACAACGACACATGGCAAGCCGAACGCTGTGGAATGACTGCGCACACGTTTCTTATGCTTCCAAGTTCCGAAGCTGCCGAAAGGAATCGGAGAGCCTGCTCAGCCTGGTAGCGCCCACGAGGCTCTCATGGCGTCTCGCTAGCCAAAGGCACAGTCCATTACAGTCAGCTCCCGATCTCCCCTGGTCTCCTTTGGGCAAGCGGACCTTTTCACGGAGCTCGATGGCGGCATGGCAGTCTCAACGATGCAGCGAGTTGTCGGTGGCAAGCCCTGCCATCACAATGCGTCCAGCCTTGCGCATCTTCCAAGTTATCGTTCTGTCCATCTCGCCCAGGCCCGGCATGTCGTTCGTTTAGTATCAGTAGGATTACAGCGACCTTGGCTTTTCAAGAGCTTCGTTGATCCTCCTCACTCGTTTCCCTTTTTTGCTATACATTTTCGTTGGTGCAAATCGGCACAGTACATTCTACGATGGGTGTTTGGGGGTGCGTTGTTTTGAGCGTTCTTTGTGGTTCTTCAGCCACAGCATACAAGTTTGATCAGGCCTACACCGAGGTCAACCTCAATCAAAACCAGACTGCCATCGATCCTCTAGACTTCTGGGGAGAATGGACAGGCCACAACTTTACTGCTTCGCCAGACAACTGGAGGTTCCCATTCTACACCCTCTTCCTCGACCGTTTCGTCAATGGCGATCCTTACAACGACAACTACAACAACAGCGCCTTCGAACGTGTCACCGACTCCAATCAAATGCGACATGGTGGCGACCTTCAAGGTCTTGTCGATACGCTCGATTACATACAAGGAATGGGAGTCAAAGTAGGTGCACTGGATTGGAAGGTTGCAGCATGCGGCTAATGTGTTGCGACAGGGTCTATACATTGCTGGCTCTCCATTCATGAATGCGCCATGGCAATACGATTCCTACTCGCCGCTCGATCTCACCCTTCTCGATCCTCACTTTGGCTCCCTCGACATGTGGAGAGTTGCCGTCGATGAGATTCATGCACGTGGAATGTATGTCGTGCTTGACAATACGTTCGCGACGCTTGGCGACCTGATTGGCTTTGAAGGGTACCTCAACACGACTACTCCATTCACACTTCAAGAGCATCGCGTGCTGTGGAAGTCAAATCGTCACTATTGGGACTTTGACATCGGCAACGAGTACACGGAGAATTGCACATATCCGCGCTTCTGGAACGAGACCGGTTTCCCCATCGACCAAGAGATCAAGGACCAGATGAAGGGATGCTACATGTCGGAGTTCGATCAGTATGGAGATACGGAGGCATTCGGTGTCTATCCGGATTGGCGCCGTCAACTTTCAAAGTTCGCCTCGGTGCAAGATCGTCTCCGTGAGTGGCAGCCTTCCGTTCGAGCTAAGCTGGAGCACTTCTACTGCATGGCCATCGCCCAGCTTGACATTGATGGCTTCCGTTATGACAAGGCTGTTCAGGCCACTGTCGACGCGATGGCAGATATGAGTGCTGCGACGAGAACATGCGCGAGAAGATATGGCAAGGAGAACTTCTTCTTGCCGGGCGAAGTCACTGGTGGAAACTCGTTCGGCTCAATCTACATCGGTCGTGGACGACAGCCAGACCAGGTGCCTGACAACATCACGCAAGCCGTCCAGCTCACACGCGATTCGCCTGATGACTACTTTGTCCGCGGCAAAGACCAGGTCGCCCTCGATGGCGCGGCTTTCCACTACACTACCTACCGCTCTCTGACTAGATTTCTCGGTATGGATGGTAATCTCGAAGCTGGTTACGATGGACCGCGGAATTGGATCGATCAGTGGAACACGTTCCTGCTCACCAACGACATGATCAACGCGAACACCGGTGTCTTTGATCCGCGCCACATGTATGGAGTCACTAACCAGGATGTCTTCCGCTGGCCGGCAATTGAGCGCGGTGTTGAGCGTCAATTGCTGGGTCACTTCATCACCATTCTGCTGATGCCTGGCATTCCGAAGCTACTGTGGGGCGAGGAGCAGACCTTCCACGTCCTGGACAGCACGAATGACAATTACATCTTCGGTCGACAGCCGATGTCAACTCAGACCGCGTGGCAGACTCACGGCTGTTATGCCCTCGACTCGAGCCAGTACTATCAGATGCCCTGGGATCGAGCGCGGCATGGATGCAACGATGACTCTGTCAGTGCCGATCACCGCGACCCTTCTGCCCCTGTTCGAAATATCCTCCGCCATTTCTTTCACCTTCGCGAAGCTTTCCCAGTTCTGAATGATGGATTCTTCTTGCAGCAGCTGTCCAACCAGACCTGGGAGGTGTTTTATGCGGGTTCCAGTGGCGTCCCGACTGAGACGGGGTTGTGGAGTGTGCTGCGAAATAGCCTGCCAGCGATCCAGAATCTCACCAGCCCTCGGCACGGGAATGGAACGCGAAACCATCCACAGCCAGCGACTCCAGTATGGCTGCTCTATTCGAACCTGAACGCCAGCCAGACGTACCAATTCGACTGCCGAGACAACGCGACTGACCTTAACTCGACATCGTTGATTTCACCCTTCCCCGGAGGTACAACCGTGAAGAACCTGATCTATCCTTATGATGAGCACACTCTGATGAACGGCACCCAATATCTAGGCATGGGGGGTTCCACCGAACCCAATGGCTGTCTTAACAAGCTCGCTATGAAGGCCTACGATTTCCGTGCGTACGTTCCAAAGAGTCAGTGGGTTGGTCCAAAGCCTGTGATCACCAAGTTCCTCCCCGGACATGATGCTCGCTTCCTTTCCAACAACACCGACACCTCGGGCATAGAAGACATCCGGCTAGCACTGGACTTCTCTTCAGATATGGAATGCGACAGCATCACCGATAGCATCAGCTTCAGCTCCAAGACCGAAACTGGCATCTATCCGTACATTGACCGCGACAGTGTCAGATGTGGTCAAGTCAATGAATCAGCAGAGACATCCTGGGTGGCAGAGATTCCTTCCATGTTCTCGTGGTCGGCCACGATCAGGAATGTATCGAACGGCATTCATCGCATGACCGTCGATCGACCACACGCAGTCCACATGCCCCAGCAGCGTCACAACGTTACCACGGAGTCTCGCGATCATTTCTTATTCCGCGTTGGACAAGAGAACAACCCTATGGTCTTCACTCGATCTGCAAATTACTCCACGACTCTTCTCGCACAGAGCTCGCACGGCCAAATCACACTCAACCACTCTGCGGCCGGCGCGGATCTCTACCGATACTCCACTGACTTTGCCGGTTGCTTCTCAGAGTGGACACCATACCAAGGAGGCGTGGAGACAGTATCTGCGCACCCCTGTGCCAATGCAAACTCCAAGTCGTGGAAGGGCGAGCATGTCCGCGTTGAATACTTCAGCCGTCTCGGAGGCTCGAGCAGTCATGTACAGCAGGGAGATCTGCACAGCAAGCCTCGCAGATTCCCGCACATGTACCTCAATGGTCCGTACAACGCATACGGCTACGATGCAGGTCTTGACAACAGAATGAAGCTCACGGATGATTACACCTGGACATTCAACTGGAATCGTGAGTGGTCCAACGACGGGACAATCGGCCAGATCAATGTCTGGGGAATGGGACCAGATGGCACTCCTGATCAGCGCATGGTGTTGGGTGATATTGATGGTGACTCTGTTCTGGACCAGCTACCACCCTCATCGCTCGCCAAACTCGTGCTCAACGTCACGGCTCCTCCATCGAAGCCATACCTGGCCTGGAGGCTCGTTGTAAATGACGGCAACTTGCGCTTCCGCCTGGATCCCACGGGCTCCATGTGGTGGCAGCTCGCACTTTACGTGATTCTCTGGGTCGCACCGCTCACCACAGCAGCACTATCGACATACATCTTCGTCGGCAGCTTCTACAAGATCAAGTTCAACAAGATCGGGGTTTCCGAAAAGCTGGGACTTATGGGTCTCATCCCTGCTCCTCTTCGAAAGTACTTCCCGAAAGAGAGTGCGGATGAACACAAGAGTCTGATTACGAAGCTGAAGGACAGCTCTTCGATCTTCACCAGAGGCTCCCAGATCTGGTCTCGCAAGGGCGAGGAATTCATGAACCTCCCGGACACTCGTCGCACGGTGCTCATCGCGACGATGGAGTACGACATTGAGGACTGGAACATCAAGATCAAGATCGGAGGTTTGGGAGTCATGGCTCAACTGATGGGTAAGAATCTTGAGCATCAGGATCTCATCTGGGTCGTTCCTTGTGTTGGTGGCATTGAGTATCCTCAGGATGAGCTGGCAATGCCGATGACAGTCGCTGTCATGGGCAAGACGTACGACGTTAACGTCCGTAAGTGGTGATCCCAACGCGTGGGAATTCGTGAAGCAAGCTGACACAGTTGCAGAGTACCACAAGCTGCGCAACATCACTTACGTCCTTCTCGACGCACCAATCTTCCGACAACAAACCAAGGCTGAGCCATACCCGGCACGAATGGACGATCTCGATTCTGCCATCTACTATTCGGCGTGGAACCAGTGCGTAGCTCAAGCACTTGTTCGCTTCCCCATTGAGTTGTACCACATCAACGACTACCACGGCACCGTGGCGCCATTATACATCTTGCCCAGGACCATCCCCGTCTGTCTCTCGCTCCACAACGCAGAGTTTCAAGGACTCTGGCCGATGCGGACGAGAAAGGAGCGAGACGAGGTTTGCTCTGTCTTCAACCTGCCGCCAAACGTCGTTTCCGAGTACGTACAATATGGCGAGATCTTCAACCTGCTGCACGCTGGAGCCTCTTACTTGAGAATCCACCAGGAAGGGTAAGCAACTCATTTCACGCATGACAAATTGCGAAATGCATGCTGACACGAGTTCAGCTTCGGAGCTGTGGGTGTCTCGAAGAAATACGGTGCTCGAGCATACACCAGGTACCCAATCTTCTGGGGTCTGAAGGAAGTCCAGGCACTTCAGAACCCGGATCCTTCTGACACCGCAGTCTGGGACAAGAAGCTGCCTGACCAGAAGGACATCCATATCGACGAAGACTTCGAGGAGAAGCGTCTCAACGATCGTGTCCAAGCACAAGAATGGGCCGGTCTCGAGCCGGATCCGAAAGCTGAGCTTTTTGTCTTTGTCGGAAGATGGTCCATGTGGGTTCAAATGCTGATTTTGAATGTGGCTTGCTGACTGATTGTCCGCAGGCAAAAGGGAATTGACTTGATCGCAGACGCTTTCCCGGCAATTCTCGAAGCGCATCCAAACGCTCAGTTGATCACTGTAGGACCTGTGATTGACCTGTATGGAAAGTTTGCCGCGCTGAAGTTCGACCGCCTGATGGAGCTCTATCCAAAGCGAGTGTGTTCGAAGCCAGTCTTTACCGCGTTGCCGCCTTTCATCTTCTCTGGAGCCGAGTTCGCCCTGATCCCATCTCGTGACGAGCCCTTTGGCCTTGTCGCAGTGGAGTTTGGCAGAAAGGGTGCGCTCGGGGTTGGTGCAAGAGTTGGTACGGGTCTCCGCATGCAATCCTCCTCACAATGTCTCGCTAACGATGCCTTGCAGGTGGCTTGGGTCAAATGCCTGGCTGGTGGTATACTGTCGAGAGTACCACCACTGCTCACTTGCTCCATCAATTCAAGGACGCCATTCGTGGAGCCCTCAGCTCGCCCGTCAAGACCAGAGCCATGATGAGAGCCCGATCGGCTAAGCAGCGTTTCCCAGTCCAGCAATGGGTTGAGGAGCTCGAAGTTCTGCAGTCCACATCAATCCGTACCCATGACAAAGTCGCTGCAGAGAAGAACTCCTGGTCCAGCTCCACGATCACTCTGGTGCATCCTCACCCGAGTATACATCCAACCCTCGGCTCTGGAGCAAGGCATACACCCAGAGGATCGATGTATGGTCCGAGCAGTCACGTATCCTGGGATGGAAGCCAAAGCGAGCAGATCCTTGACGACGACGAAATCATCGTTGGAGACCGAGAGCCACTTCCTCCGATGGCCACCGATATCGTTCGGGAGTACAGAGAGTCAAGTCATCCTTTCCCAAGCCTGCGCCAGATGATTAACGACGACAATCGTTCCGAATGCTCCGTTCATACACCGCGCTGCGTCTCGCCGATCCAGCCCGAAGACTGTTCTGAGCCTTCATCGCCGGGCCTCTCGAAGCCAGCCAGGACTCGATCAAGCATGGCTCTTCCGCAAAACAACCGTGCCAGCACGGTCAACTTCTCCACGGCCCGCACGAGTATCATTCCACGAACAGTGTCTGGGCTTTCAATGCAAAACATCGTGGGCGAGAAGACGGACTTCAATCTCCAAAAAGTCGACCCTTTCTTCACCGACACCAATGGCCATTTCTACCGAGCATTCGGGCGCAAACTCGGAACCCTGGACGCCAGCAACTCCGAATCAAGCAACTGCATCGAAGAATTCCTGGTCAAATCTGAGAAGGAATGGTTCACTGAGTTCCGAAATGCCAAACTCGGTATGCTCAAGCGTGACGGTGCTACGACTCGTCCTGAATCCATCGCCCCTTCGGAGCCAGCGACTGCGGACAATGCGTCCGCAAAGTCGGAAATCCACGTCGCTGACTTCTACCTTGGTGATGAATACAAGCCTCCCACAGGCCTTCGCAAATGGATGCAAGTTCGTGTTGGTGCTTGGCCGCTTTATGCATACTTCATGGCTCTCGGCCAGATCATTGCAGCCAACAGCTACCAGATCACCCTCCTGACGGGTGAGGTCGGTCAAAGTGCAACGAAACTCTACGTTGTAGCCTCGATTTACCTGGTCGCCTCGTCCATCTGGTGGCTCTGCTTCCGACGCTGCGCCTCTCACGTTTCCCTCTCGCTGCCATTCCTCTTCTACGGACTGGCATTCTTCTTCGTCGGCATCGCTCACTTCGCGCCCACGATGGATGGGAGAGGTTGGGTTCAAAACTTGGGCACCGCATTCTACACCGTTGCTTCCGCTTCCGGTGCTCTGTTCTTCGCACTGAATTTCGGAGACGAAGGCGGCGCTCCGGTGAAATCCTGGGTCTTCAGAGCCTGCGTCATCCAAGGCTCGCAGCAACTATACGTCGTTGCACTTTGGTACTGGGGCAGCTTTCTGTCCCGTCAACGAGCGTTGGGCTTCCAAGCAAGCCAGGACTCGGTCGTGGGCACTTGGAAAGCTACTGCCATCACCCTCCCAATCGCAGGCTTCCTCGGGGCGATCTGTCTCATCATGTGGCTAGGTCTTCCATCATACTACCGCCAAGCTCCTGGCAAAATGCCCAGCTTCTACAAGTCCATCGCTCGCCGCAAGGTCGTGCTCTGGTTCTTCGTCACCGCGGTAGTGCAAAACTTCTTCCTCTCCGCCCCGTACGGACGCAACTGGTCTTTCCTCTTCAGCAGCATCCACACACCAGCCTGGCACATCCTCCTCCTCGTCCTCCTATTCTTCATCTTCATCTGGGCCGCCTTCTGCGCACTCTTCGCACACTTGTCCAGATCACACTCATGGATTCTACCACTCTTCGCCATCGGCCTCGGCGCTCCTCGATGGGCGCAAATCTGGTGGGCTACATCAAACATCGGTCTCTGGCTCCCTTGGGCTCCCGGCAGCGTTGACACCGGAGCCATCTACATCTCCAGCGCCTTGCTTTCCCGATCTCTTTGGCTCTGGCTCGGCGTGCTCGACTCTATCCATGGCGTCGGTATCGGCATGATCATGCTGGGAACTTTGACGAGAAACCATGTCGCTTTCGCCCTCACCGCCGCTCAGGTCCTCGGTTCCATGGCCACCATCCTCGGCCGCGCTGTCGCTCCCAACAGACTGGGCCCCGGACCCATTTCTCCAGACATCGGTGGTGGTCTCGCCGCTCTGTGGAGTGCATGGTTTTGGATTGCTTTGATCGCGAATTTGGCGCTTTGTGTTGGTTTCTACAAGTTTTATAGGAAGGAACAGCTGCAGAAGCCGTAATAGATTTGTGTATATCGGAAGTAGGCAACTTCGTACGTAAGCTAGGTATTATAGAGACGAGTTGTAACAAGCTTTCGATAAGAAGTATTTATAGAGAAGAGATAGTAGAAACTAGAAGTTTTTCGTTTTTAATATTAGGTAGGAATATATTAATAACGTCCGCTTCTAGATTAGGCTCTAGTAGAAGTTTTTCCTATATACTATCTAGATTTCCGAATTCTTAAAATTAAAATAACTCTTTAACGCTTTAAGGAAAATACTTAAGACTCTATATATAAATAGTCTAATACTATAAGAGTAGTCCTATATTATATAGTCTACTTATATTAGATTTCTAAAGCTAAAATAGAGCTAAGCTATATTTACTTAATATATCTATTTTATAGAACTACTAAACTATATCGTATTTGCTAGTAACTAGCCCTATATTCTTATAAGATAGCCAGTCGGCGGTCGCTAAGCCTATAAAAGAGGCCTCCTTTAGTAGAAATATAGAATTATTAATATAGTATTATAGGCTATTTCTAGAATACTCTAGTAGTATCTCTATTATAGGGCTCTTATTACTACGGCCTAAGATATAAGTCTACTATCTTATTTTACTAAGTATAGCTATCTATACTATAATAGGTTATACTAGCTATAGAGGCCTATTATAAAAGGCTAGTATACCCTAGATAGAAAGTACTAGCCTTAGGTATTCGGCCTACGCGATTCTAACCTACTACTTAGCGCTTAGTATACTATATAAAACTTTTCGGATTTACGTAGATAGACTTAGCTCTTTATCGAACCTATTAAGTCTTATATCTAGTATCTACGTACGCGTTACTTACCTATAATATTAGATTTAATCCTTATTATAGAAAATACTAGGGTTCGTTAGAAACCCGAGTAAGATAGCTAGGAGAACGCTATCTCTACTATACTAGAGATAACTAGGAATAAGATTTATCGTACCTTCGAGAGTCTTTATACTAGGTAATAAATAATAGAAGCCTAGCTATAAGCTACGCGCTCTACGCTCTAATACGCGGAAGCCTTTAGCTAGGCTAGATCTACTAAAGCTAATATAATATAACACTAGTCTATAAACGAGATCCTAAAAGAACTCTTAGAAACCCTCTCGGCTACCGGTTAAAACGTAATAGCGTTACGCGGTAAGAAGCTACTATCGTAGAATACGTTACGAAAACTTTTTTACTAATTCTATCGATCCTATCGATCCTATTAATCGTAAGCTACCGCGAGCGATCCTAAGCTACTCTAGAACGATAAATAGGTAACTTATAAAAGTTAGACTTTTGCCTAATACTATACTAAAACTAGAGCATTTTTATTCTATATTACTAAGCCGTAAGCCTTCTAGATAAAAAGATATAAAGGAAAGAAAATCGCTTTTCTAGACATTTTACTTCTAATTTATCTTTTTTTCTAGTAGGTTTATAGCTTCGTAATATAGTAGAAGGGTACTCTATTTTTTATATATTATTATAAAAAAACATAAAATTTATAGATTTTCTACGAAACTAAAGCTAGGAAAAAGAAATAAGCAATATAGTACTTTAGCTTTTTCTAAGTTATACTTTACTGTTTTTAGAAATCCAAAAAGTATAACTTAAAGCTTTACCTACTAACAAGAGTATTATAATTTCTTAAGTCTTAATACCTAGTAGTTATCTTAGAATCTAGAAAAGAATCTCGACTCGGAGTATTTTAAGTTTACTAGATCCTAGAGCTAAATATTCTAGTATTATAATATTCGAGTATATAGCGTAGGCGCGGCTATACGTCCTTCTAATACTAAATAGGGATATTAGAATGTTTATACTAAAACGTTTGCTTTCTATTAGTAGACCTCGCCTATAGCCGCTAAACTTACTTATAGCCGTTTCTTCTCGTTACCTATTAAGATATTAATTAAGTAGCTATCTAAATTAATAACGAGTTAAAGAAGAAAGAGAGAGAGGCTCTCTCGCGGAAGAGGCTTTTTATCCGCTCGGTAGATACCTTAGGCTCTAAGTTACGTAACCTTAAGTTACGTAGTTTCGAATTTTATATATAGGTCGCTAAGATCGTAATAGTACTCCCCCCTTTCGTAGGTAACGTCTACGGCGCTTAACTTACCTATCTTTAGAGTATTACGATTATAGCGACTAATAGTAGTACGCTTAGTCGTATTAGTATTATAGACTTAGTAATATATAGTAGACGCGATTTATATAGATATTAGCGGTAATAATCTTCGACTACTTCTAGCGTATTAGTAGCATTCTCTATTAGGGCTAAAGAGGCTATACGTAATTAGTATATAACTAGGCCGAGTAAAGCTAGGGTCTTAGTGCCTTAGGCAGAGCTTAGCGCTTAGCGTTAGGCTAACTAGCCTACCTTCCTTCCTCTCCTCCTAGCTCTTTATCGAATACTACCTATACCTACTACTACCCTATCTACCTACTAATATAACCCCTATTTCATAGTATTCGATCTACCCTTTAAGGGCAGTAGCTAGATAGTCCTTATTTTAAGCTTTTAGCGGTACGGCTACGAAAACTATCGATTTAACTATATTACGCCTAAAGAACGGGACCTATACGTACTATTCTACTAAAAACAACCGTACTAATTATTAAGCAAGGCCTTCTATACGGCCTATTATACTAAGTTAACTATACTAGGCCGATACCTACTAATTCCGCTATATCCGTACTATAAGGGGCTATAATATATTATTAGTGCTACCCCTTATTATAATAGCCGGCTTATTACGAAGCAACAATAACCGCGGCGCTACTAGTAGCGCTAGCAATAACAATACTAGTAGTATAGAGCCTACTAAAGTGCCCGCTAAAGGGCCTACTAAAGAACCTATAGTTCTAGGTAATAAAGTATCTATAGACCCGTAGTATAGGTTAGGATAGCCGAGCGAAGCCGGAGGCGAGCGGCGGATAACAATCTAGTCTTAGGCTAATATTAAGCTAACTTACTTATAGTTACAAGCTATTAGTACCCTCTATACAACTTAGGCTAAACGGGCTTGTTAATTCTAATACTATATTATCTATATATACGCTATAAGCGATTGCAACTATAAGCGGTATACCGCTTATAATCGCGATCTATACTTATAGCTATATAGTAGGTGTTTAATCTTTAAAGCTATTCCTAACGGCTTATTCTAATACCTAAAAGCATATAGCAATCTATTAAAGACAAGTATCTATTATCTATTAGGTATTAGCTATCTCCTTATTATTACTAGCCTACTTACTATCTTCTATTACCTCCTAATTATCTATTACCTCCTACTTATTAATTATCTTATTATCTCAAAAGTCTGCCTATCGTATTAGGAGGCGGGTTTGCCCTCGTAAAGTTATTATAACTCTAGTAATAGTTAGAATAACCTCCTTAAGTCGCGCCTAATCGACCTACTATTCTTTACGAGCGTTAGTAAACCGTAACGCAAATTCTCTAAAGCTAAGAGTCTCGCTAGGCTAGATAGCGTCGAGGATATTATTATCGTTATACTAATCCTATAGGAGACGCTCTAGAAGCGGTAAACTAGAGTTAGTAGGTTCCTATTCCTTAGTATCTAGGAGGTTAATTGTCTAGCGAGCCTATTACGCTTTCTTACGATTAACGTTAATATAGGCGAAGAACTCGGTCGTCTTAGTAGGAGTACCTACTAGAGTATATACTAGACAGGTACTAGTAGGATATACTAGTAGAGGGTCGGATAGAGGAGGAGGGCCTAACTATACCTATAGTTATAGAAGTACTATCTATAGTAGCAAAGGAGTATATTACGGATAGAGAGCTTCGAACTAGTTAATATATACTTATACTAGCTTAGTATTAATACTACCCTTAGTAAGTAGATTGCGGAAGTTATAAGCCTCTAGAGGGCTACGTATATAGCGCTAAGCTAGAGTAGTAATCTTATATAGTAAGCGAGGATTTGCTTAAAGTTAAGCTTAAAGCTAGTCTATATAGTTAATCGCTTTAAGGTCCTTAAGATACTATAGCAATTATCGCTTCTTCTACTCGGCTTCTTAAGCAGACTATTACTAACGCTATATAGCGATTTGCTTTCGCTTTTTTCGTATATACTCTACTATCCTATCTCTATACTTGTCTTACTAGGTATTAGGTCTCGGAGGTATCGAAGAAAGTACTATATCTTTAGAAAGTAATCGCTATAGACGTCGACGAAGTATATTAGTATAGCGAGCAATAGTAGTAGGCGGTACCTTGCCTATCTTAAACCGATTATAGAAATAGAAGGGGGCCTTAAATATAAAATCGCTTAGTCCTTATACGCGGAAGACGCTAATATATATTAAGCTAGGCGTAAAGTCCTTCTTAGAGATATCGAGTACTACTTTATCGAGCGTTATACCCTAGGATTTATAGATCGTAATAGTATATACAATAGTAGTAGGGAACTAAGTCCGTAAGCATCGTATATCTTATCGCTAATTATAAAGCTACTCTCGACGGACTAGAATAACCGAAACAACTCGATATAGTATACCGAGAGAGCTATTAGGATCGAATTCTTCGTCGAAGGTTAGTCCGGTATACTTATCTAATTCGATAAGTAGGAGTATAGGTAGCTTATTAAGAACGTCTTTATTATTACTTAATAGCTATATAATATCTCGGATAGTACCGAGGGAGCTATTAATAATACCGCCTTCTATTTACAAGTTCTATATAATTATAATATAGGCGCTAAGGTAGAGCGGAAGTCGTATATATAGATTGCCGCCGACGTTATAGAAGGCGGTAATAGTATTATTACCGCTAGTATACTCGGCGTAGGCAATCTTAATTACTATACTATTATCCCGTATAGTATCTTAGTTATAAGCGTTAACCTACTTCTTATAGGGGTAGAGGCGAATAGAATCCTTAAAAGAATCCTACTCTACTTATAGTAGCGTAGTCTTAATCCGGCTATATAGCGTCTCCTAATACGTAATAGTTATACTAGCTAGTATATTCCGAAGACCTTTAAGAGCGTCTTTAAATGCTACGGCTACTAGATCGCGTCCCTACTAGCGTTAGAGTACGCTTAACTAGATTGTTTCGTTAAACTATTAATACGTATTATACCCGGAGATAACGTACTTCTCTAGCTTATTAGTCTTACTAACCTAATATATATAAGTGCCGCGAAGACTACTACTATATCGGATAATATTAGTAAGTAGTCGACGCGAGTCTTCGTTATTTGCGGTAACTACTATCTTAAGATCCTTAATAGTAATGTCTTCGTACTTAGGGTTCTATTATATTACGTAGTCTGCTTTCTTACGCGACTACTTTCGTATTAATATATTAAGACTAATATAGCGGAAGCGAGGATATAAGGCAAAGCGATAGCGGCGTAGACCTATACTATTATTCTACTTAATTATATACTCTAAGTAATCGTCGTACGCTATACTACGCTAACGAGGCTCGACGTAGTTAGCCTAGCCCTAGGGATATAGAGTCGGAAATACTCGAGATATAAGGCGCTCTATTTTATTAAATTTCTTAAGTAGGACCGGATCGAATAGTAGAAGGGTAAGCTAAGTCTATATATTAGGCTTATTATCGCCTATAGTATCTATCTACGAGAGATCTTAGCGACGACGGCGCTACTTAGTAGTACGGTATTAGACTTTAGTATTACGCTATCGACGCTCCTTATTCTATTAATTAAGGAGCTCCTAGATCTACTCTCGCTAGCCTTATAGGATATATACTTACGGGAGTATAGACTCTTCGGGATAGTCGGTAAAGTTGTTTTCTTTCTCTTCTTCCTAAGCGGCTACTTAGATAGTTTATAAGGCTTCTACTAGTAGTAGCGGTAGAAGTTCTTCTTTATCGTATTCCTCGATATATATATAATTAAGTACTAAGACACTATCTTAGCTATTCGGAAGCTAAGACAATCGCTCCTTATTAATAGTTATTCCTACGTAGTCTAGAGAGTTAGTAATAAGGTACTTAAGCTAGACTTTTACTACCTAACGTCGTACCTTAAAGTCTCGTACGAAGATATACTTTATAACCTTATCTCCTTAGGTAGGCCGTAATACGACTATCTCGATATACTCTAGTACTAATAGTAGTTTCTTCTAGACCTTACCTATATCTTAGAGGAAGTTAAAAATATTGTTCTTATATCGCTATTAAGCTCCTTTAATAAGGCGTATTTCGACGTAGATATATACGCGGGTAATAAGGATCTCTTCTATTATCGTAAGTTCGGGTAGATCTTCGCTAGTAGTATAGGTCGGCTACGGTCTAGGATCTATATAATTAGCGCGTAATATAAGATCCGGAGATATATAGGGCTTCTTAGGGTCTCGAGTCTTACGGTAGCGACGATAAAGGCTAAAGGTTAAAGACTCTAGGTCGGTATCGAGATCTATATTAAACTAACGCTTCTTATATCCTCGACCCTAGTAACTACTATTACCCTTATCGAATAGGTTCTTATTCTAGTAATACTCTATCTTCTCGTTATCTAGCTCCTCGAAGAACTCCTTAACTAACTATATATCGCTATTATTAAGAGCTTAATAAGCATCTAGATTATCGGTAGAGAGATCTTAAGATATATCTCTAGTATTCTTAGTAAAGGCAACTTCTATATCCTCGAGGAAATACCGCTCTCGCTCTTACTCTACTCGGGTCTAGTATATACGATCTTACTCGTTTAGGCGCCGAGTAGGCCGATTTGCCTAGCGCTCTTCTTATTAAGCCTTTATTAACTCGTAATAGCTATAGTAGTATATCTTAAGCTCCTCTTCTAGCTACTTAGAATTAGTATTAGTAAGGAAGTCGAAACGCTAACTCTTATACTTATTAGCGATATACTACTTATATATAGCTAGATTATCTAGTTCGTAGCCTTTAGCGTAATACTTATAAGTACTATACTAGTAGGTAAGAATGCCTAGTATCTAGTAAAGGCGAGAGATATACCGAGGGACTATATAGATATCGTAGAAGAAGAAGGTCCGATCGTTAGGCTTATTATTATTATAAGGATCGCCTATACTAGCGATATCTATACCTATATCTATACCTACGCTCGGTAAGGTATCGCTTCTAAGAGTATTACTTAGGAAGTCGCCTTCTATATATGCCTTCTATATACGCTCTATAGCGCTAGTAAGTAGAGTATTAATACTCGGAGTCTACGAAACTTCCTCGCTAGTACGATATAATAGGCGGTATAACCGAGAGATAACTACCTATATAGTACGAGCCTAAGCGGTAGCGGTATCGTCGCTACTATACTAACTACGAGAGTAGAAGTCGGTTAGATTACCTATAGAAGAGTTTAACGAATATAGAAGACGTAATAGTAGTAGTAGAGGTAGTATCGACTTCTTAACTAGGTCGCTAGTACGCGGAGTAATAATAAGGTTACTTAAAGCTAAGAAAGTTAGAGCTAGGGTAGTAGAATTAAAGGACGACGGTAGTACCGGGGATAACTAAATAACAATCGGCGGCTATAATTATAAGGAAGATACTACGCTTAAAGGTACCTTTTATAGTCTATCTCGCTTTTTTATAGAAGTAGTCGTAGAGCTAGTATTTACTATATTTACCTTACGCTTCTTCTAGCTAGTACTCTTAGATATATAGTATTTCAAGTACTATTATAGCTTTCGATTGCCTTTTATAAAGCTTAATAGCTTCTTAAGCAAACTATAGTTAGAGTATATCTCTTTCTCGCCTTTATAATCCTCGTCGACTTCGCTATCGTCGGTAGTATTAACTTAATCGGTAGATATATTCTTCTTTAGTAGACCGCTAGGTAGATCGCTACTAGGTACGCTAGTAGCTACTTATTCGTACTAGTAACTAAACTACTAGCTAACTTGTACTATATACGAATAGGTAGGCGTATTCTACTAGATAATACTATAAATCTCGGCTATAAGGTTAATATAGCGACGATTCTCGGTAGTATATAGAGTAGGCTCTATATCCTTTATAGTATACTACTTAAGATATATAAGTAGTACGTACTTAGTAGTATAATAAGCCTCCTTTATATCTATCTCTTCTATAGTATATTCTATCTAATACTCGAGGTCGCGTATTATAGGTATAATATTCTTCTTAAATAGTCGCTCGAGTCGGCGCCTAGTCGTACGGTAAGGGTTATATCTATAGACTAGTACTTAATCTTAGAATATATAAGGCTTATATATATCGGTAATACGTTTACGAACTTAGGTATTCGATAGTATATAGAGAGTATAGGAGGTACTCGAGGTATCGCAATTCGCGAGCTTCGACTATACTACTATCTTAGTCGTAGTCTCCTATATTAATTATCGGTAGATATCTATAGATTGTCTCGAGTATTTAATAGGTTCGTAGGTAGGTAGTTCTATTAAGCTAGGATATCGGTAGCTAGAAAGCGGAAGTTATAAAGGAGGTCTCTATTTATAGTAGCGCTCTCTAATACGCTATATCCGAAAGGGAATAGAAGACGGGTTCTTATATATAATAGAAGTCGCGAGTAATATATACGGACTATAAACATTTTTATTTATAAGCGTTCCTTACTACCTATCTTTACGAACTAGCCTTTATAAGCGCTAGCGCTTAGAGAGAGAGGGGATAGTCGTTCTTTCTAAACCTCCTATCCCTTACTACGCGGAGTGTCTCTCTTACTAACGTTAGCGCTTAGAGGGAGGGGATAAACCCTATCCCTTACTACGGCGGAGTACTCCTACCTTTACTAACGTTAGCGCTTAGGGTAGAGGGGAATAGTTATCGTAGGCTTCTTCTAAACCCTCCGTATCTACCGCGCGGAGTACTCCTATCTTTACTTACGTTAGCGCTTAGGGTAGAGGGGAATAGTCGTCGTAGACTCCTTCTAAAACCCCTATACCTACTATACGGAGTACTCCTATCTTTGCTTACGTTAGCGCTTAGGATAGAGAGGAATAGTCGTCGTAGGCTCCTCCTAAACCCTTTATATCTACCGCGCGGAGTACTCCTACCTTTGCTTACGTTAGCGCTTAGAGTAGAGGGGAATAGTCGTCGTAGGCTCCTTTTAAACCCTCTATACCTACCGCGCGGAGTACTCCTACCTTTACTTACGTTAGCGCTTAGGGTAGAGGGGAATAGTCGTCGTAGGCTCCTTCTAAACCCCCTTATACCTACTACGCGGAGTACTCCTACCTTTACTTACGTTAGCGCTTAGGATAGAGGGGAATAGTCGTCGTAGGCTTCTTCTAAACCCCCTTATATCTACCGCGTAGAGTACTCCTATCTTTATAAGTATTAAGTAGAGTAGTCCTAGTCTAGCTATTTAGTATAAAGCTTAATATCGTTAAGGTAGTCTTTAGTACGTAAGAGGTTAGAGGCTTTACTTTATACTTACTCCTAATATACCTAAGGCCGCCGTCGTTATTATATTAATTACTTTTTTTAGCGTAGTTTACCGGAAATATACTTAATCGACTTAACTTAGTCGGCTTTAGTTTAACTAGAGTTAGGCTAGGGACTGCTTATTTATTAAAAGAATTAATTATACTTCTAGCACGTAGATTAAACGCTCGACTTTAAAACTTTATTCTTATTATCTAAACCTTACCTCGCTACCTACCTTTTATACTTCTAACTACGCTACTATAACGCTAGCGATAGTAAAGGGATATTAGTATATAAGAATTATAGCCGTACGTCTAATTATAATACGAGCGCGTTCTTCTACTATAATAGTCGGGCATATAAAGTATTTATAGCTCTACTCCCGCTCTAAGTAATATAATATCCGAGTTCTTCTATATTATTTACTTAGTAATTAGAGTAAGCATTTAATAATTGTAACGTAGACTACTTAGTCTTCTAAATTAAGCTAGGGTTATATAGTCGTATATAATAGGAGCTATAGTACCTAATTTAAACTAGCCGTAAGCCGCGTAGGCCGGGTTCTCTAAGTAGCCTTCTATACTTATAGATTAAGTAGCTATAAATGTTTAAACAAATAGAAAGGCGTCGGTATCCTATTTAACCCGATAGTCTCGTCTGCCGGTAAATAACTAATAACTAGGTTAAGTAGCTATAAATATTTACTAAAAAACTTAGTTCGTCTAGTTTCTATATAAGGAAGTAAGCGTAGTAGTTATATTTACTTAGTTAACTTGTAATATATCTTAAAGGGCTAGGGTATAACGAGATTTAACCTACTTAATACTCTAGCCTACCGTTCTATAGTTTTGCTCTAGTACTGTCCTTTATATTCTTTTAACCTGCTAATGTCTTTCTGTTTTATATATCTTATATAGCGCGTAGGGCGCGTATAGTACGTAGGGCGCGTACGGTACGTACGGTACGTATAGTACGTACTACTATCGTCTTGTTTTATAATTATAGATTTAGCGTCTCGCTTTAGTATATAGTATCGTTATATTATTATACTTTGTTATTATTATCGCGTTTATAAGGAAGTAACGTAAGAGTCGAAGGCCTAAGGCTATAAGTACGTAATTTCGTTTTCTTTTTCGACTAACTAGGGGCTATAGCTAAATTTATATAAGCGTATCTTTAGATTTAACCTCTTCCGTAGACGACCCTTATAATACGCCTTCTACTACGGAGAAGGCTACCTACCTATAATAGAGTCTGCTATTAAGACTAATTGTTATCTACCGCTCGCCTACTATTTTTAGACCTCCGTTTCTATATCCTCGTCGTAAGCTCCTCGAATACTCTAACTTCGGCCTAAAAATATCCGGCTTCGCTCGGATAATCTAGAATTACCTATTAACGACATTCTTAATAATATTATTAACCGACGATATAGCTAACTAGCCTTTAGGCCCTAACTAGTAGGGAGACTTTAAGAAGCTACCTAAAATAGGCTTACTACCCTACGTTAAGAATAGTAGCTAAAGGACGACCTCCTCGAGCTCCGTCGCCTTTAGGAAGCCCCGATAACTACTACTAAACTAACGGTAGGGCCTTCCTTACTATTATAGTAGGGAAACCCGGCTTAGTATAGGTATATATACTTATACCCTCTTTCTTTTTTTATACCCCCGAATATATATAACTACCTTTATAATTAGAGGATATATATACTATATAAGGAGATACAGCTACGATAATATATAGTAAGAAGGATATAGGAAATGTACCTAATCTAGCTATAATATAGCCCTCCCTACGGCTATTCTCTTCTCTTTAATATTTATAGCGCCTTCCCTTCGAAGTATATAATACTACGCCGACCTCTCGTAGTTACCTAAGAGATACTAAGTACTAGGCCTATAGCATATAGTTCCCTATATATATACCTCTACCTACGACCTACTCGTCCCGCCTATATTTTCTAAAGCCGAAGGTAGGGCTATCTTTATTCATTTAAAGGTATAGGTATATATATAGTTAAGAAGAAACGTTTATAGCCTTCGCCTAGAGCGAGGACTATACTACTAATATAATACTACCGCTAAAAAGACCTTAGTAGTATCGAGACGTCCTACTACTAATAAACCGTTACCGACTTAAAGTAAAAGGAATACCGTTACCGACTTAAAGTAAAAGGAAATACTATTTACGAATATTACGACTCCCTACCTATCTATAGTAGGCGGGACCTTATAAGAAACGACCTATATAGAAGGAAACCTAAGAGCCCGCTATAAGAAACTAGAGATAGGGATACGAAGAACCCCGAAAAAGTCGATAGCCCCCTATCCCTTCCGCTAATCGGCGCGAGCCTAACTTAAAGCTTCCTTCCGGACTACTACGACCCTTCTACGGTACTATAATCGGTATACTACGAGTTAATAGAAATTAATAGAGAGGAATAAAGGGGGCCTAGAACGGGTATAGCGGGTATACTAGCTAGCTAGCTAGATAATATTCGCCGCCCCCTATTATTCTATATATATATAGACTACCGCCTACCCTCTCCTTACTTCGAGGATATAGACGCGATATATACTACAAAGTACGCTATAGCCCGTCTACGCTCCCTCCTTACCTTAAGTATACCTAGTAACCTATCTAACTTTATCGATACTATATTCTTCCTATTTATTCCGATCGTTTATCGTCTTCTATAAATTGTTTATTCTATCGACGAAATAAGCTCCTAAGAAAACAATAACAACCCTACCCTAGCGGAGCCGCCTTTATAGGCCCTCTCTAATACCGGTACCTACCGAGACCTATCCCTAAACTTTATTCGTAACTACCTCGATACTAACTCGGATACCGAGAGGACTACGGCCTTAGGAAGCGATAAGGATACTAGTATAGAAAATAGAGAAGCGGCTTAAGGAGGCACTACCTAGGAAGGCGGTACTCGAGAAGTTCCCTAGTAGCTTATTTAGGCAACCGGAGGGCTATCCCCTTAACTTCTCTAAGGTCTTTTTTAGGCCTTCTCGGACTTAAAGCCGTAGATACCCCTCCTAGGGACCGTTAAGAACCCCCTCTTTACTAGAGAAAACGCTACTAACTTTATTAAAAGGTTTTCTACTATTCTTAAGCGATACTATCTAAGGGCTAAAACAGCTACTATAGTAAAGCTCCTTATAGCTAATTATAAAACTAGTATCCGACCCTAAGTTACTCGGCTCCTAGGTAGCGAGACTCTTATATAGGAAGCCTTCTTAAAGAAGTTTAAGCGCGAGTTTACTAACTAGGATATCGCGGTTCGGCTAAACTCCCGCGAATACCTTAAATAGCTATATACTAGATAAACGGCTAAGAGTAATACCCTTCGCTTTTACTAGGACTTCTATAGTATCGCTAAAGGGATATCGAGGAGGCTTCTTAATAATATTACGAGGAGCCGTCTATTTCTAAAGGGCTTAGGAGGTTCTATACCTACTATTATACCTCGGATCTACGAAAAATATAGTATCTACCCTTACGATTAGGAATCCTATACCGACTTCGAATAGATTTATCGTACTAGGTACGACCTAGCTCGTAGCCGATAGGGCTTCTCGCTCCTTACTAGTAACGATAGTAGCTATTTAAAAGAGCTACGAGAGACAGTTAAGAAAAGAATACTAAGTATACGCCCTACCCTAGATGTCTAGCGATAGGGGGTAGCCCTTAAGCTAGTTACGGACCCCGGTATCGACGACCTTATTAAGTAGTTCTAAGACCTAAAACTTTATATCCTCTCCCGAGACAATTAGAAGGGCCCTACTATAGGTCCGGTTAATACTAATACCGATTCGTATACCCTATAGCGCCTCTATCCCCTTTAGAGCGATAATACCCTTATAACTTAGATATATAATAACTAGTTTATATAAGGGCTAACTATCGATGCCTTTGCCTTTTAATCTATCCCTAGTATAGAGGGTCGCTATTACTATTACGGAGCTAAAGGCTACCTTCGTCTAAACTATAGGCCCTATCGGTATATATAAGACTAAGGATTCTACTATATTCGAGACCGAGCGTAGTATTTCGGGCCCCTAGGTATACTATACGCTACCCCTTTCCGCTTTTATAATAGCCCTACCCTCCTAAAGCTCGCTATTATACTTCCTCTCCTCGAGGCCTATTATTAGTAGGAGATTGTCTTCCTACCTAAATTTAGAATAGAGGCCCTTCGAAAGCAATTTAACTACCCTCCTTAGTAACTAAGGCGGGCTATAGCTCCTAGTGCTATAGCTTAACTAGGCCCTCGAGCTTTAACCCCTCGAGCCCTAGTTCCGATAATTCTATCTACTCTTCCCCCTCTACCTTTAAGGTCTCTAGGAAACCCCTACGGAGGGACCGCCTCGAACGATACTCGAAACGGCCTACCTACCCCTACTACTGCCCCTACTACTACTAGGCGAGTTATACTATACTAGAGGCCCTACGATCTAGGAGTTATCGAGGAGGCCGACGAAGAACTAGATTTTAGCGATTATAAGGTAGCTATAGTCGTAGATACCCTTACCTATACTCGTAGCTAGGACGCTCCGCTTAGGAATAGTCTTCCCGTTACCGCTATCGCCGATACGAATCGAATTCGGAAGGCTACTACTAAGTAGAGGGGTACTATAAAGACTAAGGGTATTCGTAATATAGTTTAAGGGCTTAGTATTCGTAAAGTAGAGGAGGCAATTCGAAAACAAACCTAGCCTTAAAGAGCTACTTAAAGGTCCCCGAGCCTACTACCTCTAAGAGTAAGAATCTAGTCTAAGGAAACGGTTAGCCGTAACCCCCCTACTACTAGCCCTTCTAGTACCTATAGGCAACCTACGGCTAAATCCTTAAATAGTAACGCTAGCCTACCTAAGGATAGTAATTAGGAAATAGATAACGTACTACCGCCTACCCCAAAGCCTACCGCTAAAGAACTATCGAAGGGGGTAAACCCTCCGAGCTAGTAGAGAGCTACGCGGAAAGAGCCTAAGACAACTAATATTATAAAGAATCTTTAGAAATACTATAAGGACCCCGACTTTTAGGTAAAGAAATTCCTTAGTAGGAACGGTATATAGCTTAGTAATACTAAGGCCCTCGCCTATATTCCGGAGTATTAAAAGCTCGTTATACGCTAGCTAAACGATAACGCGCTTACTATAAGAATTCGGGAGCTAAAAAAGGATAAAACCGATAAGATCCCCTACTAGATTATAGAAATAGTAGGTAGGGTAGCTACCTTAGCTACTAGGAAAGGTAGACCTAGGCGGCCTAAAGACTACCCTATTCTAGTCCTTACCTCCGCCCGGGAGTTCTTTACTAGCCTTAATAAAGAAGAAAGCTACGAGGAATACGAGGCCGCTAACGAAGAGGTTATTCGGGACCCTAATTCGATTAGCCGGAGAAACAGACTTAATTGCTATATAGTATAGGTTATTTTATCTAGAGTAGACGCCCTTCCTAACGAGATACTCTATATCGACCCTAGCTAGATTTACCTCTTATTAGTCGACGATAACTTCGCCCTTATTCCTAGCCCGTATATTACTATTACTATTAATAGGTACCTTAAAATCCGCGCTCTTATTAATAAAGGCTCTAAGGGGAATATACTAAACGCAAAGTTCCTATAGCGAGCTAGCCTTGCCCTTTTAAAAGGTTTTATTCTAAATATACGAGGAGCTAGAGGAAGGGCTAAATTTATCGGTATTAGTACTTCCGTTCCTATCTCTACCTTTAATATCGAGTATAAAACCGACTTCCTTATTATACCCCTAGGGGATAACGACCTCCCTATTATTCTTAGTCGCCCGTAGGCTCGTAAGAACCGCCTTATCGCTCGAAATATAGACGACGGCTCCTAGGAAGGAACTATTTCTACGCGCGGGGGCCGCTCTACTACCTTTACTACCCTTACTAGCTCTAAGAATTGTGTCCTACTTAAGGAGCTCCTTAGTCGTAATAATACCTAGTAGTTAAAAAACTAGGTAGTAGACGAGAAACTAGCGTCGAGTTTGCCCCTTTTTCGAAACCGCTAGGTAGGGATATTATATATACTATTACGACCTATTATTTAATAAGAAATATTATTATAGGGTTATATAGCAAAAAGGATAGTAACCCTAGGGTATACTAGCTAGCTAGCTAGGGTATATTAATTAGTCTAGTAGTTAGCCCGCCCCCGCTTTCGCTACCTTTTCCGACCTCGCTTAGACTAGCCCCGGCTTATCCCGGCATTCCTAGCGGCCCCGGTATTCCCGCGTCCCCGTAATTGCCCTCTAGTAGCACCCTATATAAAAGCCGCCTAGCTAGGTACTATATCTAGGAGCGGGTATACGACGACGTACCGGTCCTAGCTATATAGCGCTAGTCCTTTCTCGAAGATCCTTCCTAGCTATATCCGACGATTAGCCTTACCCGGCTTAGGCGTACGGAGGCGATTCTCGAGCCTATAACTCGTAATAACTAGGTAGCAATCCTTTAGTAGTCGGAAGCGAATAGGTTTTATAACTAGTATAAGCGGCACTATAGGTTTTAGAGCTTTCGAAGGTTCCCTATCTAGCTACTATCTATTAAGAAAATGCTTAAGGAAGATTCGGATACTAGCCGTACGGTCGGAGTTTATAGTATATATAAGAAAAAGGTAGATAAGGTAAGACCTATAGAAGCTAGTACTACGATAACCGGGAGTATAACGATAGGTAGTAACCCTTACTAGAAAAAGAAACGACTTACTCGAGAAGCGTTACTTCTACCTAGAACCGGGCTATATAACTAGAAGTACTTAATTAAGAAGTTCTTAGATATACTACGCGGCTCGCGCCTAACTAAGAAAAGGAAAGCAAAGCTTCTTATTAGAATAGAACTTCTTCCTAAGGAGCTAGATCTATTCTACGAAATGCTTTATAATAGGGAGAAAGCCCTTACCTAGAGCTTTATCGAAATTAGAAGGGTCGACGCGGATATAGTACCTCCCTAACGGATCCGAATAATTCCTAATAAACCCTAGAGAAAACTAACCTTCCGCCTCTAGCCTAGCCTAGTAAATATTATAGAAGAAATAATCCGAGAGCGAATTGCGAATAGGGTACTTAAAGTTAGCGAAGGAGTATACCGGAACCTATAGTTCTTAGTCTAGAAGAAAGGAACTAAGAAATATCGCCTAATTAACGCTACTATAGAGCTAAACTGTTATATAATACGGGACGGAAACCTTCCTCCTAATACTAATAGCTTTACCGAGGATTTTGCTAACTATACTATCTCGTCCCTAATCGATTTCTTTTCTAAATACGACTAAGTCCCGCTTTACGAGGCCGATCGAGATGTAACTACCTTTAATACCCCGCTTAGCCTTATACGAATAACTACCCTTCCGTAAGGAGCGATAAACTCCGTTACCTAGTTTGTCCGAGTAGTAATAAGAATCCTTTTTAACTATATTTCCTACTATATAAGGCCGTTTATCGACGATATTAGTATTAAGGGCCCGAAGACCCGATATAATAATAAAGAGGTCGAACCTAGCCTAAGAAGGTTCGTTACTAAGTATATTTAATAGATAGATAGTGTTCTTATAGATATTAAGCGTACTAGGTATACTATTTTAGGTCTAAAATCTTAGTTCCTCTATAAAAAGCTAAAATATATCGGCTACGTTATTAATATTTCTAGAAGATACCCTAATATAGAGAAAGTTGTAAAGATTGTCGTATAGCTAGTATCTAAGAACTACTCTAGCGTACGGGCCTTCCTTAGGGTTTGTATCTACTACTATATCTAGATCGAGGGCTTTATAATAATAGTAAGACTACTCTTCTACCTCTTAAAGGCCGATATCGAATTCTTATAGGGACCGGATTAGTAAGTCGCTATAGATACCTTAAAGGCTACGCTAACTACTATCCCTACTCTTATCTCGATCGATTATACTAAGGGTACTAGGTTAATTGTCCTTCTATTAGACGCGAGTAGATCCGGATATAGTAGTAGCCTAAACTAGTATAAAAGGGATAATATAAAGAAGCGTTACCCTATTCGGTACAAAAGCGGTCTTTAGACCGAAAGTAAAGCCCGATATAATACTAGCAAACGAGAGTACCTTACTATACTTAAACTACTAAAGAAGTTTAAGAAGTATCTCGTTAGGTAGTACTTTCGGATCGAAATCGATACTACTATCCTTATCTACTAGCTTAATAAATCCGCCTCGGACCTCCCTAACTCGGTAATAGCTCGCTAGGTAGCCTAGATCCGACTATTCGACTTCGAAGTTAAGTATATCCCTAGGCGGAAGTACTCTACGGCTAATAGTCTATCCCGTTATAACCTTACTAAAGAAGATATCGTCGAACGAGATAACTAAATCGACGACGATAATATAATCGATAACGACTTCTTTTATAGTATAGTATAGACTAAGCCTATCGATCCCTTAGCTAAGTCTAGCTTCCTTAACGAGGACGAATATTAGTCTCGAGAATCGCTTCTTATCGGATACTTTAAGTCGACCCTTCGCTTTCTATAAGGTATCTCTTAAAGCGAAGCCCGAAGGGTTCGACGTACTACCTAGAAGTATATTATAAAGGATCGGCTCCTTTTCTACTAGTATTATCCGAATTATCCCCTTTAACGAGTAATTAATAGCGAGAAGGCTAGGGAGGAAATTATCTAATTACTTTACGAGGATTATAGCTATAAAGGCCGGGAGGTAGTATACTATCTAGCCTCGAAAAGGTACTTCTAGTATAGGATATAGTCCTAAATCGCTATATAGGTTCGGTCCTATCGTATATACCGGATACGAGAGAGATATAAGATTACCGGGACGCTTTATCCTACCTATATTCGAGTTATTAGCCGTTACTAGATTGCCGATATACTTTATATCGACAATAAGGGGTTTATTGCCTTAGTATATAAGGTTGTTAGTAACTAGATAGAGGGGAGGATATTTAACTACTCGGGTAAGTCGGTTAGTATATACTAAATAGCTAAGTTCCTATATAAAGAGGTCTATTACCGATATAGCTATTCGGATAAATTCGTTATAGATAACGGATCTAAGAATCGGAAGGATACTAAGGAATTACTTAAGCGAATAGCTATATACTAAGTACGGATTTCCCTATACTACTCGAAGGCAAATAGTTAAATCGAAGTTAGAAACCGACCTATCTTAGCTACCCTTTCTAAACTAACGAACGGTACTATAAAAGGTTAGAGAAAACACGTCCTACCTATCCTATAGGCCGACCGAACGATATACCGACGAACGACTAGAAAAACGCCTATAGAAGTTATATATAGAGGGGCCGACGTTATTCTTCCTATCGAGAATACCTACCGAACCTTCTAAAAGGTCGACTAGGATACTATACGCGATACTACCTCGTTACTTATATACCGTACTTAGTAACTAGTATATATATCTAATAATAACGAAGAAGCGGCTCTTCGGCTAAAAAGGACTCGTAAGGAGAATACTCGCTAGTACGACGAAAAGGGAGTAGTATCTAACGCTCCCCTTAAGATTAGATCCCTTATACTTATTACTAGGAACGAAATCGAGTACTCGAGGTCTAGTAAGCTTGCCTTTCGCTAGAAGGGCCCCTTTCGTATTATAGGGATTACTACCTCTAGGACCTTATACTACCTTATAGAACTTAATAGGGCTAATCTAGCTATTACCTTTCTACGCGATCGACTAAAGGAAGTACCTCTATTCCGACCTAACCGGATCTTAGGTAAAAACGCTACTACGACGGATAACGAACCTATTAATAAAGAAGTCGAGGTAGATAGAGATAGCTAGTCTAAGTTCTCCGAGTCTAGGGACGATAGCTAGTCTAATACTAGGTCTAGTAAAGAAAGGGATATAGACGTCTATACGGTTATATCCCTTCCTAGGGAGGAGTAAAGGCGAGCCTTTTAAGCCTATACTATAGCTATATACCGAGTCGACCCTAAAGTTAATCCTATCTCTTAGATTAATAACCTAATACGAGACCTTCTTAGCGTACCCCTTATAGAAGATTATTCGAATAACTGTCTCTTCTTTAATAGCTCGACCGAACCTAATAGTTTTCTAGCTTTTAATTACCTAGCCCTATTCACCTAGAGAGGAGTAACCTAGCCTTTAGCTTAATACTATAGATTCGGCTAGATAGTAATTCTATATAGAAGGTAGGACCTATACGAACAAGCCTACTACGTTAGCGCTCTTCCGAGGCTTACCTAGGACCCTAGCTTTCGACTAGTACTATAGCGAGACCCTAGCTAGTAGACGACCTAGAGAGTCTAGGTCTACGACGAGATAAATATATTAAAGTTCGAATATAACCTATATCTCCTTAAGGCCCTAGTAGAGACCAGCCTTACTACCCTAGTATATACTAACCTATATAGGCGGCGAGGTATTAGATTTCTCGCCTAGGAGGCTATAGATAACGTTACAAACTAGGGAGACAACGAATATAGGCTATCCCTAATAAGAATATAAGATAGGCTTCGGCTTACCTAGATCGAATAAAAGGAGCTCCGCTATACCGCTAACTCTAAGGGCCTAGGCTTAAACCCCGGATTTTTTAACGAACCCTTAGAAGCGGAGTAGGCTATAGAATATAACGAAAATAGACTACTACTACCTTAGTAGGCCTAATAAACCTATAACTACTCGCGTATAGCCTCCCTTTTACTCCTATTTACTCGCCTTATACCGATTTTTTTACTCGCTAGTACCCTTATTCGCGTATTTAAACGGATTATCGACGTATACTAAGATCGATTATCCCTTTATATATTAGTAGCTAGATAGAGTACTACTACTAGAGCCTTATCGTTGCTTCTTTTCCTTTATACTACTACCGACGAGGGTAGGGGCTTTAGTAAGGAGCCCCTATCCTTAATAATATCCCTAGACCTACTCCCCGGGGTAGTCTAAGTACTAGCCTATCCGCGGAGCGAGTAAATAATTTTAACTCGGTAAAAGGGGACCTACTAGAAGCTCTACGTTACGCCTAGCTTACTAAAACCGAAGCCTACCCTACGGAGTAAGCCTAGGAAAACCTTACCTAACCTTAAAGATTTCCTTTATTTAAAAACCTTTCCTTTATATTATTTCTATAGCCTACGCCGGCTAATATATCGAGATTTCTAAGAATCCCGGGAGCTCCCGCCTATAGTAGCTAGCTAGCTAGGATATATTACGACTACTACTACTACCCCTATACTACCCGGAGGAGCCCTTATAACTATACCTTAATATAGTAGGGGTTAAAGCGGAGGGGTTAGTACGTTATATAATGCCTAACTCCCTAGATCTAAGTACTCTAATCCTACGCCCTCGAATCTCGCTACTACGCGAATTATCTAGGCCTCTAGAAATGTCGCCGCTATCTACTACTAACCCTTTACTTCCTTTAGGATACGTACCTTACTTTTAGATTTATATACAAACGCGCGTATATACGTAAGGTAGGTACCTCCCGTCCCTTCCTACGTATCCGCGCTATTACTACGATAAAAAGGCGATCTTTCTCGCGCCTAAACTTCTTTATAAACAAATATACCTATACCGCCCTTCCCTCGATAAAGCAATAGGCGCTTATAGTAAATACTATCCTCCTTAATTAACTATTAAGGACCGATAAACCCCTACCTCCTCTACGCGACCCGATATATAAAACCCCCTCTACCGCCTTATAAGCGCGTAATAGTAGAAGCCTCTAGTCGAGACCTTATTACGAGCGTAGCCTATAGCGGTATTTCCTACCTTCCTTCCGACTAGCGACTAAGCAATTATAATACCCTACTCGAATAGGTATAATATCTTTAATCCGCTAACCTATCCCGCTAAACTAAAGTAGATATAATCTACGATAACCTAGGAAGTGTTAATAACTTTATTAAAGGTACCGAGCTAACCTATTATCGGCTTAAGGAGGCGCTCTTTAAAGGACTACTAAAAGAAATAGGAGATATTCTTCGTACCCGAGGATCTACTATAGTATAGGCCCTCGAGTAGTATATAGGTAACGAATTTACTATCCTATAAGCCGCCGCTACTTATAGGAAGGCTACGGAAGATCGCCGTAAGAACGATATTACTAATAGTCCTATATTCTTTAGGAACTACCTAGACCTCTATAATATCCGAGGTAATACCGTAAAAGAAATAGCTCGAGTCTTTAGGCTATAGAAGGATAGAAAGCTTAATAACTACGCAAACTTTAAGGATACTAGCTAGGTTTCCGAAATTTAGCTTATTCTTCGTATCCTAAGTAATTACCTATACTACCGAACGCTTAGGGCGAGATAGGGACGGGCAGATATTAATACCGTTACTATTACCGCTAAGGACTACGTAGTAGATAAGGAGGACGATACTTATAAGGAGAGTAAGAATAAATTCTTCCCTTAGAAAACAGAGGCTAGTAAGGCGAAGCTTAAGGCTATCGGTATTCGAATTAGCTAATACGAAGGCCCTCCTATAATTACTATTACTCCCGACGGGCGCCCTTTTTCGAGACCGCTAGGTAGCTATATTAAAGGTACTACTTCTAGGATCCTAGGGCTTAATATCCCTCGATCCCGTATAGGTATATATAAGCGAATTAGTATACCTATTAGATTACTAGTTATATACAACCCGGCTAGCGACTCTCTAGCTAGATAGAATAACTAGTAGCTATTACCCGCTCGCCCTACTTAGCCTATCGGCTCTCGCTAAAATACGCCTCTATAACGTAATACGACTCGCTCTAATCTCCTAGTCGAAAACTCTACTTTACTACCTAATCGGACTAGTAGTAGGACCGTAGTTAGGGTAGCTAGGAAAGAAATTCTAGTAGTTAGGCTAGCTAGGGTAGCTAGGAAAAAAAAATCTAGTAGTTAGGTAGCTAGGAAACGAAAAAAAAGGTAGCTAGCTATTTACTATCTAGCTATTCCTAACGATACGATACTATAAAAGAAAGGGTGTTTCCTTATAGCTACTAGTATATATTTACTACTCCTAAGTCCTTACCTTACTATACGAAACCTTAAAATATACCGACCGATATTATATATATACTAGGCGCTATACTAGGAAGGGTAATAACGAGACGATAGTCGAAATAGTCTAGTATACGAGCGAGATTGCGATAACGTTAAAAGGAGGTCGTATACTTACCTTCGAGCCTATCGAGTCCTAGACGACGATTAGGGCTAGATTTATCCTCTCCGAATCCTAGTAGTAGGAATTTATTATAGGGTACTACTACCTAGTCCTTACCTTTATAGAGTCTAAGTAGAAGGTTATTCGGAGATATAAGAATATCGAGTATTAACCCGGAAATCTTCGAAAAGGCTAGCTAGGCGTATCTTTAGAAACCCGAGTATATAGAGCAGTTTAATTAATAGGTCTATAAGATATAGTTCCCTTTATACTTACGTTCGAAGGAGTATAAACTCCGGAAGTACTCGATACGATAGGGGAGTAAGGAGCGAACGGATATATTCTAGAAGTTCTTTATAGAGGGGGCATTATACTATTATACGACTTCTCGACTTAAAGGTTAACTAGTAATTATCTATAACTTCTACGGTTTAATCTTAAAATACCTAAAACTAGGGGATAGGAACTTATCGCCTACGAACTATCTCTATTCTAAATAGTATTAGGAATCTTAAGAAGAGAGGAGAGTTAATATAGATATAGCGTTCTAGAAAGAGATACGTCTTCTAAAATGCCGGCTATAGCTACCGGCTATAGCTACCGGCTATAGCTACCGGCTATAGATTCTAGCTACTTTAATTAACCGTAGAGATCTAGCTAATTATTATAGGCTATACTTAAAGAAGCTCTAGGATTAAAGGCTACCGATTTCTCCTCTAAAGACTTTAAGTAACTAGTAAACGAAATGCTAGCTATAAACGGTCTTCCGGAAGACTTCTATAAAAGGGAGTCTATATAGAAGATATACCTGTATCTTATAAACTACCCTCCCCTATTTCTCGGCGCGATAACCTAGCGTATTATATTCGAAAAGAATAAAGAGGCTATATTAGACGATATTCGGGAGATCCTCCGTAATACTCGCCGAGTAGCTATTACTATCGATAGCTAGTTAAGCCGGACTGTAAGAGCCTCCTTCCTCTCGATTATACTATACTTTATTAATTCGGATTAGAAACTCTAGGAACTTATAATCGGATTCCCTAAAATTCTAGGTTCTTATACTAGTAAGGATATAGCGAAGCTTATCTATACGGTAATAGATAGGGTTAGCGTAATAACGAAACTAATCTCGATTACTACGGATAACGCTAGTAATAATCGAATATTATATAAGGCGTTATATATATAATTTACTTATATATATCTTTAAAATTACTAATTATATCGATAGGGTCGAGTATATAGAGGAGATTATAAGGTCTATAATCTAGCTTAATCTTCCGAATATTAAGCTCGCTACGATTCTAGATACGTACGATAATACGTACGACGATAACGATAAAGAGGAGCCTAGTAATAGCCCTAGCCCTATTAAATCGGAGCCGACGTTGTTACTAGTTATATCCCTATAAAAGTTTCCCTACTTCGCTTATATAGTTTAAATCGCGATCCGAGCCCTCTTTAAGACGCTTAAAATTATACTATTAAACGACGACTAATAGAAGATCCTAGATAAGGATAAGGTAAAGTCGAAAGTCGAGAAACTCGTTATAGTACTATAAGGCACTTTAGGGTTAGGGTTAGGTATATAGCGGGCGTATAGTAGGGCGCCGGCGTCGGGCTAATTAGCTATAACTAGCGATATAGTAAGGGCCGCGGGCTAATTAGCTATAACTAGCGATAGGAAC
The DNA here is from genome assembly GCF_000340215.1 of Pseudocercospora fijiensis CIRAD86. Taxonomy (NCBI): domain Eukaryota; kingdom Fungi; phylum Ascomycota; class Dothideomycetes; order Mycosphaerellales; family Mycosphaerellaceae; genus Pseudocercospora; species Pseudocercospora fijiensis. Next base: position 163,772 of record NW_006921534.1, on the reverse strand, counting down.
GCTCGCCTTCGCGCGCGACGTCGACGAGCCCTATTTACTATTTATCGCCTCCTTTATAGAACTATTCTCTATTTATTCGATATTATAATATCGAAGGTATAAAAGAATATATTCTCGTACCTACTCGTAGGCCGCCTATATATATTACGAGCTAAATAAGAAGGCGGTCGCATTCTAAGTCGTATCTCGACTATGCCCGCGTCGGGCTAATTAGCTATAACTAGCGATATAGTAAGGGCCGTAGGCTAATTAGTTATAACTAGCGATAGGAATACTCGCCCTTAGGGTTAGAGTTAGGGTTAGGGTTAGGAATAGCTTTACTCTAAATAAAGCCGTAAAAGAATAGGAACAAGAATAAGTTTGTAGAGTCCTAAATAAATATAAAAGCAGTCCTACTACTCTTATAGAAACAAAGAAGTAGTTTCGCCTATTAGATACTCTTTAGGGACTATATAGGCTTGTCTCTATATATCTACTCGTCGCGCGGAGTTAGATTGCCCCGACGGCGTAATATTAGGCCGTCGGATAGCTGCAATGCCGTCGGATAGACGTACAGCCGTCGGGTAGCGATCTTTCCGCGTCCCGGTAAGATTAGGGCTAAACTACCGTTACCTACTTTAGGTAGGTATAATTTCGGCAGTTGTTTTTAGCTTAAAATCCTTCCGGGAAGGATTAGTTCCGGTTCTAGACTCGTGCGGGGAAGCGTACGGGTCCGGGAACGCTTAGTTCCGATCCTCGGTACCTCGGTACCCTTATAGGGCGGCGTAGTAAGTAGAGTAGATCTATACGGAGGGATCTTTCCTCTATTAGCCCTTTAATTTAGCCTAGTATCTATAGATTATAGGTTGATATATATTATTAAAAGCCTCTTACGCGGCACATTCCCCTTATACGTATCTACCTAGTGCCTAGATTAACTAGAGCCTAGGTAAATAGCTAAGGTCTACTCTTAGAAGGAAGGAGAAAGGGGTTGTAAGAGGTTTTAAGTTCTATCTATCTCGCTACAAATAGGGTATACCTCCCTATTACTAGGGGCAGTATAGGTCCTAATCTATAGGCTTTATTCTACTCCTCTATAGATAGTAATCTAATAGTAGGGTAGGGAATCGACTATTAATATTGTCTAAGAATATTTTAGATAGGGAGGGTTTCGAGGCGAACCTCTTACTATCCCTATTGCCTATACTAGTTCTTAGATGTTAATTTGTACCTCTATCCCTCTCTATTCGAGGGTATAGTAGTCTTGTATTCTACTTCTCTTAATTCCGTTAAGAGTTGAAATATTTATAGTAGGTATCTCGTTTAAGATAGCTATATCTCGACCCCTAGTTATCTCTCGGCAAAACCGAGTTCAGATTCGGAATTAGCGGAAAAAATAGGCCTATTTTCGATATTAAACGTCCAAATTCGGCTAACTCCCGGGGGGGTCCCCGGGGACGTTAGCTAAGCTAATACCTAGCTAATACCTAGCTAATATCCCTCCGATTAGGAAGTCGAAAATAGAAACGCAGATTTCTCGGTTATCTAACGTCGCCTACTAAAAAGTAGGACGGTTTTAGAATCGTCGAGTCGTCTACTTTTAGATAATATGAAAATATCTACTACTTCTAGGGGGGTACCCTGCCGTGCTATAGAAAACAGCCCGTAATATAGAAAACAGCCCGCGCTATAACGTATAGCCGTACTAAGAAATACACTAAAACGTAGGGAGGGGCCCCTAGACTAGAATACAAGTAGTCTATCGCTAAAAGCGAATATCTAGTCGTCGTATATAGATCTAATTACTACTTAAGGTAATAATAAGTATATCTAGTATAATATCTCTTATAAATAACGTCTTTTACCTACTTTAATAGGTATAGACGGGCTAGGGTTAGGTTAGGGTTAGGGGTTAGGGTTTTAAACCTAGTAACTATTCGACTAAGCGATAACCGTTTCCCTATAAGCCGAGATATCTAGTACTACGTATTCCCTTCTAGGAACTATCCTCGGAGTATAAGTATAGGTACACTTTCGGAGGGTATAGTCCCCTTCGAGAAGGGTCTAACTCGTACTTTATATAGCAGATCTATAGGTTTTCTACTACTATAGAGGGTACTCGATCGAAATCTTTCTCCTCTAGCTCGTATACTCGCTATATTTCTACTATACTCGGTACTTAGACCCGTATATACCTAATGCCTAAAAGGCTATACTATACTCGTATACACTATATCGAAGCCTATCGCTAGGGTATCGAGAGTATTAAGTCCTATTCTAGGATTGTTAAGTTAGTCTTATTAAAGAGGTCGTAGAAATTACGAGTTCTCTTTAAACTAAGGAGGAAGCCTTTACTAATCGAAGCCGGAAGCGTTATTTTAGCGTCTCGGTAGTTCTTTAGAAACTCCTAACTAAGCTGTATAGTACTAATGTATTCCTATACTAGATTGTAATAAGACGGTAGTAGAGACTTGTCTTGTTTTACCTCTTATACCCTTATATTACCTAGGGGTTTAGAGAACTAGTTTAAAAGCGTCTTCTTAGGATATCCTCTCCTAAGTAGGTTTACGAAAAAGAACTTCTTTACGCTATAGAAGTCTAAGTCTTTTTAGCAAAGCGTACGTATTCTAGTCCTTTCTGCTTTAACAAAGGCCGTCTTAATACTTTCGGGGTGTAACGAGGACTACGGGATATATATATACTTGTTTAGAAACTTGCGATATATCGAAGTTACTAGCCTATTAGATTCGTTAAGTAGAAGCATATCTAGAAAGTACGTGCTTGTTTTCGAATGTTCCTAATTAATCGTTAGTCCTTTAATAATAAAGGCTGATTGTAGGCTAACAAGTTCTTCTTCTATCCCTTTAAATAGTAAGAAGATATCGTCTATATAGCGTTTATAGAAGCGAATCTTCGGGTGTCTAGGGAGGAGAGCTCTTTCGAAAAAAGCATAGTATAGGTTTGCTACTATCGGGGCGTAGGACGTTCCTATAGCTAAGCTACTTACTTGCTTAAAGATCTTATTCTCGTAATAGAAGAAGTTGTGTTCTAAGACAAACTATAGTAAGCTTATAATAGAATCTACCGTATAGCCTTCTAAGTTGATATCTAATCTCTATAAGAGGCTCTTATAGATTCGAATAGCATCTTTCGGGGGTATATTTGTATATATAGCGCTTACATCGCCTGTTACAAAGTATACGCCTTCTAGGCTGTCTTAGTACTATCGTATATCGTAAATAAAAGTCTTAGTCGAATCTAAGATCTATAGATATTGCGGCAGTAGTTTCTAAAGGTAGTAGTCTACTACTTCTAAGCATCGGCTTGTAATCCAACTATAAGACGGGATAATAGGTCTAGAAGCTATCGGGTTCTTATGTATTTTTAGAATTATATAGAACCTTAGTAGTTTAGCAGTTGTCGTCTTAAGCTATTTCTCTATAGACGTAGGCTATTAGAATGCAAAGAGTAGTGTTCTAAACTCTTTAAGGATCGGTTCTATTTCCTAGTCTAGGAGCCAGACGTAAGCGTCGCTGTTTTCTAAATGCTTACGGGCTTGTTCTATATACTAGGTCTTTGTTATTATCGCTAGGCCTAAGTTTTTATCGGTTACTTTCAATAGGTACTTATTCCTATAAAGAAAGTCTAATATGTCCTTAGTTTTAACTAGATAGAATAGCTTGTTAGGCAGGTTCTTTGTCTAGTTTGTAAGCTAGGCTCTCGTTGCGCCTAGTGCTAAATCTAGTTAGATATTTGCTAGCGGTAACTAGCCTGATTTAATATAGAACGTTAGGTTGTAGTCCCGGTCCGTTTGTCCTTTAAAGAATAAGGCTAACCTAATCGTTCTTTCTGCCTTTGTCTAGGCTTAAAGGGGCAGTTTTCTATCTAATTTAGAAGCAAAGATGTATTTTCCGTTAAAGGACAATCGCTATTCGATATCTCGAGGTAGAGATACGCTAGGACATTTAAATATTTCGCATGCACTAAGCAATATACTGTCGAGGTATAATAAAGAGGAATTCAACAGTAAGTACTTTACTTAAGTGTCTAAACTAGATACAAAAAACCGCCTAGGTAAAGAAGAAACGTCTAATAGTTTGAACCTATTAGGCGAAGAGAGAATCTACCTCATTTCCGCTTCTTTTGCTTCTTTCCTATCCCTTTTCCTTGCCTTTCCTTCTTGGTTTTAACTAGTAGCTTTGCTTTCGTCTTTAGCTTAGGTTTAGGTTTAGTACCTTTAAGTCGTTAGTATAGTACTTGAATTAGTACGTCTATACGAACCTCGTAGTTTGGTAGTTTGTTTTTTAAGTGCTTGCTGTACTACTTCGGCAATCGTCGCTTTAATATTAAGCGTAGGTAGGTCTTTTATTATCGTATCTGCCTTGCTTAAAGCAACTTGTTTCTATACCCGAACTGTACGTTCTTTCGAGTACTTTGCAAAGCCGAGACTTATTGCCTTTCTATAAAGGTCGAGTCCGTATTCTTTAATCTTATTAAGCTCGTTTGCGAAGATAGGGCTTAATACAAAGTGTCCCTCCTTGTTTAGATTCGGAGTTTAATAGACATCTTTAAGACGATTAAAGATTGTCTCTATCTCGGCCTAAGCTTTAATAGAGAGTTCTTTGTCTAATAGAAGGTATAGGAGTGATTCGTGCTCCTTTTTCTTTATCTAAATGCTTAGATTTAAGAACTCCTTCTACGTCTCGAACAAGGTATTCTTATAGGCGGTATTAAACGCCTAAAAGGTAGAGCTTATTAAGAATTCCTTCGATACCTACGTAGCTAGTATCTTTAGGCTGCTAAAAATATGCGCCGGGAAGGTTCCCTTTGTATAGTAGTTCTCTAGGCTAGCTAGAGTTGTTTAGACGTTCTGTACTTTGATAGTAGCATCGAACGTTTCTTTTAACAAGATACCGAAGGAGGCTTAAAAGCTCTTCGGGATTACTCTTATTAAATCCTAAATAGAGTTAGCTATCGAAATAGCGTCGTCTACTCCGGAAGCCGCCTTTAGTTTAGCACTAAGAAGGGGAAGAGAAACTACTAAATTCGGTATTGTTATTTTCGTCCCGGAGGGGTTAGGGTTAGGAACAGCTTTACTCTAAATAAAGCCGTAAAAGAATAGGAACAAGAATGAGTTTGTAGAGTCCTAAATAAACACAAAAGCAGTCCTACTACTCTTATAGAAACAAAGAAGTAGTTTCGCCTATTAGATACTCTTTAGGGACTATATAGGCTTGTCTCTATATATCTACTCGTCGCGCGGAGTTAGATTGCCCCGACGGCGCAATATTAGGCCGTCGGATAGCTACAATGCCGTCGGATAGACGTGTAGCCGTCGGGTAGCGATCTTTCCGCGTCCCGGTAAGATTAGGGCTAAACTGCCGTTGCCTGCTTTAGGTAGGTATAGTTTCGGCAGTTGTTTTTAGCTTAAAATCCTTCCGGGAAGGATTAGTTCCGGTTCTAGACTCGTACGGGGAAGCGTACGGGTCCGGGAACGCTTAGTTCCGATCCTCGGTACCTCGGTGCCCTTATAGGGCGGCGTAGTAAGTAGAGTAGATCTATACGGAGGGGTCTTTCCTCTATTAGCCCTTTAATTTAGCCTAGTATCTATAGATTATAGGTTGATATATATTGTTAAAAGCCTCTTACGCGGCACATTCCCCTTATACGTATCTACCTAGTGCCTAGATTAACTAGAGCCTAGGTAAATAGCTAAGGTCTACTCTTAGAAGGAAGGAGAAAGGGGTTATAAGAGGTTTTAAGTTCTGTCTATCTCGCTACAAATAGGGTATACCTCCCTATTACTAGGGGTAGTATAGGTCCTAATCTATAGGCTTTATTCTACTCCTCTATAGATAGTAATCTAATAGTAGGGTAGGGAATCGACTATTAATATCGTCTAAGAATATTTTAGATAGAGAGGGTTTCGAGGCGAACCTCTTACTATCCCTATTGCCTATACTAGTTCTTAGATGTTAATTTGTACCTCTATCCCTCTCTATTCGAGGGTATAGTAGTCTTGTATTCTACTTCTCTTAATTCCGTTAAGAGTTGAAATATTTATAGTAGGTATCTCGTTCGAGATAGCTATATCTCGACCCCTAGTTATCTCTCGGTAAAACCGAGTTTAGATTCGGAATTAGCGGAATAAATAGGCCTATTTTCGATATCAAACGTCTAAATTCGGCTAACTCCCGGGGGGGTCCCCGGGGACGTTAGCTAAGCTAATACTTAGCTAATACCTAGCTAATATCCCTCCGATTAGGAAGTCGAAAATAGAAACGCAGATTTCTCGGTTATCTAACGTCGCCTACTAAAAAGTAGGACGGTTTTAGAATCGTCGAGTCGTCTACTTTTAGATAATATGAAAATATCTACTACTTCTAGGGGGGTACCCTGCCGTGCTATAGAAAACAGCCCGTAATACAGAAAACAGCCCGCGCTATAACGTATAGCCGTACTAAGAAATACACTAAAACGTAGGGGGGGGCCCCTAGACTAGAATATAAGTAGTCTATCGCTAAAAGCGAATATCTAGTCGTCGTATATAGATCTAATTACTACTTAAGGTAATAATAAGTATATCTAGTGTAATATCTCTTATAAATAACGTCTTTTACCTACTTTAATAGGTATAGACGGGCTAGGGTTAGGTTAGGGTTAGGGGTTAGGGTTAGGGTTAGGAACAGCTTTACTCTAAATAAAGCCGCAAAAGAATAGGAATAAGAATAAGTTTATAGAGTCCTAAATAAACACAAAAGCAGTCCTACTACTCTTATAGAAACAAAGAAGTAGTTTCGCCTATTAGATGCTCTTTAGGGACTGTATAGGCTTGTCTCTATATATCTACTCGTCGCGCGGAGTTAGATTGCCCCGACGGCGTAATATTAGGCCGTCGGATAGCTATAATGCCGTCGGATAGACGTATAGCCGTCGGGTAGCGATCTTTCCGCGTTCCGGTAAGATTAGGGCTAAACTGCCGTTGCCTACTTTAGGTAGGTGTAATTTCGGTAGTTGTTTTTAGCTTAAAATCCTTCCGGGAAGGATTAGTTCCGGTTCTAGACTCGTACGGGGAAGCGTACGGGTCCGGGAACGCTTAGTTCCGATCCTCGGTACCTTAGTGCCCTTATAGGGCGGCGTAGTAAGTAGAGTAGATCTATATAGAGGGGTCTTTCCTCTATTAGCCCTTTAATTCAGCCTAGTATCTATAGATTATAGGTTAATATACATTATTAAAAGCCTCTTACGCGGCACATTCCCCTTATATATATCTACCTAGTGCCTAGATTAACTAGAGCCTAGGTAAATAGCTAAGGTCTACTCTTAGAAGGAAGGAGAAAGGGGTTGTAAGAGGTTTTAAGTTCTATCTATCTCGCTATAAATAGGGTATACCTCTCTATTACTAGGGGTAGTATAGGTCCTAATCTATAGGCTTTATTCTACTCCTCTATAGATAGTAATCTAATAGTAGGGTAGGGAATCGACTATTAATATCGTCTAAGAATGTTTTAGATAGGGAGGGTTTTAAGGCGAACCTCTTACTATCCCTATTGCCTATACTAGTTCTTAGATGTTAATTTGTACCTCTATCCCTCTCTATTCGAGGGTATAGTAGTCTTGTATTCTACTTCTCTTAATTCCGTTAAGAGTTGAAATATTTATAGTAGGTATCTCGTTCGAGATAGCTATATCTCGACCCCTAGTTATCTCTCGGTAAAACCGAGTTTAGATTCGGAATTAGCGGAATAAATAGGCCTATTTTCGATATCAAACGTCTAAATTCGGCTAACTCCCGGGGGGGTCCCCGGGGACGTTAGCTAAGCTAATACTTAGCTAATACCTAGCTAATATCCCTCCGATTAGGAAGTCGAAAATAGAAACGCAGATTTCTCGGTTATCTAACGTCGCCTACTAAAAAGTAGGACGGTTTTAGAATCGTCGAGTCGTCTACTTTTAGATAATATGAAAATATCTACTACTTCTAGGGGGGTACCCTGCCGTGCTATAGAAAACAGCCCGTAATACAGAAAACAGCCCGCGCTATAACGTATAGCCGTACTAAGAAATACACTAAAACGTAGGGGGGGGCCCCTAGACTAGAATATAAGTAGTCTATCGCTAAAAGCGAATATCTAGTCGTCGTATATAGATCTAATTACTACTTAAGGTAATAATAAGTATATCTAGTGTAATATCTCTTATAAATAACGTCTTTTACCTACTTTAATAGGTATAGACGGGCTAGGGTTAGGTTAGGGTTAGGGGTTAGGGTTAGGGTTAGGAACAGCTTTACTCTAAATAAAGCCGCAAAAGAATAGGAATAAGAATAAGTTTATAGAGTCCTAAATAAACACAAAAGCAGTCCTACTACTCTTATAGAAACAAAGAAGTAGTTTCGCCTATTAGATGCTCTTTAGGGACTGTATAGGCTTGTCTCTATATATCTACTCGTCGCGCGGAGTTAGATTGCCCCGACGGCGTAATATTAGGCCGTCGGATAGCTATAATGCCGTCGGATAGACGTATAGCCGTCGGGTAGCGATCTTTCCGCGTTCCGGTAAGATTAGGGCTAAACTGCCGTTGCCTACTTTAGGTAGGTGTAATTTCGGTAGTTGTTTTTAGCTTAAAATCCTTCCGGGAAGGATTAGTTCCGGTTCTAGACTCGTACGGGGAAGCGTACGGGTCCGGGAACGCTTAGTTCCGATCCTCGGTACCTTAGTGCCCTTATAGGGCGGCGTAGTAAGTAGAGTAGATCTATATAGAGGGGTCTTTCCTCTATTAGCCCTTTAATTCAGCCTAGTATCTATAGATTATAGGTTAATATACATTATTAAAAGCCTCTTACGCGGCACATTCCCCTTATATATATCTACCTAGTGCCTAGATTAACTAGAGCCTAGGTAAATAGCTAAGGTCTACTCTTAGAAGGAAGGAGAAAGGGGTTGTAAGAGGTTTTAAGTTCTATCTATCTCGCTATAAATAGGGTATACCTCTCTATTACTAGGGGTAGTATAGGTCCTAATCTATAGGCTTTATTCTACTCCTCTATAGATAGTAATCTAATAGTAGGGTAGGGAATCGACTATTAATATCGTCTAAGAATGTTTTAGATAGGGAGGGTTTTAAGGCGAACCTCTTACTATCCCTATTGCCTATACTAGTTCTTAGATGTTAATTTGTACCTCTATCCCTCTCTATTCGAGGGTATAGTAGTCTTGTATTCTACTTCTCTTAATTCCGTTAAGAGTTGAAATGTTTATAGTAGGTATCTCGTTCGAGATAGCTATATCTCGACCCCTAGTTATCTCTCGGCAAAACCGAGTTTAGATTCGGAATTAGCGGAAAAAATAGGCCTATTTTCGATATTAAACGTCCAAATTCGGCTAACTCCCGGGGGGGGGTCCCCGGGGACGTTAGCTAAGCTAATACCTAGCTAATACCTAGCTAATATCCCCCCGATTAGGAAGTCGAAAATAGAAACGCAGATTTCTCGGTTATCTAACGTCGCCTACTAAAAAGTAGGACGGTTTTAGAATCGTCGAGTCGTCTACTTTTAGATAATATGAAAATATCTACTACTTCTAGGGGGGTACCCTGCCGTGCTATAGAAAACAGCCCGTAATACAGAAAACAGCCCGCGCTATAACGTATAGCCGTACTAAGAAATACACTAAAACGTAGGGGGGGGCCCCTAGACTAGAATACAAGTAGTCTATCGCTAAAAGCGAATATCTAGTCGTCGTATATAGATCTAATTACTACTTAAGGTAATAATAAGTATATCTAGTATAATATCTCTTATAAATAACGTCTTTTACCTACTTTAATAGGTATAGACGGGCTAGGGTTAGGTTAGGGTTAGGGGTTAGGGTTTTGAACCTAGTAACTATTCGACTAAGCGATAACCGTTTCCCTATAAGCCGAGATATCTAGTACTACGTATTCCCTTCTAGGAACTATCCTCGGAGTATAAGTATAGGTACACTTTCGGAGGGTATAGTCCCTTTCGAGAAGGGTCTAACTCGTACTTTATATAGCAGATCTATAGGTTTTCTACTACTATAGAGGGTACTCGATCGAAATCTTTCTCCTCTAGCTCGTATACTCGCTATATTTCTACTATACTCGGTACTTAGACCCGTATATACCTAATACCTAAAAGGCTATACTATACTCGTATATACTATATCGAAGCCTATCGCTAGGGTATCGAGAGTGTTAAGTCCTATTCTAGGATTGTTAAGTTAGTCTTATTAAAGAGGTCGTAGAAATTACGAGTTCTCTTTAAACTAAGGAGGAAGCCTTTACTAATCGAAGCCGGAAGCGTTATTTTAGCGTCTCGGTAGTTCTTTAGAAACTCCTAACTAAGCTGTATAGTACTAATATATTCCTATACTAGATTGTAATAAGACGGTAGTAGAGACTTGTCTTGTTTTACCTCTTATACCCTTATATTACCTAGGGGTTTAGAGAACTAGTTTAAAAGCGTCTTCTTAGGATATCCTCTCCTAAGTAGGTTTGCGAAAAAGAACTTCTCTACGCTATAGAAGTCTAAGTCTTTTTAGCAAAGCGTACGTATTCTAGTCCTTTCTGCTTTAATAAAGGCCGTCTTAATACTTTCGGGATATAACGAGGACTACGGGATATATATATACTTGTTTAGAAACTTGCGATATATCGAAGTTACTAGCCTATTAGATTCGTTAAGCAGAAGTATATCTAGAAAGTGCGTGCTTGTTTTCGAATATTCCCAATTAATCGTTGGTCCTTTAATAACAAAGGCTAATTGTAGGCTAACAAGTTCTTCTTCTATCCCTTTAAATAGTAAGAAGATATCGTCTATATAGCGTTTATAGAAGCGAATCTTCGGGTATCTAGAGAGGAGAGCTCTTTCGAAAAAAGTATAGTATAGGTTTGCTACTATCGGGGCGTAGGACGTTCCTATAGCTAAGCTACTTACTTGCTTAAAGATCTCATTCTCGTAATAGAAGAAGTTGTATTCTAAGACAAACTATAGTAAGCTTATAATAGAATCTACCGTATAGCCTTCTAAGTTGATATCTAATCTCTATAAGAGGCTTTTATAGATTCGAATAGCATCTTTCGGGGGTATATTTGTATATATAGCGCTTATATCGCCTATTACAAAGTATACGCCTTCTAGGCTGTCTTAGTACTATCGTATATCGTAAATAAAAGTCTTAGTCGAATCTAAGATCTACGGATATTGCGGTAGTAGTTTCTAAAGATAGTAGTCTACTACTTCTAAGCATCGGCTTATAATCTAACTATAAGACAGAATAATAGGTCTAGAAGCTATCGGGTTCTTATATATTTTTAGAATATACTCTACTATATACTTACCTTAGGGAAAATGGCAGCGAACAATTAGAGACGAAGGGAAGACAGTTAAGAAGGAAGGGAGGACGAATAGAAAGTACTATATACTAGGGCAGAGGAGGTACTAAAGGCGGAAGATAGAAGAACCCCTAAGAGGGCATATAGGATAATAATCTTAGAACTCCTTAGAGGACTGAAAGCAATCTACAACTAGGCAAGCTACGTAATTATAAAGGTAGCTAATACAGTCGCAGCAAAGATTACGAAGAAATAATAGGAGACAAGCCTAAACTACCGCACCTAGGCAGTAGTAGCTAGTTAGGAGGCGCTAAAACCCCCGAGGACAGTAGTTAGAGTCTATATTACGGACCTATAGGAGCAAAAGGAAATCCAAGGACTTATAGGGAAAGAGATTATAGAAAGAATTATAGTTAAAGAGGTAATTAGGGCTAGGAACGAAGGTAAAGGGGTAATCAAGCTGTTTATAGTATAAGAGTAGGATAAAAAGAAGCTAGAAACACAAAAAGAATAGACAACTAAGATAGGGAAAACAGCAAAGGTCTCCTAACAGTAATTTATAATTATAGCCTATAGTATAATAAGAAGCTTTAAGGAGGAATAGGATATTAAGAGCCTATAGAGACAAAACTAAGCTATATACCTAGGCCTAAAGATTACAAAAGTAGTATAGATTAAAAGGAAAATCGAAGAGACTAAGAAGTAGTCTTCCCTAATCGTCTAGGTAGAGAGTGTAGAGTAAGCTAATATAGTGCTAGACTAGGGGTTGTTCTAGGACTTTAAAAGATTAGAAACAGAGATACATAGAAGCAACTATAGGATAATGCAGTGCTTTAAATGTCAATACTATAGACACTTAGCAGCTAAGTGTATAAAGACAACTAATACCTACTCCTATTATATAGGGGATTACTAGGTTAAAGAATACAAAGCATATAAGGGAGAAGCAAGATATGTATACTGCACTAAAAGACACCCCTCTTAGGCGAAGGAATGCCTAGTAAGAATACAGGTAGCTAGGAAGGTAAAGGAAGCTAGAATCAACACACTAAAAAGATATACAATAAGCTAGGGCAGCTAGGTATAGAAGCAACCTAGCTAAGTGCTATAAAAGAGGTCTAGACAAGATAATAGGTTCACATTTAGGGCCTCACTAGTACAAGAGAGTTACTAGCAACTAGGGAGACTAAGATACCTTAATATTACAGGAAAGGAAGTAGGGTAGATAAAGCTTAGTTAAATGTTAGTCTAAAGTAAGGGAAGACTAAAGGAAAACGCATAGGGAAATAATATAGATGAAACCTAATAAACATTGCAACATTACTAAACATTATATAGTACAATATTAACAAGAGCAAAGACAAGGTATAGAGGAGCTTCCTTTAAGCACTAAACCTAAAAGAACATTATATTATTGCAATCTAAGAGCCCTAGCTCAACCTATATACAAAGAGACTAGCAACAGTTAAAGACCTAAGATACTACCTAATTATCTATAACTAGGGAGCCCTAAGGACATATATCTATATTAGTAAGGAGATAGATATAGAAACCTAGTAGGCTATACTATAGGAGGATAGGGACCTAATATTAGTTTAAGTAGAGATATCCTAAGGTACACTCTAAGTCTACTGTATATATAACCTACTACTAGACTTAAGAAGTAGTACCTAACTAAAAACCCTAGAAAGACTACCTAGAGTTATCTAGGGGAATACCTACTAAATCCTACTTAGGGATTTCAACCTCTACTACCCCCTCTAGGGCTTAGACTTTACCCTAGCTTACTACTTCCTAGTAGGAAGACTAATTAACATATTAGAGAGGGAAGGAATAGAAATTGTTACCCTAAAGGGACTAATTACTTAGGAGGTAAGAGGAAGCAGTAGCATACTAGACCTATACTTTGTATTATATTAGATTAGGAATAGGATTATAAGATATAGGGTTAACTAGGAACTAGAAGAATTATCAGACTACTTCCCGGTGCAGATTAAGCTAAATATCTAAGCTAATTAGGAAAGGGAACTAGAGGAGAAGCTTAACTAGAAAGGTGCCTAATAGGGCAGGATTAGGGAGGAACTAGAAAGGGACCTAAAACTAGAGGAACTCTTAACAAAGCACCTACTAAGGCTAGAGGACATTAACAAGGTAGTAGAAGAACTAATAGGAATCCTAAAACAGGTAGCTAGAAAGCATACCCTAATAAAGAAACATTTACTATACTAGCAACTATACTAGACTAGTAAGTATATAAGGAAGGTTAAAGCAGCAAGGAAGGCTAGGAGGCAGTAGATACAAACCTATACCTAGGAAGCATAGGACAACTATAATAAAGCCTGCTAGGAAAAGAAGATCTAGATTAAGAAAGACAAGATACAAGAATAGAGATCTATAATAGGAATAATTATAAAGAAACTAGAGGAGATATAGAGGATAGCTAAATAGGCAAGGAGACCTAAATAGGACAAGGACATACTACTACAATTCCCGGACATTATAGACTAACAAGGACAAATGTAGACTACAATAGAAGGGAAAGCAAGAGCCTTAGGCTAACACTTCTTCTATAGAAAAGTATAAGCAGACCTATTAGATATAAAGGAGAAAGAACAAGAGACTCTACTACTAGGCATACTAAGAGATACCTAGGTCAAACCCGAAACTATTAAAAGGATCCTAAAGAAAATTCTAGGCAATAAGGCACTAAGAGAAGACAAGATCTACAACAAACTTCTAAAAGCATATAGGAAGGGGCTAGCCCTAGTACTAGCTAATATCTTTTTATAAAGCCTAGCACTAGGACACTACCTAAGACTATTTAGGAAGTCCCTAATAGTAGTACTAAGGAAGCCCTAGAAGGAAGACTATATATAGCTCAAGGCCTATAGACTAATAGCCCTACTTAATATAATAGGCAAGGTACTAGAAAAAATTGTCGCTAAAAGGCTAATAACCTTTACCGAGGAAAGGAATATCCTTCCTAAAGGCTAGATAGGAGGAAGAAAGAAGAGGTTAACACTAACAGCTATAGAACTAATTATAGAATAGATCAAGCATATCTAGCACTATAGTTAAAACTAGGTAGCAACCCTCCTCTCCCTTAACATCTTAGGAGCCTTTAATAATGTCTCCTATAAAAGGCTCCTATATATACTTAAACAGAAAGCTATACTAAACTAGATAGTCCAATTTATCTAGTCCTTCCTATAGGAAAGATCAACATAGCTTATTCTAGGCAAATTCAAATTAGATCTAATACTAACTAAAAAGGGAATCCCCTAAGGATTAATACTCTCCCTAATCCTCTTCCTTATCTTTATAGCAGACCTACTCCTACTCCTAGAATCAAAAAACATATTAGTATTAGGGTTTGTAGATAACACAAACATCCTAGCCTAGTCTAAGACAATAGAAACTAACTGCAAGATCCTAGAAGAGAAGCACTAGGAGTATAAAAAATAGGCAAGGAGATATAGAGCAAAATTCGCCCTAGAAAAGTACTAGCTTATCTACTTTAGCAAGGCTAAATCAACCTATAATATAAAGTAATCAATTACTATCTAAGGCTTTGAAACCCAACTATTAGTAGAGCTTAGGGTACTAGGGATCTAGCTAGATCCAAAACTGAATTAGGGACTATAAGTAAAGAAGGCAAAGTAGAGGGCAGATACTAACATACAATCTATTAATAGGCTTATAGCCTCTATATAGGGGGCTATATTCGAGAAAGCCAAAGTTATATACAAAGCAATTGTCAAGCTAGCAATGCTATATAGAGTATAGATATAGACAGCCTAGGAGAAAACACTAAAGAGGATTAAGCAACTAGTTAGTAGGTCCTAAACCTAAAGCTTAAAGAAAATCCTAGGAGTATATAAAACTATACTAATAAGGGTAGTAGAAATGGAATTAGGGATCCTACTAGTTAAACAATACTTTAAGGGACTAAGACACTAATATGCAGTAAAGACAATAGAATACCTAGCCTAATAGACTATCTAAAAGGCACTAGATAAGATAAAAGCCTAGTGTATTAGGACTAGGAGGCGAGACAGACTATAAATAACTCCCTAGAAGGTCAAAGACCTAGAGCAATATAGAGTCTTAATAAGAGAAATGCTAGAGAAAGAGCTTTAGGGACTAAATATAAGGCTAAAGAAAGACAAGCTAAAGGGAGAGAAACAAAGCCTAGCAGAATTAATTGCTAGATACCTATAGGAGTAGGAATAGAACAAAACACAAGTTAGACTAGGAACCCTAAAGGCACTAATCAAATTTAGTCAATACAACTACTAGCTTTATAAGGACCTAAACAGGGCCGAGGCAAGCCTAGCTATCTAAATCAGATCTAAATACATTAGACTCAGATCTTACCTATTTAGAAGAAACGTCCTAGGAATTAAAAGCAGGGCTTACTAATATAGCTACCAATCTCAGAACCCTAAGTATATACTGCTAGTCTGCCCTTAATAGTTAGAAGGCAGAAGTAATTAGAGACTAAAAGCAATAGAAAGGGAATACGATAAGCTAATCTAGAGTAAAGAAGACCTAAAGAGGATAGTGAAGTGGATTATTAAACAGGGATTTATACAACAATTCGCACTAGTAAGGGAAACTAAGGAGTAGATAAGAAGGAGGGAAGAAGAGGGGGAAAGAAGGGCAGGGTAGTAGGCAAGGTAGTTAGAGGGTAACAACTATAATACTAGTACACCCTAGAGGAAGGAAAATAAGGAAACGAGGAAGATTAACACTTATAAATAGGATAGGAGGGAGGTTTTTACCAACTAAGTTAGTTTCCTACCTAAAACAATACATAGAAACAGACCTGTATAGGCCGAAAGGCACTATAATAGGCAAATGAAATATCTATCTATCTATATATTTTTAGAATTATATAGAACCTTAGTAGTTTAGCAGTTGTCGTCTTAAGCTATTTCTCTATAGACGTAGGCTATTAGAATACAAAGAGTAGTATTCTAAACTCTTTAAGGATCAGTTCTATTTCCTAGTCTAGGAGCTAGACGTAAGCGTCGCTGTTTTCTAAATGCTTACGGGCTTGTTCTATATACTAGGTCTTTGTTATTATCGCTAGGCCTAAGTGTTTATCGGTTACTTTCAATAGGTACTTATTCCTATAAAGAAAGTCTAATATGTCCTTAGTTTTAACTAGATAGAATAGCTTATTAGGTAGGTTCTTTGTCTAGTTTGTAAGCTAGGCTCTCGTTGCGCCTAGTGCTAAATCTAGTTAGATATTTGCTAGCGGTAACTAGCCTAATTTAATATAGAACGTTAGGTTATAGTCCCGGTCCCTTTGTCCTTTAAAGAATAAGGCTAACCTAATCGTTCTTTCTGCCTTTATCTAGGCTTAAAGGGGCAGTTTTCTATCTAATTTAGAAGTAAAGATATATTTTCCGTTAAAGGATAATCGCTATTCGATATCTCGAGGTAGAGATACGCTAGGACATTTAAATATTTCGTATATACTAAGCAATATACTATCGAGGTATAATAAAGAGGAATTTAATAGTAAGTACTTTGCTTAAGTATCTAAACTAGATACAAAAAACCGCCTAGGTAAAGAAGAAACGTCTAATAGTTTAAACCTATTAGGCGAAGAGAGAATCTACCTTATTTCCGCTTCTTTTACTTCTTTCCTATCCCTTTTCCTTACCTTTTCTTCTTAGTTTTAACTAGTAGCTTTGCTTTCGTCTTTAGCTTAGGTTTGGGTTTAGTACTTTTAAGTCGTTAGTATAGTACTTGAATTAGTACG
Organism: Pseudocercospora fijiensis CIRAD86; assembly: GCF_000340215.1. Taxonomy (NCBI): domain Eukaryota; kingdom Fungi; phylum Ascomycota; class Dothideomycetes; order Mycosphaerellales; family Mycosphaerellaceae; genus Pseudocercospora; species Pseudocercospora fijiensis. Next base: position 146,662 of record NW_006921534.1, on the reverse strand, counting down.
TCTATACGAACCTAGATCCTAGAGCTAAACATTCTAGTGTTACAATATTCGAGTATATAGCGTAGGCGCGGCCGTGCGTCCTCTAAACACTAAATAGGGACATTAGAATGTTTATACTAAAACGTTTGCTTTCTATTAGTAGACCTCGCCTACGGCCGTAGAATTCGCCTATAGCCGTTTCTTCTCGTTGCCCCTAAGAGTCGGTTATATGCCTACGTATTGTTTATATACGACCCCCTTTACGTCGCTCCTACGCAAAGTTTAGACAATCTACCTTCGCGTCCTAAGTCTCGCTAATCTATCCTTTCGTAAATATAGCTACTAGACAATCTATTCTTTTTATTAGCAGCTTGTTACTTTATACTATTACCTTACTATTATAGCAGATTACTAGCCCCTTTATTGTATATAAGTATAGGTTTCTTCTTTATAAGTATAACGCGCGTCTAATAGAGATGTCTTAACCCGACTTAATCTTATTACCCTCGCGTAGTATAAAGATTTCCTCGCAGTATAGAAACTAACCGACGAGAACGCAATAGCTCTTAAAGTCCTACGCGGACCTAACGAACCTAGAACTACGAAGGCAGACACACTTAGGCGTATATTCGAATAGATCGGTAATTCTATCGAGAGTAACTCGGTTAGGGCGACTATACTCTAGCGGTACGCTTTATAGTACAAGATCTAGGAGACTAGTGCTAATCCTTTACTCCGTATATCCTAAGCCTTCGTTCGAAGCCTCGACTAGTACGGCCTAATCTATTGCGCCGTCGTCCTCGGAACATCTATAGACGCCTCCCGCCGAGTAAGTAACCGTATTATCGAAGCCGCCTAGGGCGAAGATTGGTTTACTTAAGCCTCGGAGCTTGTCCGGCTTCCGTTTAGCGCTCTACTTTTAGTACCTAAACGCATTCTCGCCGATATTATAGCTACTACTCGGATTGGACTTAGTCTCGAAGAAGCCTATCGCTTCTAGATATAAGGCAAACGGAAGAGGCTCGCGGAAGCCTAGAATAGTCGCGTTAATAAGAGGAAGAGCGCTCTTTACGATTTTATTACCGGTAGTAATATTACCGCTATAAGAGACGCTTATAAACCGAAACCTAGCAAGGAACGTACGATATAGGCCTACCTACCTAACATTCCTAAAGACTATATCGTTCTCTAAGGCTTTAAGATAGGGCGCAATTTACTAGCGCCGAAAAAACACCTATTACGCGCCTTACGTAAAAAACATCTAAGGAAACCTAGGGTTAAAGCGGGTAGTAACATACTAGTACTAGATTTATAGCTAGAAGACGATAGCGTAGAACCCGATTTGCCGGCATTAGACGACGAAGGAGGGAAAGGTACCTAGGACAATTCTTTTAATATAGACGGAGATACGGCTTCTAATTTTCTTAATATATACGATAGATTAGAGCTCCGTTTACAATGTCGCCGGCTTAGCCGTAGAGAAGGGATAGAAGCCTACTATGCCTACTGCCGCAAATAGTAGATAGACTTTACCTATACTTTGCTACCGAATATTAGAGAGCGTCTCGCTACGTTAGGCCGGCTACCGTATATATAAACTTTAATTACTCCGTTCCTACTACGTACCGTCCCTATATCTAATATATATAAATACTAACTATTTTGCTATATAGCGAAAGATCAACCCGTTTTCTAGCTAGTAAAGTAGTCTGTATCTTATACCTTTTACTTAATCTTACGACCGCCTCGCTTAGAAGCCTGTAATATATACGTATATAGCTCCCTACTATCCCGAGGCCGATTAGCTCGTAGCTATATACTATCTATTCTAACCGCCTATCCGGATTTCTAACTAGTTTATACCTACGCTATACTAAGTTATATTCTATACGACCTTCGCCTTATTATCTTCCTATATACTATTTATAGTAGATACGGCCTCTATATAGATACTATTAAGGTTTAGGTTAGACAATCCGCGCCTTAACTACTTTAGTCTATAAAGGAGGCGATAGACGTACGTCCGTTAACGCGCTCTTGCGATTAATATATTATTACGATCGAGATTATTAGGGTTATAAGAACTACTTCTAATACCTAGGGACCTATATACCGGAAAGATACCGTTTCGAGGATTACTTCTATTATCTTCCTTAATATCTTATTATTAAGTACGTAACTTGCCGATACGCCGTACTCCCTTACTATTTTTACACTTACCTTAGCCGCTAATACTAATATACTATTCCTATTACTATCCGTCGCCTTCTTATCGAAGAATTCGAGCCGTTCCCCGATATTGCTATAATACCCGACTAGGTAATTTAGCCCTAGCTAACCGACGATTAAGCCCCGGAGTTCCCGCTCTACTTCGATTGTTTCTAATATACTACTATCGACGAATAGGGTAAACAATATATAGCTATCTTTTACTTACGTACCTCGATATAAGAGTATTATAAAACGCGATATAAGTAGACTAATACCTAGACTTAGGGTAGTAGTAGAAAAGCCCGCCTATAAGAGATACCTAATCGCCTATAGGAGAGTAATATCTACGTATAGCAATTCTTCTACCCTAAAGCTAGATACGAACCTAGATAGAATCGCCTATTCTAGGTCTATCGTCGCGCTCGTATAGTGCCTATTCCCTCCTTATTATATAACGACCGGTTTGCGTCTACTCTAATTAAAGCTTAGGCCGATATTTAGGAGAAACTAGATAAGGATCGAAATATCGTTTACAATAGCTTAGCCTACGTATCTGCCCTCCCCCCTTAGATTTAGCAACTCTTTATCGACCTTTACGTCGTCTTACTCTATAAAAACGAAATATAGGCCGCTATCTGCCTCCCTAAAGAGGATAATAAGCCCTATACCGTAGAAGTTATCGCTATCGCTCGCCGAGCGTTCTCTTATATAATAAGGCATTATAGCGAAAGTAGCCCCTATTTTAATCTTACTAATTTCCGTAAGCAAGCCCTCGCTAACTTTTATAATATAATATAGAAGTCCGACTATTATAAACATTTTCGCTTTCGGCGCTATAAGACCCGCTCGAGCGAACTTAAATACGCCGACGCTATACTATACGTACTAGTATATTTTATTCGTTATATCTCCCCTAAAGTTCTATTTTTCCCTTCTATAATATCGCCTACCGATAAACTTAACGACAACGTCGACGCCGAAGTCGCTAGTTAAGTAAGCGATAAAGTCGACAAAAAAGTCGACTATAGCCTCGCTTAAGTAACGCCGACCGACGAATAGCGCGAACTCTAGAATAAACTTAGCGACCGCGTCTAAAGCGATATTACCGAGACGGAAGAACTAGAACTATATCCTCTTATTTCCTAGTTATTACTCTTCCTATTCTAGTACCTAATTAGTAGTCGTCGGTTCTACTCTTTGCTTCTTAGCTACCTCGCCCTTTATATAGTATAACCGCATTTAGACGTATAGCGCAAACCGAACGACTTTAATTACTATCTCTTCGCTATTGTTTAGATAGGGCAACTCTTTGTATTTAACTACTCCTAGCGTTATAACTAGGGCTTCGACCGCGACGACGAAGTTTTAGAGGCTATTAAGTATAAGATAGAGTTACTCTTTATACAAGAGACCGCTATCCGAGAAATTGTCCGCTAGCGTAGTGCCCTCTTCGCCTTTACTAGTAACTATATATCGACTAATTAGGCTATCTAGGCCGCCGACGGTAAATCCGTTTAATTTAGGGACGTTATACTACGAGTTATAGACCTAACTACCCTACTCGAGTATTGCTATCGATAGGCGTATAAGATCCTACGGCGCGACCTCCTTTTCGGACTCCCGTATAACTCTATCCCCCTTACCGACCTTTATAACTGCCCTAAAGAAACTACCGTCTACTTTAGCTTTCTCTAGAATAAGCGTAATACTACTATCGTTAACCTAGCTCGGACGTTCGTTATTAACGCTATCGCTAGTAATCCGGCTCTATTGCATTTGTACTTAGAGGCCGGCTTAGATACACTCCGCCTTAGCTCGGCAGTCGGCGCGTATAAGTATTGCGTCTAAGAGTTCCTTTAGCTACTTAGCGTCCTTATATTTATTAGTAGCGGTTAGCCCGCCCGCGAACCCGAATTCTTCTTAGCGATATAGCGTAACACTTAGTCGGTCCGCTCTATTACTATCCGAAATAGATGCGTTATAATTTACCTAACCTATACTAAGCTCCGCTAGAAGCTAAATAACAAACAAAACGTCCGCTTTCTATTTAAGCTCGGCCGCCTACTTGTCGATTACCTTATATATATTTAACTATTTCGCGAGCTCTACTAGTATTAATCTAACCTCGGGTAGGTACTTAGTCCTTTCCTCTAGTCTAAGGACAACCTCGTCTAGTCGGATAATACTATAACCTAATACCTTCGTCGATAGACCGTAGCCGCTAGCCTACCTACCTTCGGTATTAGCGAGTAGCGTTACTTCTCTATCGCTATTATTAAGAAATTCTTTAGCAAGTTCGTAGGCTTCGATTAATTAGACGTAGACGACGAAGACGACGAGGTCGACGATATAGAGGTAGCTATAGCTAGGTAGCGTAACTATAGTCTCTATACCGCTAATATTTTATATACTAACGCTAATTTATTCGCCGCGTCGTCTAACTTATAGGATAGCTTAATCTAAGGTAGGTACCGCGTATCTCGTATCTAGTCGAACTTTCTCTAGCTTCCTACTACTATTACTCGCTACTAGGGGACCTAGCCGTCGCTAGGTAGCTCTATTAGCAACCTCTTAGTACTCGAGAATAGTAGTCTCGCCCCCGTCTTTACCCTCGATAAAGCTCTATAGTACGCGCGCGAAATTATATAAAACCCGCGGCTATAGTAGAAGAGCGAGGGTTAAGCGACCGCTATACGATAGATCCTCTCCCTCGAGGCCCGACTACTCGTCGTCCTCGGTACTAGCGCCGGTAAGAGTCTCCTCTTTATAGTTCCTTACTATATAAAAGGTACGCGGACTACCGTACTTATCCTTCCTCTAGTTACTCTACAAGTTAATATACTTACCCGACTTAAAGCCGCTAAAGTGTCCTACGTAGTATAGTAACTAGGAATAGAGCGCCCCGCTTCCCTTATCCTAGTTAGCGCTAAGGCCGCCTACTCTACCTAATTTATTATATATATACGGCGTCTCGGGGTCTAGAACTAGCTCGATCGTATCTTTGTCGATAAGTGCTATTTAACTATAACCGCGTTACCGTACCGCTCTATCTTTCGCTAATTTAGCTATCTCGGGTTAATTAGTACCTAGGTCGTCTATCTAACCGCTACTCTACTACTATTAATAGAACCTAAATTCTAAGAGCGTAACGTTATCGCCTAGCCTATAATAGTATAGCAGAGTACTAATCGCGCTAATATTATATATTGTATTTCCTTATACTAGTAGGTATAGTTACTACTTATAGCCGTACGACTTATTAGGAAGTAACCTAGGGCAAGTATATTCGTACCCGGCGATCGCGTCCTAGTATTCGTATATAGTCTCGACTATGCCGAGTAGCTAGCGAGGGAAATTAATTGCCTATACTTTACCGCTACTAGTAGAACTGCTAGCGAGAAAGAATAGCTACTCGACGTCTAGCTTAATAGCACTAATAATCTATTTCTCGTCGCTACTCCTATACTTAGTAAAGGATTCGACGTACTACGTATCTAGGTTGTTATCTACGTCGGCCTCCTACTCTTACTAATATTATTTATACAATAGTCTAGTCGCGCTAGGCGAGATAGAAAGCTAGTACTATCCTACCTCCTACTACTAACCGAACTAACTATACTAGTAACAGTCGACTAGAGTAAGCTTAGCTTCGATTAATACCCTTACGTAGATAACGTTAGCTATATATAGCAGCGCGAGAGGCAAGCTATATAGTAATATACTCGCGTAGGTAAATGTTTGCGTCTAATTATATCTAATTACCTCGATAGTCTCTAATTCCGCCTAATATATATATCTAACCTAGACGATAGTAACGAGCTCTACTAACGATATATATACCGACTAGCACCGCCTCTAACCTAGCCCGAAACGCCGTAGGCTTAGGCGATCCGTCGGTAGACTACCTATTTCTAGCGTATCTAGTAAAACGAAGCTAGTAGTATAATACAGTTCGACCGCAACCTCGCCGTTATCTAATAACTATATACTATCTACCGCTTCGTTAATCCCCGCCTCCCTATATACTAATTCTCTTAATGCCTACGCGCTAACTTCGTAGTTGCGAAAAAGAGGCAAGCGCTCTAGGCTAAGCCGATCGAGAGGTACTATACCTACTTCTACTACTATTTCCCTTTTACTATATACTAGGAATATAGTAAGTAAACACGGAGTTGTTAACGGCTAGACGTTATATAGCTAGTCGCTATCGGCGTATTCTAGTCGCTATAGATAGGTCCTACTTAGATCTAGGATAAATTCTAGCACTAATTTAAAACGCTAGAGGAATACCTCGAGTAGATAACTTAGAGCACTATATAGGATAGAGAAAAGGCTATCTAAGGTATTCGTCTCTACGCTATTACTATCGAGTACGTTCTAGCTAGGAACGTTAAACTAGATCCGGTACCCGCTAATAACCGTATAGAGTAGGAATTCTAGACGCTAACTATTTCGCTAGCCGGAAAAAAAACAATAATATACCGGTCGTGCTATTTACTTTTCTGTCTAGCGAAATAGTCGGTACGTAGCTATATTATCGCTATATTAACTCGGTAGTTAGGCGGGAGTAATAGTCTCTAATCTACTAACGATATTATTATACTAGTATCCTTATTAAATTAATAACGCTATACCGTCGCTACGCTCGTACGCTATAGTATACGATGTCTACCGACGTTAGAAGTAGAGTATGCAACTAAATAGTTATAGCTAGCATTTACCTATATCGGTAGACCGTTTAAGTTAAATATAGATAGAGCGTAGTTAGTTAAGATCTAAAATATAAACTATCTATATACCGAACTACTATTACTCGATATATTCTACTCTCTCTATCCTTACCCTAACCGCCTCCTCGTCGCCTTTCGCTTACGTCGTATATTAACCTACCGACGATAATATACTAATAGTATCGTTGCCCTTTGTCGGAGTATTTCTGCCTATAGACTTATTATCTCTACTACTATCTCTACGATCTATTCCTCTAGTACCTCTATACTTAGCTACTCCTTATTTATTGTTCGCCCGTATACTACCTAGCTAGCCGATAAATCTTCTTCTACGCTCCTCCTCCCGCTTACTCCCTATTTATCGTAGCCTTCGCCTAGTCTGCCTATTCCTTCCCTATTAACCTCTATTATACTCTTACTTAATCTACCTATTACTCTCTTATTAACTTCTATTATACCCTTACCTACTATTATATTACTACCTACCGGTATACTATCTACCTAATCGCTAGGCCTATTAACCCGCGCCTACGTCGCTAACTTATCTAGTCGCTATTTCCCTATTTCTATCCTATAATAGTATATTTCCTATACAAATAAAAACGCTATATATTCTATATAATATAACTATTTCTTCTCCGCCGAGAAGCTCGCCTAGTTATACTATAGAAGTAGTAGCGGTCGCTCGTATAACTATCGTCGTATTAATATTCTATCGTAATACTCGGCTATATTACTAGTCGCTAGCGCCGGCTCGGCATAACTCGCTAATATTTAGTAGTCGGCTATCTCGGTAGTCTTACTCGTATCTACGCGACGGCTAGCTATAGAGAGAAGTTTCGGAATAGCGACGTGCTCGAGTAGTTTAGTAGGCGAAATCGGATAAAAGTAGGATACGGACAACCTCTAGAACCGACGTTCTCTTATATCTTTCCTCGCTATATATATTAGACTACCTACTGTATCGCTACTTTGTCTATTATTATAGCCGATCCTACCTTACGTCCTTTTAGAACTATACGCAAACTCGATTAAATTTTACCGTACCGCTCGTACCTACGCGTCCGCCTCTACTTATTATATACTATTTCTTTTATAATATACTGTTCGCCTACGCACTCTCTCTAGTATACTCGAATAGCGCAGTTATACCGTACCGCATTTCGATCTAGGCGTCGTATTTGAAATCCGCGTATATAAGTTAGGTTTGATTTAATGTCTCCTCGTACGTCGTCGTATATTATTTATTGTAATCTCTTATGTTCCCTCTAGCCCTTACTATTACTTAAGGGTCGAGCGCTAATACTATAGCTCTCTCGCCTTGTATTTATATATACTATCGACGGCAGCTAATAAAGTGCTACTTACCCGGGTTATTTCTTACTACCGGTATCTGCTTTATACCTATTATCCTAGCGAGTGCGCTAATACCCCGACCGATTGACGTACTAGCTTAGTTTCTATACTATCGTACTAACTATAAGCCTCCTTTAGTAGTTAGGTTAGATCTCGCTAGTAGAGGACATACTCGGTTAAGTCGGATTATACCCTATATAACTTAACGTAGGTATACTTGCTAGACAATCTACCGGTTTTTTACTATCTCGCGATATCCGTATTAAAATACTAGAGCCTATCGGTAAAGGAGTCGGCTAGATCGAGTATTATTAGATATAAGCTATTTACAGAGATCTTATACGTTAACCTACTTATATATATAGTATAGTCGATACTACGCCGTAGTGCTACTAAATATCGCTAGCTACGTATAGGAGGTAAATGTATATAGTTATAGTGCTACCGGAATTTCTATATCTAGTACTTCTATCGTACGAGACTTAGGCGTTATATAACCTAGGGCTAATCTACTAAACGACGATTAGATACGAACTAGTTTGCTAGGCGGCAAACTATATTGTCTATATTACTTTTACTAGCTAGCAAAATGGTTAGCACTCTCGTATTATAATTGCGGTTATAGCAGATACGTCTACTAGCTACAGGTCGTAGTATAGTAACGCTACCTAGGCTCGAACCCTAATTGCGCTATCTATCCCTAGATATAGCTCGACTATTATACCTCGCCGACTAAATTTTATCGCATATCGTCTATTAGGACGTCCGGTATGCTATCTATGCCGTTATCGCAGCCTTAGCTATCTTAGTCTAGTATATTCTTGCTTACCTAGTAGTCTACTATTATCTAATCCGGCTATTATCGAGGCAATCCGATATATCCTTATATTATAATACTAACGGACCTATATACGGACTTGTTAGGCTATATACTAGTTTATATATAGTTATTATATACGCAATAAAATACTACGATTAACTCGGTTAGTATTCGGTTCTTGAAACTATTAACTCGTAATATCGTAGAATAGATAGCGGTTAGTTCGTCTATCCGGGATATACGTCCGAAATTATAGTATATTTTCGAACGACTACAATTCTCGAAAACTAATTTCTCCCCTAATCGATTAGACAATAACGCCCTAATCTAACTATATCTTTTATTATTTATCTACCCGAATATAAACCTACTATAACCGAGACAGTCTGAGTAAATTAGTAACCTTACCGCCGCTAAGATTTACCCTAATCGTTACTAACCCTCGGGTCTAGCTTACTTACGTATTACGCTCTGTATACTAACGGCGTTTTCTAGGGCAGGTTTTATAGATTACCTCCTCCTACTACCGTATATTATATAGTAAATTATTAATAGTATAATGCTAACTGTTTTGCCGCCTAGCAAACTGCCGGGCTATTGTCTATTTTCCTAGCCGGCAAAACGGTTAGTACTCTTATATAGTCGCATTTATTATCCTATAGTTTAACGGGTTAGGGAAATATGAGGTAGTCTATATTGCTTAACTACTATATCTACTTAGAGACGGTAGCATATATATATCGAATGTATTACGTATAATATACTTAGTATAGGCTTATATATACTCGAGCCTATCGATATATTATAGTTACCCCGCCTAGAATAGATCTATCGTCTCTAACATTTCCGAGATACCGCCCCGCGTAGCCTCGAGCTATGCGGCTACTCCGATACGTATACTATCTCGTATTCTCTAGCCTTCCTCCTATACTATACTTACTATTCGATTAGCGTTAGATATCCTATCTAATAACAAAGGTATATACTCGTCGCGAACATAGTCGATTAAATCTTTATCTCTAAACTTAAGTTCTAGGACCTCCTTTATCTCCCCTAATACTTTATCGAGGTTAGCTATACTATATATGTCTAGTAGCTTACGGCATGCCGCCTCTAGAACCGGAATTACCTTAACGGTAAGATCTACTAAATCCTATTATATAAGTAGCCCTACTACTCGGTATAGTAATCGGATGCTATTTACTATTAATAAGTAGTCTAGGTACTATTTCGCCTAGTATAGGATCGCGTCGGGAAAGTACTGCTACTATACGCTTTTAATTAATGTTGTCGTCGTCGTATAGAGTATTAATAGCGGATTGTCTAGATACGTATCTAGTAGTATTAACTTTATATACTACGCGGCTAGATAATACCTATTTACGGTCGGGCAGTCTATTCGTATTACCGCTATTGTAACCGCTATCCTATCGATAACAAAGCCTACTAGACATATACGGTGCCTACTACTATCCGGTTTTACGAATGTGTTATCTACGATTAACATCCTATCGCCCTCGGTATATAGCTCTAAAAGCTCGGGATAGGCGACGACTAGGTACTTAAACCTATCCTTTACCGTCTCCGGCTGTATATAAAAGCCCGCGTATCTTAGTATATTTAGTTCTATGCCTGCGGTCGAATAGTCCGGCTATTTGATTTTCTTTATCTCCGGTAGCTACGAGACATCCTCGATAACCTTATCTACTTGTTTTTTATTTAACCCCGCGTACCGATATACTAATCTAGCTACTGCTTTGTATACTTCTATCGAACGACCCTAGGCATATATTATTATAAACTGTATCCTAATTCGCTAGTACGCCTCCCGCGTACTATACTACTCTAGGTCTACTCGGTCGCTCTCGCCGTAGTTATAACGCGTATTAGATTAGTCTATTATCTACTTACCTATAATCTATTTATATCTCCCCTCGGCCCCTATTATCTCTATAATCCCTCGCTATAGATACGTATCTTCTCTATCTCTACCGTCGCTATACCGGTACGTTATACGAGTTTATTAACCTAATATATTAATATCGCATTTGCTTTTTATAATACTAAATCCCCTCCGCTTCGCCTATCTATATATAAACTATTCGGCTGCCTAGAATAATAGGAATTAATGCCCGTAGATCCGATCTAGTAGCCTATACGCCCCTATTAGACGCTCGTATCGCGCCCTAGTATTATCTATCCTACTATCCTTACCGCGAACTCGTACTAGAGCGCCGGGCAATCTTGTAATTATTAGATGTCGCTAGATAGCGGCGCTCCTCTCGCGATATATCTCCTCTAATAACTTCTCTTGCTCTTTTACGCCTCTGCCTAAGCGCTAACGATCCTATTTGCGAACGGCGTATTCGATATCGAGTAGCGTAAAGTAGTCGTCGGTTATACTCTATAATAGGAACTACGATAGACTTATTGTCGCTTCTAGCGTAACTGCCCGATTGTCGCGTATAACTACTACGCGGTATAGACAATCTATACTACTATATCTAATACTTACTCGGCTAAGGGGAAACTCTATTCCCTCCTATAAACGGAATCGGGCTCGCTATTAAACTTAAAGACTAGTTATATTCCCTTCCCCTTCTATAGCGTATAACTTATATCGTATCTATATATCTACGCTACTATCTGCCCTAATAGATATATCCTTACCTAAACTACCTATTATAGGAGATTACTATATCCTATATATATATCTATCTCGCGCGTCTAATACTCGGTCGAAGACTCGACCCTCTCTTCTATCTTTATCCTATCTCGCCTGTTTCTACGTAGTATATCTCTTATAGCTTATCGTATATATTAACTAATAATACGGCCGGTACTATTACGTACTATTGCGCCGACTGCCCTATACCTACTAACGCGCCCTACAATCTCGTAATTAATAATACTAACTATTATTCTACCTAGTAAAACGGCTAGTATTGCCTTAGGTACCCGCTACCGCGCCTACGTAGCTCGATATCGCCTTTACGTCTATCCTTTACTTAGGCTAAGTTTAACCGTATATTAGCGTATTTCGGCGGATTTTACTTTACGGTATTAACTAAGGCGGCGAACGAAGCGTAGTCCCGACCTTACTATATAAATTAGCTACGTCGCCTAGGAGGACTCTTTTATACGCATATTAGTAGAGTAAACCGCTAGTCTACCGGTCTTGCCCCGAGCGCTATTAACGTACTAATATAGGTCTCTTCTTAGCCGCTAACTCTCTCTACTTTACAATCTACTTCTACTACTAGCGACCTATACTCGTCTATCTATTCCTCCGGCTAGTAAACTAGTCTATAGCCCTATATGTATATCCTACGCTACTGTACTATACTACGCTACGACTACCTACTAAGCTCCCTACTACGTCCGATTATCGCTATAGTAGACTATACCGATAGTGCCGCTATCGCGCCCTTTAAGGCCGAACTCCGTCGTCTCTATATTAATAAAAACCGCTAGCTATTTTTCTACGCCTACTTAATTAATAAAGAGATTAAATACTACCGCGGTCGAATATTAAGCTTCTTTTAGCTCGACCTCGACGGCTATTTTGAAAAGCTCCGCTAACTCCGACTACGTAAGCTCGCGATCTTCCTAGTTAGTATTAGCTATACTAGATTTTAAAGGGACTACACTCGGTATATTTAGAGATATTAGCCTCGTATACTAGCGATAGAGCCGTAGAAGTTAAGGTCGGAATCGTCTCTATATAGCTCCGCTACGATAATTAGCATTTATTTAGTTACTCTATATAGAACTAGGCGTAGGGAAGCCTATATACGCTCCTAGGTTACCTATTATACTATACTCTTAATAGCGGATTAATACGGACGCACGTAGTATTATAGACTATGCCGTAGCTTATACTACTATAGTTCTATACTATCTAGCTCTCTATTACTCTTATCCTTATATAATAATTTAATTTATATATCTACTATCTTATTCTTTCCTATACTATACGTACTAACATCTCCCGTAATCGTCGACTATTTTGCCGGCTAGTAAAGTCTATCGTCCCTATAGCCGCTATAGTTGCCTTATATCCTATCTAGCTATACGTATCTACTATTGCCTCTACCGGTAGAATAGTCGACTATGCCTTAGGTATCTATTAGCTCGGTACGCTAGTCGTTATCCGACTTTATATCCTTTACTTAGATTAAGTTTAATACTATACTAGCGTATTTCGGTAGACTTTACCTCTCGGCCTCGACTAAAGCGGCGAACGAAGTATAATCCCGACTTCGCTATATAAATTCGCTATATCGCTTAGGACGACCTTTTTGTACGCGCCTTAGTAAAGTAAACCGCTAGTCTACCGGTCTTAGCCTAAGCGCCTATACTACGCTAATTTATATCTCCTTCTACTCCTCGACTTCTCTTCTACCTTACTACCTACTCCTACTACCGCCTACTCTACTTGCCTAGTAACTTTTCCGCCCGGTAAATTAGTCTATAGTTATACTACTACTATATTTATATATATACTATAAACTATATACGTCGTCGCCTCTAATTACTACTATAGTAAAGGTCGCCGACGATAATACCGTAGATAGTACGCTAGGCCGATCCCGCGTAGATTAATAAGCCGTAGCTATCTTCTATAATCGCTACTACAAACACTTTAATATTATATGTAATTACTTTATCGACCTAGTCTAGTTCGTATCCTAGGCAAGCGCTTGCCCCTATTATACCGCTATACGCTATAAGCTCGTTAGGACTGTATATAATATATCCCGTAGTATTTATTTCTTATCCTACCCCTATGTACGTCCTCCCTTCGATAGTGCCCTACTATAAGTTAGCTACGCTATAGACTACTTTGCCGGCTAGCAAATAGTTAGCGACATCTATTACCTTTACTAGCTAGCAAAGCGGTCTATAGTCGACGAAACTATATACTACTCGACTAACTAGTATATAGTGCTCGATTATTAGCGAATATATAGGACTCTATCTAGCGGTACCCTAAAGTTACTATATCTATTCCTATACTAGAGTATTGCGTCTACTAGCTTATATAACTAGTCGCTCCGTCCTATCGGTTTACGGTAGTTTTATCGCTTATCTATATATATATTATCCTATAGTCTTCTAAAGTTAGGTTTACCGTCGACGTAGATCTATTTGCCTACGACGCGCTCTATCTACTACTAGGCATATATCGGATCCCGTACGCTACCCTAGACTATATATCTATATATTAGAGTACTGTCGCCTATAGATCCTTTAAAGACAATCCGGACGTAAAGGCGATTATTTGTTACTCTTATAGCTACGCTCGCCTAGCTATATTTTATATTACTACTATAACCGATATCTCCGCTATCGCCTAGCAACGCTTATAGAACTAGCTATCGGCGCCTAGGACCTAGCGTCTAGTATACTATCTATATTGTATCGATCCCGCCTACTATTATCTCGAGCTAGACTTACCCTACCTACTCTCTACTTGTCTATCTATAGCTCTTATACTAGAGCGTATCTTTAGCGACGACGAGATTAAGCGTATTTGCGGTCGTATCTTTAAACCGCAATCTGCCGAGATATAGTCTATCTAGGCCTAAATAAAGTACTAATTAATATCCTAGAGGGCTCTACTCGCGCGTCCTAGGCTTTAATATAGTCTCCGCGAGATCGACGTACGAGTTCCTTATCGGTATATCTCTATTCCTTTTAGTAGATAGACGATACGCTTAGATATTATTAGTCCTATAGTATACTATATCGTATGTTACGCGAATAACTATATTTAACTATATTATCTACGAATTCCTACGTGCCCTATTCCCTATCTTCGTTCGACTAACCCGCCTTAATACTTGTCTTACGCTATGTAATACGCTAGCCTACGGCACTTAGCTACCGATAGTATTGCCTACTAGGAAATTATCGCGTCCTCGTAATGCCTCGCCCTCTATTGCCCGCTATTTTTTACTAATACTAACCGCAATCCTATATAGCAAAATAGACGCGCCTATATTCTATATCTATTAGCCTAGTATACCTTATACTACTTTACTTTACCTTACCTCCTACCCTACTTATATTAAGTTTAATCGTATACTGCCCCGTTTTCGGTAGACTTTACTTCTCGGCTTTAACTAAAGTAGCGAACGAAATACAATCCCGGCCTATCTATACAAATTAGCTACGTCGCTCGGGATAACTCTTTTACGTAGCCTTTAGTTAGGTCGACCGCGTTACTATTTAACGCGTACGCGCCTACGGCCTATATATTAGTCCGAGCGCCTACGCGCTATCTATTTATATTTCTCTTCCTCCGTATCTTCCTTACTTTTCTATCTACTACTACTACTACTACTTTAACTACTACTACTACTACTTCTACTGTCCGTCGTTATTTTCTAGCCGGTAAAGTAGTCTATAATCGAATTAGTACTACCTAGGCGATACCTAAGGACGTTTCTAAGTTAAATATAGCGGACGACCCTAAAGTGCTAGCTCTAGGCCCTCTACGTCTGTCTAGGCGTCTACCCTCTCCGGTTATTAGTCCTTTTATGCCTAGCGACGTATATAAATTCGCGCGCGACGAAAAGGCCTTTCTTAGCGAGACTAGGTCGACTCGAGTAGACAATACTTATAACTACTAGCGAACTATACGCGTAATAGACGATCTAACGAATATCCTTTATAAGTAGTATAAGACGTACGACGTATATAAGATTAACGATTAGGATCCGGTACTATAGCGAGCCTTCTTACGAGATATTAGTAACGGTATCGATATAACTTTTTCGACTTCGGATACTATTAAACCCGCTAATATAAAATATCTCCCGAGTAAGCGTAAGAGCACTATCTAGGCTAATACTAACTAGCTATAGCTTGCGCCCTAGCCCGATACCCCGTTCCCTATTACCGACGCCTAGTATATATTATACGCTAGTATACTCGATACCCTATAGTACTATCGCTCTAGGTATACGGCTACGCCTCTATTATTTAACGAAGCCTATATAGTAATAAACATCGACGTTACCGCACTCCTAGACGGCGAGATCGATAAAGTTAGTAAATACCTATATTATATTACGTTTCGCGGACTCTATCTTACGATATAGTAACTATAGGCTATTATATAGATCGTCGAAATGTAGAAATTACCTATATAGGGCGCTATTCTCGCTAACGATACTAGTACTAGTAAGACTATCTCTATCCTCTACGCCGCCGTAGCTTAGTCTGAGTATATCGAAGAATAGCGTATCGTATATTAAGGTAAGAAATGTTAATCCTAATGTATAGATTATTTTACCGGCTAGTAAATATACGTTTAGATATCTATTTACCGGCCGGTAAAACGGTCTATATATATACTTATCTCCTACTAACTATCGTCGTAGCTATACTCGACTACGCCTATATAGAGCGAGGTATCGTACTAGACTCTATCTTCGGCTATTACGTCCCGTTCTATAATATACCGACTATTCCCGATAACGACCTACGCGACCTACTTATAATAGTAGTCGACACTTTCCTCGACTAGCGATTCGGCGTTAGTAGCCGCTAGACGCTCTAGCGTAGGATACTCGATTACCTAGAGTACGAAGCCGATAGTATTTGCCTAAGCCCTCTTTAAGAGGACGTTAACGCGTAGAAGTCGACTATCGCCGAATTACGTACCGAGCTAGATAAGACTTATATAACGCCTTACCGCTACGCTTCTATCTACTAAATCGGGACTACCGCGACGATTAATACCTAGCGCGATACCTATAACCGGTACTTTAGTCCTAATCCTAACTATACTTGCTATATCTACGTCGCTACTCTCGTCGCGCTTAATAGCGAGTCTCGCTATCCTATCTATATTATCCGGCGTTACCTAAATATATCCGACGGCCTAGAACTTATCGAATATATCGTATTCCTTTCGGACCGCGATCTATAAACTACTCGTATACTTATTATCTCTACTCGCGAGGCCTTTGTTTAGGAGACACTTATACCCGGCCTAGCGTACTATAAGCGATATAACCGCCTAGCTTAGTTTTAGGATTAGCTACGGCTATATTAGTAGAAGGACGAATTGTAACTACGGAATCTCGAGATAGTCGATTATCGAATAGAGCGTAGAGACTATACTAATAACACTATTAGAGAACTCTAGATTGCCCGTAATACTAAATTGTACGATAAGTATCGATCCGATAATACGTTTCGTCTCGCTAACTTACGCGCTATATATCCGTCTATCGTTATATATAACGAGGTATACTACTTCTAGGCGTAGTTCTCCCTCTAAACGGACGCTATATAGAATCTCTTTAATAACGCGTATATAGTAGCCGTATTTGCTATAGTAACTCTATTAGCTACCGATCTTAACGACTTCGCTATACTTACTCGGTTTCTATTCTATCGTATCCTTAAACTATAGGACGCCTAAAATCGGACTAACCTTATCTTTAGATTTTCGAATATTACCGATACCGTTATATACTATAGCCGTTTCTAACGCGACTACAGCCTCCGATAGAGCGCTATCCCCGAAGACCTACGAATCTATCGTATAGCTCTACTATCTCGCCGCGTTTATACTAGCGCTATATACTTTCGCGATATCGTCCTCTAAATACTTAATTCTAAAGCCCTACGTAGGCCTCTCGACGACGACGACTAGATATATCTAACGATATTCGCCTTTAGTCTCTACGTCCTCCGACGCTCTAAGGGAAACTAACTTAAGATCTGCGACTATACTATAACCTTAGGGGACGACATTCCCCTATAGTAAGTTGTTAACGTTAAGGTATAATATACTCCTATTTTCTAGGTAGAATACCGCGCTACTTACTATCGCTTTACTAAGTATATCGATAAGCTAGACCGCGGTATTAAGCGCCCCTCTACTATACTAACTTACGAGGTACTATTTCGCTAGCTTAGTCTCTATACTACCTATCCCCTCCTTGCCGCTATCGCCGACTAAAGGCTAACCTCCTCTATACCGACTCTTTAATCCCTATAAGTCTATTACGCTATAGACTATTTTACTAGCTAGCGAAAACTAGTAGACGTATACGACTATTTCGCTAGCTAGTAAAGTAGTCTATAGTCTAACTGTCCGCCGCTACTTTCTCGCTAATATAACTCTAGCGCCTTATATTAGATAATAATATAGGACTTCTTCTAGTTCTATATAAAGGGCTCTACGCCCCTTCTTGCCCTAAGCCGTTACGTAGATCGACTCGTCTATCTAGTCCGCCTATCTCTAAAGTACCTAGCGATACTATAGCTCGTCTACGTATATATTATCTAGCTTTCGTCTAAGGTAGTATTCTAGGTCGAAGAGCTACTTAATTACTAACTCCTCGACCTTGTATTAGAGTTATATTAGATCCGATACTCTACTATCTATACCGGTATAACGTACGCCGAGCGCGCTACTACCGAGGATGCCTTTAATAATAATCCCCGAACCTAGGCTATTATCCTATCCTCGCGTACTAATATAGAGTCTATTAATCTATATTATAGTATATACGTATAGTATATCGTAGATATCGTCGACTTTAGTAAGAAGAACTCAATCGTTAATCGTTATACTCGCGTAGGATAGACTTACGCTATTACGGTATTCGAATTAAGCCTCGTCGATACTATCGACTTGCGCTACTAGTAGACCTTCTATCTCGATATTTAGGAGCGGCTTACTATAGCAGTCTTACCGCCCGACCGGCTTATAGATAAAGAGATCTACTATATCTAGTTAGACGAGATCGTACGAGTCTATAGTACTACCGGTATGCCCCCTATAACCCGATTCCGTAAATACGCTAATACTAATATTAGATAGCGTATAGCCGACGCTTATATACGCAAGTCCTACGGTATTCGCTACTAGATATTAGATACTACGTAGGGCTATATCTTCGACCTAATTTGTAAGAATCTCGTTCTAGTCGAAGCTATCTTTCGCCTATTACTTAGTAGTACGATAGTAGAAGAAGTCGCTACTATCGTCGACCGCTAGTAGCCTACGCTAGATAACTTCTTTTAGGCTAATAAGCGTAACCTAGACCGTACGGGAGGATGCGACTACGAGTATCTTAAGTACGCTATAGCGTAATATCTATACTATAACGACGTTACCGAGGATATCCGTCCGATTCGACTTATATAGTACCTTTACTACTTCGCTACTAAGGCCCTCGCTATAGGTTAATACGACTCTACTATTATTCCTAATTAGTATAGTAAGTCGTACTATACGTTATTATCTATTTCGCCGTCTAGTATAGTAGTTATTACCTCCGTTACCGGTCGAATTACTAATACCCTTTATAGTATATCTTAAGTACGTTTAGCGGCATACTCCTAACTACGACGCCGATTTTGCCTAGGCTATATAAAATATCGGCTACTATACTCCTACTCTCGCGCCTCTCGTCCGAAGATTTCGGAGTTTTACCGGTCCCTTCGATAATTATAATAATAATAGTAACTATAGAGTTACTACTCTCTCCCTTAGAACGCCGTCTAACTACGAACCTAACCGTATAGGTATATAGCTATACTTACTAGGTAGTTAGGCCGGCTCTCCTATTCGCCCTAACTCTAGCGACTCTATTAGAGATACTAGCGCTATAGACGAGCTAACCCTACGCGCTCGTTACTTAACTAAGCGATCTCTTACTCTACTAGTCGCTCTGTATCCTCGCCTAGCCGACGATATATTAGCTTATACTAAGCGCGTTAAGCTAGCGGCTAGCGCCTTGTCTATAGTACTAGTCGAGAGTAGCGATGCCGAGGATACCGAGTAAGGCGTAGGTATATACGTATAGGCCCTATATATAGAGAGTAGATAGTAATATAGATCTCCTTAAGTAGGCCTCTATAGGACGACTAGTAAGTACGCGTATCCTAGGCGTTAGGTTCTATAGGTTACCGACTAGGCGCGCGTATAAAGAGTCTAGTCTATATACTAAATACTAGCCGATTAAGTAGAGCAATTTCCTATCGTATCTCTAGCCTTTTCTATAGTTTTTCCTCCTACCTATATATAGTCTACCTAGTCGGCACTTGTAATATATACTATTAATATAACCGAATTATAGTAGCTATTACGCGTAGATCTAGAGTCTATATAACCGACTCCGAACTGCTATTATCCGCGAGGCCCTACCGCTATTATCTAACCCGCCTATACCTTCGTTATACTTTATATACGCGTAATATAATCGCCGAGTATCTATAGTAACGATAGAGAGTCTTTCCCTACCGCTCGGGCATTTTATCTATCTATCTTCCCGCCTCTACCGATATTATATATTTCCCGCTACCTAGTTATTATATCTTGCCTATAAGATACGCTATTTATAGAATTATACGGGCAGGTATAATAGAAGACATGTCTATAGATACACGTCTAAGCTAGGTCTTATATTCCGCTATTATCTCCCCTAGGTTTAGTATACTATCGGTCTATCTCTACTACGATACCCCCTCTTATTAGTCGCTAACTATTTTACTAGCTAAGGAAAAAATAGTTAAAAGGGTTTATACGGCGGCGTCTCTAATAAGCACTCTATCGGTTACTAATCCGTCTTAACTAGATATACTCTCGCAGCGACGGTTAACTACTTTTCCGGCTAGTAAAGTCGTTAGTATTGCCTTAGTTATATTTCGTCTTGCCGTACCTACTCTAGTTAGACTTTACTTTACTTCCTTCTACGCCTCGTATCTACCGTATATATAAAGTCTACGTATATATTACGTTACTATTATATACTGCTTTGTCGTCGTTCGGCTACCTTCTATAGCCCTACTTCGCGCGCAACCTCGCCTATATCGTAGACAGAGATATACGACTTTGATATACTATATAAAATTATATAGGCGACGTAAGCGGTCTGTCTAGTATAGGATCTTAGTAAGGTAATAGCGTCGCTTCGGCTTTACTTTATTCCTTCCTCTTAGATTAGGTTCTAAACCCTATACTAGCGCGTTTTAGCGGACTTTACCTATCGGCCTTAACTAACGTACCGAACGAAAGGCGGTCCTAACTTTACTATATAAATTAGCTATATCGCTCGGGACGTCTCTTTTATACGCGCGTTAGTAAAGTAAACTGCCCTATATATTTGCGCTATCTACGCGGCCCGCTATATAAACGGTTAGAGGTCCGAGCGCTAATACTAGTATATACCTTTCTACTATCGCCCTAACTTCTTCTACTTTATAATCTACTCCTACTACTACCGCCTTCCTCGTCTACCTACCTCTGTCTCGTTTCTCTATTTAGTAAACTAGTCTATACTCCTATTTTCTCCGCCCGGTAAACTAATCTATATCTACGAGCTACTCTTCTAGCTAGTCCGAACGGTAAATAACGGCTAGTACGCTATATACCGACGGCGATTATAAATCTAAACGAGAAGTTCGTACTAACTAGCCTAGCGACGCCGAAGAAGTATAAGAAGATAGTTACTACTAACGCGAACGCTACCGAGTCGTCGCCGACTCTCCCTACGAGAACTAAGGGTAAGAGCACTAAGGCTACCTAGAATATACTAGCTACTCCTCCTACGCCGGATATATCTGCCTAGCCTAAGCCTAAGCCTAAGGCTCCTAAGGTATCTAAGGTAGTAACCGTACCGCTATAGTTTAGCCTAACTACGGATAAGAAGCAGGCACTATACGAGGCTATACGTAAAGCTAGAAGAGAGGCGCTTAGAATATTCCTAGTAAATAGTACGCGAGTTCCCGTCTAGGCCGATTGCAGTATATACCTTCTCGGCTTCCTAGAATCCGGTCTAGAGAAAAATAGATATATTCTCTTATTTCTAAACTTCCCTTATTAGGATCTATATAAAGGGTTCCTTTAGGCTATATCGTAGTCGGTAGGTCGGTAGTATTAGAATAACGGTAGATACTAGGTAAGTTCCGTCCTACGCTATATATCTAGACTAATATACTAACTGTTTTACCGGCTAGTAAACCCGCTATACCGAAGTTAGACTTTACCGGCTAGCGAAATAGTTAGCGGTTTAGTCCTCGTAGTTATATATCCCTTCTAGTTAACGCTAATATTATTATATAGAACCTATTTAGTTTACGCGATAGTAACGACGACCTACCTAAGGAGGACTAGCTACCGGGTAACTCGAATAATTTAGTTCCGACGAAGACTATTCTCGAGTATATCTTCGCTATATCCGATAATACTTTTACTATCGACGATCTTACGGTAGAGGATATACCTAACGATATCCGCTTCCTATATTCGAAGCCGAGACTACGCCTCGCCGTCTATTTCTTACGTATAGCCTACCTAGTACGAATAGTCGCCGAGATATACGAAGACTACGCGTATATACTCGAAGTGCCTCTAGAGATTCCCCCCGAATACCGAAAGGTAGCTAAGAGTATTTAAGGCTAGGAGGTTAACGGAAATGTCCTCTTTCGCCTTATATTACTAGTCTAATACTAGTATACTAAGGTTCGTAAGAATAAGGAAGTAGGGGGTATAGCGTACGTATTTAAGAAGGATTTCTACGGTAGGGCTAACGCGGAGCCTATCGTATACGGAGTCCCCGGTACTATAATATTTAATACCGTAGAGTAGGCCTAAGACTAAAAACTAGCCGATAACGAAGCTCGCTAGGCTCTAGCCTACGTCGAAACCGAATTCTTTACTAATATAAAACGTACTATTCTCCGTTCGGCCTAAGAGTATAATAATACTATCTAATATCTCTCGGGTATACGCTATAACCTATTCGCGGGTAAGACTACTAACCTTAATACCCGCGATCTAGATATATAGGATTAGACTATATACGACGAATATATTAAATGCCTCGCCGAGCGCCGTAATCTAATCTTCTTTAACGACTATACTACTATCGATCCGGCTAATAAGCGGTTTCTTTATAAAGGTTACTACTAATATATAGAGAAGGTCTACCGTACTATAGGTATGCCTCTACCCTAAGATACAAACGATAATCTACTATCGGCTATATAGGACTATATTAACCGAGAGGCCGAGTACTATACCGCCGACTCCCTAGACTACCGCGAACTTCTATAGTACCCTATAGATACGAATACTATATTTAGCAATATATTACGTTATATAAATAGCGTATTAGCCGTCCCTCCTATATTTATAAACGCGTACGCCGCGACGGGCATTATAGTTACCGCGCTCCTAGACGGCGAGATTGACCCTATTAGTAAGTATAGATTCTATATTATATTTCGCGATCTCGCCTTAAAGCTATAGTAGCCTTAGGTAATCGCGTAGATTCTCTAAATATAGAAGTCGCCTATATAAGGCGCTATCCTCGCCGATAACGTAGGTACTAGTAAGACTATTACGGTCCTCTACGCCGTCGTCTATTAGTCCGAATATATCGAAGAATAGCGTCGTAACTACCGAGGTACGTTTTCTCTTTCTACGTATAGACCGTTTTGCCGGCCGGTAATCTAGTCGTCGCTTATATGCTTTTTTCTTTTTATCTAGACGGTAAAATAGTCTGCCTACTACTTATTTCTCCTCTACTAACGTTTATTATAGCCGTACTCTACCGCGCGTATATTAAGAGTAATATCGCGCCTCGCCCTATTACTAATATATAAATTCCTATATCTATAGTTAACGCTACTAACTAGGCCTCGATAGACGTCGATACTCGCCTACTTACGCCGGATAAGTAGGAGCTTATCGATGCCTACGTCTAGGCCTATCTAGGATTGCCTATAGAGTCTAAGCTAGGCTAGTATATCGGTATCGATATCTAAATAGTAAAGGCCGGTAGCGAGTAGCGTACTCTACTAAAGTATACCGACGCCGACGTATATAACCTCGTATTCTTAGTAGTCTAGGCCTTCTTTAACGAGTATAATCCGGCCCTACTAGATTATATACCTATATACGAGATTAGCCCTAATACGGCCGTTAATATCTAGCGTAATAATTGCGCCTAATACTTTAGGCCTAGAGAGGGCTACGCGCGCTATATTAACGTCGCTATATATATTAACGTTAAGCCCGATCCTAAGAATCCTACCTACTACGTTAAAGGTACTACCGCTAAGCTAGAAGGTCTTATTACTTTCGTTAATAGGTTGCTAGTCGAAAGCCTATAGACTACTCGTACTATCCTTATTACTACTAGGGATTCGTAGGTCTAGAAGACTATATAACTAGGCGTTATATATAAGACGCGATACGGCTAGAAACTCGAGTAACTCCGCGATATCGAGGAACCCGAAGAGTCTCTCGACGACTTTACTGTACTCGATAATACCGCCGAGTATATATACGACGCCGCTAAGGAATAGGAGAAGAACGAGGCGTTCCTACTAGAGTATATATCTAATAATATATCTCTTCTATAGGGTACGCGCGCCGCCCGGCTATCTATCGTTATCGGCGATAAAGGCTATTACTTTAAGAATAAGTTTTCTCTATAAAGTAACTCTATATAGATACTACTCGATAACGAGTATACGGTCTTAGTATTCGCGATAGCTACGCTATTCCGTAATAATATAGCCGACTTTGCTAGCCTTATACGCTATCTCTTTCGGCGTATTCGTAAGAAGTAGCTAGATACTCGTCGCGAAGAACTTATCGGTAGCCTCGGTAGCTCGGACGTCTACGAGCGGCTATACGAGGAGTTCCGTAAGAAGTACGGTATAGACTAAACTCGCGTACCTACTAACTAAGTGTCCTAACCTGCCCCGAATAGCAATAGTAAGAAGTAGTATAGTATTAGCGAGTAGGAATGCTACCTCTAGGTAATTAATCCCGTCGCCTAGCGGACTCTCTTACGCCCGAGCGATAAGAAGGATATAGATAGGCGCTACTCTACCCTCGTTCCCCTACTAATAAGTATCTATATACTTCGCCGCGTTAAAGGTACCTAACTACTTATCTAGGGCGAGACCGTAATACTCGGCTCCGAAATCCTACTATAGTAGATTATCTATATAGAGACCTCGCCTACTTTAACGTTAGAGGCTATATATTGCGCTATAGTCGCTAGATTCGCTATAATCGTAGGTAACGACCGCCTTAACCGCGTCTATAATAACCCGACTACTTCTAGCTAGAAGCGCTCCTACTCTATCGTATTTCGCCGATTATTAGTACTTAGCGCCTTCTCGGGTATATTTAGCTAGCTTCTCGAGTATAATATCGACTCTTCTATGCTATATATTAACTTACTATAAGTCTACTATCTCTAACCGTTTCGCTAGCTAGTAAAACTATTATATAACGTCGACGGTTTTACTAGCTAGCGAAATAGTCGGCGATTACTCTACTTTAACTATACTCTTACTAACTACCGTTTAGGTCTTAGAACTCTGTATCTACCTAGGACTTCTTCTAGACCTATACTAAGGGAAATGTTAATAACCCTAGTATTAGGGCGCGCCTAGATCGCCTTAAGTACCTAATTTAAGAGTTACCTAAGCTATACGCTTCGCTATAGCTCCTCTACCGATATGTTATCCTCGCCGACGAGAAGATAATCTTTTAGGTTAACGAGCCGCTAAATTATAAGGCTATCGAGCTCCTTCTCGACCTATATATAATCGATTATATCTCTATTTACGCTAGGATAACCTAAGCCGAGCGTAGCTCTACCGAGGATAACTATAACTATAATCCTAAGGTTAAGGTTATTATCCTCTCGTCTTATACTAGATCCGAGGCGGCTAATCTATAGTATAGCGGATACGTCTAACTCGTCTTAGATATCGTCGGCTTTACCTAGAAGGCTTAGTAGACGGGTCGCTCCTCTCGCGTTAGGTAGACTTACCTAGTTATCGTATACGACCTTAGCTTAGACGATATAATCGACTATATACTATAGTACGATTACTATACTCGATTCTTTAACTAGCTTATAGTAACCGTTACCCCCGACCTAAACGTAGTTTAAAAGGAAGTATATCGTCTATTAACTACTATAATCGTAGCCGACTCTACTACCTAGTAAGACGAAGATACGTTTACCGTAGAGGCGGCTTATCGCGTAAAGTAGGGTATAGCGGATATCTATATACGAACTATATATAGTATTCGATCTAGTCGCCGCGACCCTATATAGAAGGAGTATCGTACGCCGGTAATAAAATACGTTCTTTCTATTAAGGCAATCTAGCGCCTATCTTATAGTAGACTTAAGGCTAAGTAGACGGCTTATACCCTCGATACTATAATAGCCGTCCCGACTCCCGCTTCTAACTATTCTACGCGAGATCTAGATAATTACGACGATCCTAATATTAAAGCTAAGCCCGAGATTACGCCTCTTAACTTTCGCGCCTAGTTATATATATACTATATAGATTAGGTCGAGTTTATCTCTCTCGAGATAATATATCGATACCTTTACGATATATCTTACTAGGCTATCGATACTAGCGACTATAATCTAGATATTATTCTATATTAGTATAGTAAGTATCGTCGTCGTATCGCTAACTACTTTGCTATTTAGTAAAATAGTTAGCGTTTCGGTATTTATATAATTGCTAATTCCCCTTATAGTATACCTCGAAGACGTTATAGCGCGAAACTACTAGCGCTACTCTATACTATTTAGGTAGGTAGTAGCTAAGCTTAAGATCCTATTAAATAGTCGGACTAAATTCGAATATCTTATATTCCTAG
This sequence comes from Pseudocercospora fijiensis CIRAD86, assembly GCF_000340215.1. NCBI lineage: Eukaryota > Fungi > Ascomycota > Dothideomycetes > Mycosphaerellales > Mycosphaerellaceae > Pseudocercospora > Pseudocercospora fijiensis. The sequence continues at coordinate 119,877 of NW_006921534.1, read as the reverse complement.
CCCCTATCGAGCCTAAAATAGCCGATTCTAACGATCCTAATTCTATCCCGGTTATTAGCCCTAATAATTAGTTCGGCGACCTTATATACGACCTCGAGTAAGACGATACTATCCTACTTAGAGAAATCTAATAACCGGTAATAATAATCGACGATAGCGAATCTAACTATAGCTTCGACGATAGCTAATCCGATTACGCTAACGACCCGACTAGTCCGGCTAATACGGATATTAATCGACCTAATAGTAAGGCTAATACTCCCTATCTATCGGATAGTAAGGTATCCGCTTAGCCCCTATCTAAGGCTCGATCTAAGGGTAAGGGGAGACTCTATATTAAAGGCCTAAAGTTTTCGCTATCTACTACTATCGTTACTAAGAATAGCGACGATAGTAACGATAATAGTAATAACGACGACGCTATTATACGCTATATCGATAGAGCTCGATAGAAGTAAGCTTAATAGAAGCGACTATTATCCGCTCCTACTAGTACCGAGGACGTCGATAACGACGACGAGTTAGCTATAAACCGGCGCTCGAGTTCTAAACTATCTTCCGCCCCCGACTATCTATAAGATCTAGACTTGCCTCTAGGCGGTATTACTAGCCCTTAGACGGATATCTAGTCTCTAACTCGGCCTCGTAAGCGTAAGCTTAGCCTTAGCCGTAATTTATTAGGTAAGCGTTATAGCGCGAAGCGTACCCGATATATACTAAAGCGCCTATAATCGTACGCCTAGCTATTAGCTTCCTCTACTATCGCTAGCTAGCTATTAATAGAGGATAAGCGCGCTACCCTATACCTAAAGATTAACGACGCCCTCGGTATACTCCGCTTATATAAACTTAGTAACGCCGGTACGGCTATCGGTCTTATATTCGAAGCTAAGACTAGGAAGTCGACTAAAATCGAATAGCTAAATACCTATCTTCTCGGCGGTCTAGTTACTAGGCTATAGGATCGATAGGCTCCGCTTCGTAAGATACCGAATATAGAGGGTAAGATCGACGCTATATTAGTATTAATCTAGGCGTACTTAGATACTATAAGGGTTAGTAGCTAAGTAGTAAGAATATATACGAAACTTTAAACTAAACTAAAGGGAGCACTAAATTAATATAGCTGCTATCTATATAAGACGAACTGCGAAGAAAGGAAGAAAGGTGCCTTAGAGGGAGAGCCCCTTCCTTAGTATTCCGCCCTACGGCCGTCTAGCGCGTCCGACGCGTAAGCGTAAGCACGTATATCCGCTATCTCGTAGTACCTTTGTTTCCTAGCTAACTTGCGTAGCGCGCGTATACGAACTCGTTTAACCGCTCTTAAGTAAATATGTTTCTCCTAGCTCTTCCCTACCTTCCGGTTCCTTCCTACTACTCGGATCTATCCTACGGCTCTATATATCTCGCTTACTATCGTCCGTATATACGTACGCGTAGTTTAGTGCAGTCCTATCGTTCGTATATTAATATATAACGTATTGTTCTACTATATGCGGCCTCTACGGGAGTCCCTAAGATATTACGTTATACGGCTAAGTAGGCGGCTAACTAGGCGACCTAGGCGACCCGGGCGTACTAGGCGTACTAGGCGTACTAGGCGTACTAGGCGACTTAGGCTAACTAGGCGACCTACTTCGCTAGGGGCCTCTACTACTAAGGCAACTTAAATCCGATATTACTTTATAGTATAGCGGCTAGCTTATAGGACTTGTCGGTGCTTTCTAGGCAGCTACTATAATAGTAGCCCTCCCCTCGTTCTACGCGGAGTTCCTACGACGCTAAAGGAGGTCCGTATACAATAGGTACTAGTATTCTTGTCCTAGTTCGGGTCGGAGATCTTAATCTAAATTCTATTTATACGCTTCTCGGAGAAAATGTTCCGGGATAGCTCCTTCTATTGTCGTATAGTCGGTGTAGTCTCGTAGGAATTCCTCGATTACTTCGCGGGCGAAGATAATATAGCGTAGAGGTTCCTAGGTCGTATCCTCGTCTAAGTACCCCTCCTATTATACCTCTCCCTACGGCCTAGGAGGATTAAGATTTCCGAAATTTGTATTACTAAAGCTCTATCCGATAATCGCCCGTACTATGCCTAAGGCAGATTCCGGCTCGTTTTCGGCCTAATCGGTAGCCTCGGTAGCTTCTAGTATCGGCGGGATGTCTTCGGGGTCCGCGATTTCTCCGGCGGTTCTTAGATTAATAACGTGTTTAACCGGGTAAATATTAAGATTTTCTAGGAGATCTAGTTCGTATACGTATATACCGACTTTCTTTACAATCCGGAAGGGTCCTAGATTTTTCTAGTCGAGCTTTTTCGAAGGTCGGTTAGTTCTAATATATCGTAAGTCGAGGTAGACGTAATCTCCGACCTAGTAATCTAGCGCGGCGCGTCTACGCTAATTAGTATAGTGCTCGTATACTTCTTAGGCATATCTTATCTCGTCCTAGAGCTCTTAGTAGGTCTAGGCTATTTAAAGAGCGAAGGCATCGGCGTCTCTTTCCGGATCGTTTACCGGGGGCTCTAGTTCGATCTCTATTAGTTCTATACCGGTTTAGGGGTAAAATCTAGTAGAGGCGTAGAACGGCGTAGTCTAAGTTGTAGCCGACTCCTAATTGTTAATAGCAAATTCAATAGAAGGCGTTAATCTTAGCTAGTCGTTTTAGTAGTAATTGTAGAAGCACCTAATAATTTACTCGATCTGCGCGTTAGCCCGTTCGGTTTGCCCGTCGGTTTACGGGTAGTAAGCCGTTAAAAGGCGCGCTTGAATTTTCAATCGTTCGTAGAGGCGCTTCTAGAAACGGGCAACGAAATTCGGGCCGCGATTAGATACAATTAATTTAGGTAGGCCTATATCTTTCTATACGTCCCGGTAGAAGACCTAAGCCGTATTCTTTACGGTTAGGCTGCGGGCATTTAATACCTTCTTACGTTTCGTAAGGCGGCAAACTACGACTAGTATGTTTTAAAACTAGAGGCCGTTAAAGTCGGATCCTTTCGGTAGGCCTATAATAAAATCTATTAAAATGTATTGCTATAGTCGTAGAGGGACTTTAAGAGGTTTTAGTAGCCCTTACGGCTTACGCGTATCTGCTTTCGCCCTGCGGTATACTACGTAGTTCTTAACGAATCGGTCGATATCTCGGTATAGATTAGGCTAGTAGTACTACTTCCGGAGCTAAGACAATATCTTAGCTCGACCGGGATATACTATTCCGAGAGGGTTGTAAGCGGAACGTATAATCTAGTCGCGTAAATCTTCGAAATCCGGGACGTAGAGGGCATTTCTAAATGTTATATAGGGTACTCGTAGTAGGGTTCTACGGAGCTCGTACTCCGAGAGAGAAACGTTCTCGTATAACCGCTCCTTGTTCTATAAAGCTTAAATTAGACCTTTAGTAAAAGCGTCTTCGGCGTATACTATCGTAAGCTACTATTCGAGCTAGGTAGGTTCGAGGAGGTCCTATACTTCCTCTTCGCTTTCCTAGTCGCTATCTAAGCTTTCTAAACTCGTATCTTCGTCGTCCGAGCTATCGTCGTCTCCGAGAAAGGCAGGAGCGGCTATTAGTATAAAGGATGCTACGAGAGGCTCTAGGCCGGTAAAGTCGTCTCCGAGGAGCTCGTATAGTTCCTAGCTAAGGTTGTATTCCTTAAGGATAGACTGTTCTTTACGCTACGGACCTCGATCTAAAGGCGAGTCTCCGTTATACCTCGTAAGTACGTCGGCCTATAAGTTTGCTTTACCGGGCGTATACTAAATAACGAAGTTAAACCGGGAAAGAAACTTACTCTAGCGTACCTACCTATAGCTAAGGATTTTGCTCTTAAGAAAGTAGATAAGGTTCTTATAATCCGAGCTAACCTAGATCGGTAACTTAGAACCTTTAAGTTCCGGACGCTATTCTTCGAAAGCCTTAACGATTGCGAGGAGCTCCTTATCGTAGATATCGTAATTGTACTCCGCGGAGGACATTTTCTTAGAGAGGTAGGCTATAGGCAGCTACGTATCTTCCGGGGTCGTTCGTTAAAGGAGAACGGCGCTAGTTATACCGTCGGAAGTATCGGTTTCTAGGCGCGTTTCTTTATCGAAGTCGAAGTACTATAGGATCGGTACGGTCGTAAAACTTTACCGTAACTAGTCGAAGGCTTCTTAATAGGCCGGTAACTATTCAAATTTAACGTCTTTCCGCGTAAGTGCCGTAAGTAGACGGGCGATTCCGCTAAAATTCCGTATAAATCTCCGGTAGAAGTTAGCAAAACCGAGGAAGCCCTAGACTTCTTTTACGTTTCGTAGTACCCCCTAGTTTAGAACGGCTTCGATCTTGCCGGGATCTATTCGAATACCTTCTAAAGAGACAATAAGGCCGAGGAATTTTACCTCTTACTTATAGAATTCGCACTTGTCGATGTCGATATATAGTCTAGCTTCTACGAGTTTCTTAAGTACCTTTTCGATATATTCGTAGTATTCCGCTTTCGTTTTGCTATAAATTAGGATATTGTCTATATACGCCGAGACGAAGGCGTCTAGGAATTCTTTAAGCGTATCGTTAATATATAATTAGAACGTACTAGGTCCGTTATAGAGCCCGAACGGCAAGACTAGGTATTCAAAAAGGCCGTAACGGATTCGGAAGGCTATTAACTATTCGTCTCCCTCGGCGATATAGATTGCGTTAAAGGCGGCGATTACGTCGAGCTTAGTAAACTAGCGAGCCTTCGAAAGGCGTTCGAGCGTTTCGTTTATAAGAGGGATTAGGTAGCGGTTCTTTTTTGTTAACGCGTTAAGGCCCCGGTAGTCTACGTAGAAACGGAGACCTCTGCCGGGTTTCCGGGCAAATATAACTAGTGCGGCTGCTTCGGAGGAACTAGGGCGGATAAAGCCCTTTTATAGGTTGTCTTCTAGGTATTTCTTTAGTACGAGGAGCTTATCTCGAGACATCGAGTAGAGAGGGCCGTATAGCGGCGGCTTGCCGTCGATTAGCTCGATTTTGTAGTCGATACCTAGCCGGTACGGTAGCAGAATGTCGGCGTTCTTCTTCGAAAACTAGTAGAGTCGGTACTAATACTCCTTCGGTAGTTTCGTTCTTAGATCCGTTAGTTCTTCGTCGAACTTTCGGATAGCCTTCTCGATATCCTATATTATTATAGCGAAGATCTAAGTGCGTTTATCGCGGGTAAGACGCGAGAAGGTAGCCGCGCTAATAGCGAATATAGTACGATCTCGGAGAGTATCGGAGGTAGAACTAGATTCGTTAAAGTAGTACTTAGCGCAATGCTTGCTCGTAAAGGATAGAGATTCGGAGGCCTAGTCGATAACCGGGTTATACTTTTTAAGCTAAGGAAGACTAAGAATAACGGGATAAGTCTTCGGGAGTTTCGTAAGGAAAAACATAATATATTCGGTATACGGGCCGATAGTAATAGATAAGTAGTAGATCTAGGTTACCTTACCGGCGGCCGCGGTCGTACCGTTAAACATTTCTAACTCCCGAGCGTACGTAAGGTCTTAGAACGTTAAGCCGAGCTCTCTCGTATAGTCGTAATCTATAAACGAGTAGCCGGTTGCGCCGTTATTAATAAGAGCTATAGTTTTTAATAATTTCTTTTAATTTCCTATTAACGTTTCTACTACGAAAGGCTAGCAGACTAACTCTTTCTCTATAGCCGAGCTAGAGAAAGGGAAGGTAGTAGTAGATACTCTTAGTTTTAGAACGAATAAACCTTATAAGCGACTATATACAAGGTTTAAGCTTTTCCCTAGCCGCTCGGAGTAGCGCTAGCCGGTAAAGGCGTATCTAGAATTATAACATTCGCGGCGGCGACTCGCTATATCGTTAGCGTATTTAGCCGGCCGACGAGAGACAGGCAGAGGCGAGCAATATATCCTTTTACTCCGTAGTAGATATATTCTCCTACTATACGGCGACGCTACTTCTCTTCTTCCGAAAGCTTACTATTTACTAGGGGTGCGCGTAGACGGGCGCCGAGCGAGGTAGCGCTTAAATCTATCGGATCGGCAGTAGGCTAGGCGCCTAGCGGTATTAGGGCTATAGCCGGAGCTAGTACTAAAGCCGGCGTCTAAGCTATCTATAACTTCGACGGTAGCGTAGCGAACGGCGACGTAAAGCGACCGGTATTCGTACGGGCGCCTCCGCGGTTAGCGATAATTTTCGCGAAGTTTCGAGTCGTATTATCGATACGCGTAAGCAAGGCGTACAGTTCGGTAATGTTTAGATTCTCCGTATCCTTATCGCGGACTTATAGTATTATTTCTTCGCTAAGGCCGCGTACTAAGATCTACTTAGCGACGTCCGGGGGGTATTCGGCGTATCTAATCTCGTATTAGAAGGCGGTATAGTACTCTTAGTAGGTCTTGTTTGCTTGCTTAAGTTTATCTAAGTTTAGGCGTATAGTTTGCTTATAGTCGGGGTCGCCGAAACTAGCGTCGAGGGCCTTCTAGATAGTAGCCGTTATAGTTGTTTCTATATTTTCTAAGAGGCTACGGTAGGAATCGAGGGCGGAGCTACTAAGTAGAGAAAATATAAATCCGGTCTTTAAAGCTTTAGTCGGATAGTAGTCGGCGTTAGCGAGAAAGCGGATCTTAACCTATATCTTAAATTCTTTATATACTTTACGCTTGCCGGTAAAGCGTTCGGGGTCGCTTAGCTTCTTACTCTTATTCGAAGTAGGTATAAATAGGTAAGAAGCGGGTACCGCGGCGCCTAGGCGAGTAGAGGCGAGCTACGACTAGAGGCGGCCTACCTCGTCTTCTTTTTCCGCGATAGAAGCATTCGCGTCGCTAAGAGCTGTACTAAGGCTAGTACGGGAGACCGAGAGGAAACGAGTAGCATCTTTGTAAGCCTTAAGTAGGTTAACGAGCAGTTCCAGGTCGGTAGCGTAGGCGTAATCTAGCTATTCGCGCGTAGCGGGGATTTTATTCTATACTAAGCTAGAAAAATTAGGTACTTCGTTAGGTCTTGTATTTTAAATCTATTCGTCGGGCGTATCTATCTTAATAGAGGCGTTTTTTAAGGCAGTTCGTAATGTAAGGGTTAGTAGCTAAGCAGTAAGAATGTATACGAAACTTTAAACTAAACTAAAGGGAGTACTACGTTATAGAAACTTTTTTACCGATCGCGACGATCCTATCGATAGGATCGCTTAGGATCCTTAGGATCCTTAGGATCCTTAGGATCCTTAGGATCGTATGTTAAAGATCTTGTCTAACAGGATCGTCGCGATCTAGAAATTCTAGCAAATCTGTTCGTATTAAGAATTTTGTTTTTTACCGTCCGACTCGTATATCGAGTCGGGCTCGAGTCGTCGCATGTACTAGTACTAGCATTTGAATTACATTTTCTATCGGATCTGTATATTATACGATAGTTGCTTCTACTAACATCTAACGTTTATATATATACTCGGGTAACTACTAGCATTTGCATACGTCTACTACGTATACTAAGTTAGTACCGACTTAGCGACCGACTCGTATAGTATTAATAGATTTCGTTATGTTGTATAGGGCATCTATTTATTACGGTTAATAAGAATGTATTCTATTCGTCCTCTACGGCTATATTAAAGCGATATACCTCTACCTTCTTTCGTTTGTTTCCTTTTAACTTCTTCTTCTCTTTTACTATATATCTCCTAATTCTTCGATCCTACGTCTCCTCGTTAAATACTATCTCCTTAACTTTGCCGCCGTCCGCCTCTATATCCGCCTACTATATCTACTCCCCCTCTTCTAGCCCTAATATATCCCTAACGCGATTACTTACCGCTGCGAATAAAGTCTTATCTGTTATATAAGACTAGTCGGAATACCTACTATTCTTATAGTAATTAGCGCGCAATCCTTCCCTGTTACTATTACCGCGGTATATCTATACCTTTAGTATTAATTGTCTTCGGTTCTATTATATTCTATTGTCTCGGTTATACTTGTGCCGTTGCCTCCCCGTACCGAAGTAAACGGATTAATAGCCCCCGTCGGCTCCTAATCTATCGCTTAGAAACTGCTCTATAGTATAGGCAGTCTAATATCGTTTTTCTTAGGTAGGGCCTCCGCCTCCGCTAACCTATCTATCGCATTGTCGCCGGCTTTGAGTTATTTACTTAATTATTACCCGGTAGACGCTTTAGGACCTGTCGATTATATTAGTAGGTAAGAGAAACACGGCGCTCGCAGACTACTCTTACTATAGCGCTCGATCGATCCGCCTTTATCGTCGGAATCTAAAACGACGTCGATTGCTATAAGTGTATCGATATCGTTACGTACGCTCTCGAAGTTATTTATTAATAATTTAGGGGTATCCTATACTCTATCTATATACCGTACGTATATCTTCTACGCTTTCGATAACTAAAGGTTACGAGTAGCTTAATCCGTCGCATTCTACGTAGTTATCCGATCTAGGAACGGCTAGTATATTAACTTATAATCTAGGGCTAGCTAGATCGCTTTACCTCTGACTTTAGTTAAATACGACTCTATCGACTATCCGGTTAGTATTCTACCGAGTACCGTAGCGGTAGACAATATTATAAAAGGGGTGACTTTGTAGTAGTACTGTTTAATATGTGTCTTCTAGCCTCGCCGATCCTGCCGGAGTAGTATACCCGCTAGACATTTGTATATAAGCTTACTAAGGTCGCGCGTAGCATATATCGACCGTTAGCTATTATCTAGTAACTATGCTATTTTAGAGAGGGTCTTACTAGTTTCTCGTCGTAGCACTCGAAGATTTAGTTGTCGAGCATCCTCTTAGCGTATACTATCCTTTTTAGAGTGTCGGTTATTACGATCGGTGCTTAGTTTGTTAAGGTTAATCGGATATAGGTATTAATATAGCCTCGCTCCTTTCGTATAGCTTCTCGCAACTATTCTAATATTAGTCTCGATGCTGTTATATCGGGATCTCTACCGACTGCTTAGACTACGTCTCTCGACGGTATATAGCTACCCGGCTATAGCACTATTGTACGTAAAGCTAGTAATCGATCGTAGTTTTTACTATATACCTCCTTAATTGTTTCGTCTACCTATACTAGGGTTTAGGTAGTAGGAAACATCGTCTTATATCCTTAGGCCCTAGTTAACGTAATAGCGAATAGTTTACGACGCGTCTCGTTATACAAGATTTGCTCCCTTGCTTCGAGTAAGCCCTTCTTTCGATTCAAACGTTCTTTACTAGAAGTCGTTAAGCCTTTGTCTCGCTTCTTACGTCGTTTTAATAGCTTTATATCGTCGCTCTAATCCGCCTTATCGTCGCCGTACTTCTGTTTTAGCCTTGCCGGATCTTTGCTATTCTTGCCCTTATACTAGTTACGTTAGTCCTCTATTACCGTGCTCTAGCGTACGTTACCTTTATGAATTTCGATCTAATGCTAGTCGCTATATATAAACGAGTATCCTCCCCGTTTTCTTCTTCGAATCTAGTATCCCTATCCGACTCTGTCGAGTTAGATAACGACTTAGTTCTATATTTATCTTCTTTATAGTTGCGACCTATCCTAAGTGTACTATAACGAGTAGTAGTATTATTGCGAATCTAACGTAGTATGCATTAGACTATACGCGTCTTCGTGCTTGTTTACTCTACGAAAAGGGGGGCATTAAATTGCGGTTTTATCTTCTGCTCCTATATAGACTGCCCGAGTCGCTGTCTATAATCGCTTATTAGTCCTGTCGGATATGCCCCGCTAACGCTAAAGTATAATCGTAGCTTATAGACTATTCGCTATTTTCGTACCTTGTCGACGCTAGCCTAATTCGGTCGCGAGTCGGATTCGGGAACTATTAATCTAGCGCTATTATTAGTCTAGCGGTAATTATTATAGTCTATGCCGACGGCATATAGTAACACTATCGATATTGCACTAAAGCAATCGGCGTATTTAGACTATTTATTCCTCGCTCGGTCGCTACTACGGTATATATAGATATATGTTCTTTATCGGTAAATTAATCGGCGTTAGCTAATCCGCTAGGTCGAATATATATCTTCGAAGCCGCCTCGCAATATTACGGGTTAGTTAGAACTATCTCTATCGACGTGTTTAGCTAATTCGAGGTTAATAATACCGTAGAGGCCCTATACTCGATAGATACAATTCTAACTAGATTAGCTAGATGTATGCAATCTACCCTAGCACGACGACTGCTAGTCGTAGCCGATTTAGCCTTTCCTTAACTATCGGGCTACCCCGAGTCCGCTATCGCTATAGCGCGATTAGGGTGCTTAAATATAGGCCGAGATTAAATAGATAAAGGAAGAGATCGCGGCGCTTAAGACTACTATACGTAATATGCTTACTATATATTAGCATATGTCTAAGATCAAAGCGTAGTGCTTATCGTAGTCGGGGTATCTTGCCTTCCGTTTAATAAATAGATTAGTGCCTATTACTATTAGAGTAGGACTTCTATATCGGACTTAGTAAAATTAATTATTTATCTCGCTTTTCTGCGTTTACATTTACGCTCGTTCTGCCTCCTTAATTTGCCTATAGATTGCAAATCGCAGCTATAGGCCTCTGCCTAATATATCGGATAGACTAGCCCTCTACTATCGCTCGTTGTTAATTCGAACGTGTCTATATTAGTCGCTTATCTAATGCAAGGCGTCGACGCCGGCTTCGAAACTACAATCTACCCGTAGTATCTTAACTAATCGTTCGAGGTCTATGTTATCGACTCCTACTAACGCGCGGCCTCTAACTATAGGCTAGCGATAATCGAGTTTATATAGTCGATATATAGGTTTTACCTTCCTATTCTGCTCTTATACTATAACTATGCTCTACTATATATTATTTAGCACGCGGTACGGCGGCACCGCTCTAGATCCTTCTAGTGTCGCTAGTTTAGTATCCGTAGATATAGCAATTTCCGCGTAATCGCTAGTATCGCCGACTCTACGCGTTGTTATACGCACTGTTTTTCGTCTCGTCCGTCGGCGATAATTAGAACAAATCTTGTATACTAGGCACCTAAACGTAGTCTGTCCCTCTACTATACGGATCTGCTTTACTACCTTAGGGAACTCTTCTTCGTATTTCTCGTCTATTAATACTAGGTCGTATAGGTAACCTTGCGTCCTTCGGCGTTCTAGCAATAATAGTAATCGAAACGTGCTACTAATCTAACTAGACTCCTAAATTGACCTCTCGACGCTAGCGTAAAATACATAGTATATCGACGGCGATAGGCTAAGGCCGCGGGTAATACCGCCTATTAAATATTAATCGCGAGGTAGTTAAGTACGTAGCATTCTCGAAGGCGGTAGTTGTATATATAGCGTAGTAGAAAGTCGACGTTAGTTAGTAGTAGAAACTAGAACTACTCTAGTCGCGGGGTTTGCTAATACCGACTCGGGCCCTAATTCGGTATCGAATCGGGTACTAAGCCTACTAGGCAACTTCTATATCCTCTATTACTAACTTCGGTAGCGGGTTCGGCAAATTACGTTATCTATTATCTCGCTTCTTAACCTTACGCCTAGTGTATTATATTGCCGCGGATTTATATACGGTCGTTTATTCGGCCTCCTACGTAGACTACTACTCTAGTATACGATCTATAGAATATTTCGATCGTTTTATGCCTTTGTTTACTACTCGTTATAGCTAAATACATACCTTTTCGCCGCCGATAGAGTTAGTAGCATCTATAGAAAACATGCTATCTTAATCGTTAGCTCGAACTATCTATATGCCCTGCTCTCGGGTCCTAAGACTAACCGCCTTACTAGCCTATACCCTCGTACTATAGCGGGTCTAGTCTACCCGCTATCGTATAATAATTGTTAGTTACTATAAGGACATAGATCGGTCAATTTAGCTACATTGCGTAGCTTATAAGCACTCGCGTCTCGCGCCGGCGATCGTAGTCGCAACTCTGCTATAAATAGGCTTATATTTACTTTACTAACTTTCGATTACTTATTACGTAGTACTATATTTACTACGACTTGTTAGTCCTATATCTAGAACTGTCTATCGTATAGGGGTTTATACTATAACGATTATCTATAGCCTTATTACTTCGGTTACTAGTTGCGTAACTAAACTATTACATACTTAAGCGCTAGATGCCTTACTTCGTCGATTTATTAGTTAGTTAGGCCCGACTCGCTAACCGACCCGGTTACGAGGTAGGCATTTAAGGTCGTTACCTTTCCTTATTACTACCTTCTTCAACATTTACTATTAACTCGTACTAATACACCTGTTCTATGCATATACACCCCCTTACCCTCCCTATCGTACGTATAGTATATTATTTCCTTCGCTAATGCCCTATTCTAACTCGTATATAGGCCGTACTATATAACTTAGCCGTCGTGCTCGACTAGCGTTAAGCTAGTATATATAGACACTCGTTATATAACGCAACTCTAACGGCTCGCGTTAGGGTCGGCGGGTATAAGTAGCTCTCCGCTCCTATTCTTACCTCCGCCGACCCTAACGTATAGCGAATTTTACTAACTCTATTAGTTTATCTACTACTCTCGGATAGTGTACGTCGTTATCGATCTATAGTCCCTAACCTCTGTTATATAAGTATTACTAATTAGTATAACCTGTTATATACTAATGCTATATACTAGTTACAAACTCGTCGCCTACTGCCTTTACCGAGATAGTAGTCTCTACGAATGTCGAGGACTAGCTAAAGGACAACGAGCTACTAATTAAAGCCTTAAATAGCGGCAAAGACGTCCCTAAACATATTATACTAAACCTGTATAGCATCGACAAGCCTCTTCTTACGTTAGTAATAAAAAGGCTCCTTCTATATCTAGAGAAACATTTTTTATTTAACTAGTTAAAGGGGAAGTAGAGTCGCTAGCCCGTTAAGGGGCATTATAAGGAGGAGAAAGCTATAGTATACGCTATTGCTAGCAACCTCAACTATCCTACTAAACCTAGACGTACGCTATTGATGCCCGAATAGTACTTTAAAGATCCTAAACAGGCTCCGAAGTAGTACGTTAGGGGAATGCTTCCGTAGGACAATGCAAATAGTCCGAATAATGAAATTTAGAGGTCTATAGTCTACTTAGTATGCTGCCTTATATAGAAGGTTATAAGGGACAAGTTTACCCTACCGGCCGGTAATAATACTAAAGAGGAAGACGTATCCGAGAGCGAGACTAATAGATCCCGACAAACTACGCCCTCTATACCTAAGCGTAGAGCAAGTTCTGCCTCTGCTAGTAAGACTAGTAGAGCCGGTCGGGTATTTAAGAGAATAACGCTAGGAGATTCGCACGGTAGTAAGGATACTAATCTAGTAATGTCCGACGCGCTACGCCCTATTAAGCCGGACCGGGCTAAGATTACGTTATAGTTTAGTATTATCGACTAGCGGTTACCTTTAACGGTAGACTACGACGTATTTAGCCTAAATTAGTCTATCCTATAATCGAAGACTTCTAATAATATTAGTATAAAGGATTTGTTGCGGCTCTAGCTCGTACGAGAGTTATTACTATCGCCCGAATAGTAGAAGTACGAATTCTTCGTAGTAATCGATCTAGCTCGCGGCCCTAAAGGTCTTTCTAAATGTAAGACTAATCCGATATTCTACTCCCTAGCTATAGAGATATATAATAGCTTAGATACTAGGATTTCTACTAGACTCGATTTCCTCGTCGGCAAAAATATAACGGACTATACTAGGATACCTTCTATATATCGTCGACCGTCCCTACTTAAGGCTTCTAGAACTATCGACCTAGCTTAGTACGGTACTTCTATAGCCGGTAATCCTGCCGAAATCAATATCGGTTAGGGTCCGTAGTCGCCTACGAAATCGGCTATTAAGTAAGCTAAGGACGACCGACTCGCTCGTAAGGATCGCGCCGATCGCGAGCGCTATAAACAGCTTATCGCGGATAGATTCTAGAAGATATATAAAGAGTAGGAGGTAGCTCGGCAGGTAGCCGCGCGAAAAGCTATAGCCGACGTCGCCGCGGATATAATAGCGATTTAGTAGGCTATCGATAAGGCAGTTAAGGAGGTGCTCCGCGACAACGGTTATAATAGGAACACTACTTTACTTCTAGTCGCCCTCGACGATTCGGTTTAAACGGCCGTCCGTTCCGTATAGCCCGATACGATAGAGTATACGGTAAAGACCTATATTGCTTCTACTCTACCTAAGATATAGCACGCTTCAAATAGACTAGTACTATCCCTAGTACAACCTCCGGCGTAGACAAATGCTAGTAATAATGCTAAGGATAATAGAAAAATTAATCCGAGTAAAGCCGATAATACTAATAGTAAGAAGGCCGGAGATATAATCGACTCGAAGCGAGATCGAATTCGCTAGAAATAGATCGAGTCGTTACCGAGTTAGATCGTATCGCTACTAGATCCGAATAAGCCTAAACTCGCCGTACGACTACCGGGCACGCAAGCAGAAGTCTAAGCCGACCCTCTACCGATCTAGACGTTAGTAAATTTTGTCGATTAGATCTCGTCGGCGATACCTAGCTAGTCGATAGATTTAGATATAGAAACCGACGTCGAGAAGCAGTTATCTAGTAACGTATACTCCTATCTCGACGCTAAGAACTTTAAGTTAATATACGATTTTAGACTACTCGATCCCTCTTAGACTTCGCCGCGTATAGGCGTTATTCCGCCTAATTAGAGATCGACTCGTCCGTTAAAGTCTTACTAATTCTATACAATTACCTAGACGCTTCTAGCTTCCGTTGCTAGCGCGGACTTCTATATCGGTGGTATAGACGTAGGTATAGGCAAGACGGTATATACGTTAGGGTACGTCGCTATAACCTCGATATAGTAGAGGGTATAGAGTAATAACAGGCTATTAACTACTAACGCCTATCCCTTTCGGCTATCTAATTCGTCGGTTAACCTAGGACTTCGGCTAAATAAGAAAATTGCGTTCGATCTGTAGGTATTAGCTAGCGGTGCAAAGCCGGTTATCCGCCCTAGCGTTTACGTTATCTGTGTTCCGAAGTAGCTAGCCGAAAACTAGATATATAAGATCGACAACTTTATGCCCCCCGGAGCTATGTTCGTATGTTTTATAAAAGACTCTAGTAAGCTAACGAAAGATAAGAGACGTAACAGAACTAGTCCGTAGAACTATAACTAGGTCGTATATATCGAGGACGTTCTTTATCTCGATTATATAGCGCTCCCGACTCGGCTAGAACTAGAATAGGTGTTCGGTACAAAGGTTATAGATAAGTAGTAGTTTAAAAAAGGCGTCCCGGTGCGCTTATTGCTTAAATACGAGGATATAGAAGTACCCCCTTATTTATAGTACTATAAATGGATCGTCCTTACTATCTCGACTATAATATCTAACGTACTAGATTTTATAACGTACGAACGAGCTAAGAAATAGAAGTCCTAGACACGGTCGGAGAAATCTAATTCGAAACCGCCGCTACTTCGTATACTAGCTGCGACTATTATCGTCGACGAGTTTTATATTACTAAGACATATAGCGCTAAAGAGTAGACTGCCGTCGCTAGTCTTATAGGCTATCCTTTCGTTCTCGGCCTAAGTAGCACCCTCTTTAGTAAACTATCTAATTTAGCTATTATCGCAACTGCCTTAGTATAGAGATACGTTAATACCTACGATATAAAGGGGTACCTCTGCCCTGTTTAGTCGCCTTCTATAGTACGGTTTGATTTCGTCGACTAATCGCTATCGACTAAAGAGACGCGCGATATAGAACGTAACTTCTAGTTTAGCGACAATAGTAATATCTCTAACTCGGCTAGGCATATTAGCAATTAGGTTTCTAAGTACTTACAATCCGAATACTCTAACGCGATAGTAGGTCGAATAGAACCAAGTATTACGGATAAAGATACTCGGGCGCTAGACAAGTTTCGCCCTTAGTTACTAACGAAAATGGTTCGCCTTAAGAAGACGCTAATATAGCAACCTATACCTAATGCTCCGCGCGTACTAGCTATCGATTGTCTACTATATTCCTATTTTAATATCGGCTTGCAATTTAAATCTATAGAAGATCTAGTACTAAGCGAGTAGGTCGAAGAATAGAAGGCAGCGGAAGATACTAAATTTATATACATATCTAAGATAATACGGGTCTTTACTATGTTTCTATCGCTACTTCTCGTACTACGGGGGGGGCGATACGGACTTAATTAAGGAACTTAGTACTTTCACACTATAGGACATTAAAAACATGCTTCCTAGGATACGCGACTACGGTTTATTAGATCCCTACCTCTAGGACTATATACTAACACTGCATAACGAGCCGGTTATAGTATCGCTACGGTATATAATCCGAATTAAGCGTAGCAAGTAGCGCTAGTACGGGCATAGAAGTAAGATTGTGCTAGCTAGCTTTAAGCCGTAGAATGTCTTCGTTTTAGACTTAGTACGTATCTATCTGCCCCCCTATCTACTAAGTATATAAGACTAACATTTTTGTAGTATCTTTAGTAGCTAGCTATATAGAAAAAAGACTCCGAGTATTACGATAACATCCTAAGTACTAGTAATATAGTATATAGAATCCTTATCGATACTTAGAGTAGCTAGACCGATACTACTAGGGCCGACCTTATTAAAGAGTTCGTATCTACGAGGAACAAGGTAGATAGATACAGCGACGAGAAGTAGCTTATAGTAGTATATACAAGCTAGATTATAACTAGTATAAACCTCCCCCCTATAGATACCGTTATTATTATCGACAACTACTAGACTCCGGAGGCTAACATTTAAATAGGTAGAAGAGTATCTCGCGCGGCCGGCGTTTAGAGGGTAGATTTTACGGAGTCGTACCGATTTGTAATAGTATCGGTTGTAATTATATAGGCAGTATAGGTTATAAGTAGACAGGTACGAGCTTAGGATATATAACAATCGCTCGGCTTCGAGAAGGAAAAAAAGAGGAAAAAGGGTAAAGTATAATAGGATATAGCTATAGCGTACGTCGGCGCTAGTATTGCGAGCGGGGGAAGTAGTATACAGAGTCGACGTCGATATAGCAGATACGCTATAAAATGTTAATATAAGCAAAGCAAGCCTAACGTTGTATTTATCCGCGCCTAATGTTAATAACTACTACTATAGGTACAAATTAGCGATACGACTCGATAACCGACTTAGGGTACGAGTCGGCAAGCCTATATATTAGGAAGCGACTTAGACTACCGCTCTACCCTTCAAATTAGCGATACGACTCGACAACCGACTAGCTATCCGACTTAGTCCGGCTTAGGTTACTAATCGGCAAACCGACGTATTAGGAAGCTACCTAACCTACCGCCCTACCCTTCCTATCCCCTCTTACTATACATCTGTATAGTATATTTCCCTATGTTCCGTTACTACCTTCTTTACGCATCGAGTATAATATTATTATATGCCTATTGTTTTCGTAATAGAAACGCAACCTTTTTACGCAATTGCTCTAACTCTAGTACTAACCGCTCTACCTCGTCTTGCAGTTCTTTATTCGTCTTCTATCGTATAAATAGCGGCGGTCTATTCTTACGGATATATAGCGCTACCCTACCCGAGATTCGAATACTTCGTTTAATCTATCTAACCGGGTCCTCTACGTTAGGAAAGGCTAACTAGCTACTACGTTTATCGACTCGATTAAGTACTAACGACTTAACCGCGTACTACGATTCTTAACTATCCTTTACCTTATCTATATTATCGAAGTTCCCTATCGTTCTAGTATTAAGTAGAATATACATAGTATAGACCCTAGGCTAGGAAATCGAATATAGTCGACTAGGTTACGTAGTATAGGCGATCGGTTAAACAACCCCGCAACCGTAGCTAGAGCGATTAGCAACTAGCGCGCTAGCTAGAACTATACTCGGCGCTACGACACTATTTACTATATAGCGCTACTATTATACGTGCGGAGCTAGACTATAGTTAGGGCAAAGGCGTAGACAAGGTTAACCTTAAGATAAGAACTACGCCGGCGATAAGGAGTATCGCGAGAAGGACGCTACGGCTACGGCTATCGCGGGCCTCTAGTAGAACAAGAAGCCAAACCCTATCTACTACTCGGCGCCGCTATTATACTACGGAGTAAGATTATAGCTAGGGCAAAGGCGTAGGTAAAGTTAAGCTCGAGACACGAACTACGGCTACGGCTATCGCGGGCCTCTAGTAGAACAAGAACCTAAACCCTATCTACTACGCGGCGCCGCTATTATACTACGCAGCTAGATTACAGCTAGGTTAAAGGCGGTAAGAGTATCGCGGGAGGACAACTAAGTCGCCTAACTACTCTCGGAGACTTTAGCAGAATAAGAAGCTAAACCCTATCTAATATAGAGCGCCGCTATTATACTACGGAGCTAGATTATAGCTAAGGTAAAGGTAGTAAGAGTATCGCGGAAGGACGACCGAGTCGCCTTACTTACTCTTAGAGTATCCTATAACTATACCTTTATTATTCTTGCTATATATTACTCCGACGTATACAAACTAGCGTAATACCGTTAGGTTAGATAATAAGGGACTGTTTGTTTGGCTAGAGGGCTATAAGGATACTTAGGGGTTCGAAAAAGTGCCCGAGAGCTTCCTCTTTCGAGCCTCTAAGCTTCCTTATAGCCCTCTAGCCGAATAAACGGTCCCTTATTATCTAACCTAACGGTATTACGCTAGGTTGTATGCGTCGGAGCAAAAGCCGTTCAGAGTTAAGGTTAGGCCTATTATCGGCTTCGCGAAGGCTACCGACAAGATCTAGGTTTAGCGTTTTAGTAATGCTAACTAGGTTAGATTCCGCCTTGCCGACTATAGTATCCCGAATACTACAACGCAATAGATTACTATAAATGATTACTTCCGTTAATACTACGGAATTACCCTTAGACACCTAGATCGTCTAGTACTTAACGTTAGTATACGCGCTAATCCCTAGTACCTACCTACCGAGCTATATACAATCCGTACTAATAAGCCTTATCGACGCCTACTTAGAGGCGACTAGACTTCTAAGATGCTTAAATTCGTAGCTATATTTCTAAACCTCGATGCTATGTCTATTACCGGAACTCCTAGTACTAGGCTTAGGAATAGTCCGCGGCTCTTCTATCTTACCGATCCTACCGGTAATTATTAGTTAACTCCCGTAAAGCTATTTAGCTTCTCGGTAGGTACTAGTATAATTATAGTGCCCGGCCGCATCCTAGATACTCCTCGCGTAGGCTATAATTCGAATTCGAAACCTAGTACACTATAGAAGGACTGCTAGAACTTGCAGAGCGTTAAGTTTACTAGACCTAGAAAATTTAACAAGTAGTCGGTCCTAGTTACTAACCGCAAGAGCAATCGAGGTAGTGCACTATATAGTAACCTAGGTAGTCCTAAAAAGGCCTTTACAAAGCTCTACGGTAGCAAAGAGAAGTATCCGAAGATAACCGTAATTATCGTTAGTAAGCGTTACTATACTCGTTTCTACCCGACTCGTAGGCAGGATGCATATAATAACTGTTAGAACCTACTCGTAGGTACAGTCGTCGACTATAGTATCGCCGATAAGATCTATATAGGGTCGGGCTATAGGCACATTTAGGACTTTAAGGCATAGCACGACCCGCTTACTACGTAGTTACTAAGGACGAAATCAAGTTTAAGGCGGATAAACTTTAGCAATTTATATACTACCTCTGCTACCTCTTTAGCCGTACGACAAAGGCTATGTCTATCTGCCTACTAGTATACTATATAGACCTTCTTTGCGAGCGTGGCCGTACCTATTTGTTTAGCGTCCTAGCTAAGAGTTATAGCAGTAATTCTTCAGTTTTTAACGCCGGATAAGAGTAGTCTCGTCTAGAGGATAAAGAAGAAGAAGAAGAAAAAGAAGAATTCAATATTAGGAGAATAAACTTTAGCAATTTATATACTACTACTACTATATCTTTAGCTATACGACTAAGGCCGTATTTACCTATACTAGATATATACCTTAGCAATCTAGCGCCCGGACTCGACATAAACCTAACAACGCTGTAGGCTCGGATCTAGCACTGGTATATTAAAAGGGCGTATAAGGCTGTAATTATTATTAAGCAGCTAATCCCTTCGTTATAGGCGAAGGCAAATAGCTCTACCTATAACGAAGAGGTTAGCTGCTTAATGATAATTATAGCCTTATATGCCCTTTTAATATACCGGTACTAGATCCGAGCCTACGGCGTTATTAGCCTCGACCTTCGTTAACTATAGTATAACTACGACGGCGACGAAAATCCTATAGTACTTCTACCGAGAATTATAACGAGATGCTATAAAAGACAAGAAACTATATAGCGGGACCTAAAGCAGTGCAGAACTCGTACGAGTCGAGACTAATTAGGCTATCCGCCGCGAGTCGGTAGCAGTAATAGTAGCAATAGGATATAGATCTAGTAGCCGAGAGGCTAGATAGGACAAGGAAACTAGATAGCGGGAAGTAAAGCAGTGCGGAACTCGTACGACTCTAGGCCGAGTAGGCTATCCGCCGCGAGTCGGTAGCAGTAATAGTAGCAATAGGATATAGATCTAGTAGCCGGGAGGCTAGATAAGACAAGGAAACTAGATAGCGGGAAGTAAAGCAGTGCGGAACTTATACGACTCTAGGCCGAGTAGGGCATCCGTAGTAAGTCGGTAGTAGTAATAGTAGTAATAGGATATAGATCTAGTAGCCGGGAGGCTAGATCGGACAAGGAAACTAGATATCGGAAAGTTAAGCAGTACGGAACTTATACGAATCGAGGCTAAGTAGGCTATCTATAGCGAGTCGGTAGTAGTAGTAGTAGTAGTAGAATGCTAGGATAGTAGCTAGGACAATAATTTCAACTAGTAGTAGCTAAACTCTTCGGCACTGCATTAATCTATATTAAGGCCTATCGCGATGAAATGTATAGGTATACGTATCTGTACTTAAATTAGTCGCTATATATGCCGGAATGTTTTAAGTTACTTCTAGGTAATTCGACAATCCGCGAAGGCGTAGTTACCGCTAGTATATAGGATACAGGTTAGTCTAGCGCTAACCGAGCGTCTAATACGAAGACGGTAATACTAGAAAATAGCATCGTAATATAGTAGGATATAAGTTTGATATATTAATAGTATTACCGAAAAGTGTAGGCTAACTCTAAGATGCCGAGTCGTAGTATTAATCCGCCCCTAAATTATTAATCGACCCCGAACTTAGCAATCCTATATATAAATAATGCATATGTCTATACTAGACTAGTAGTGCTCGCACGCTATCCTGCGATAGTATGTAATACTGCCTTAAGCTAACCGTAGTAAACGTTTATCGTACTACTTAGAGTTAGCGATAGCTAAACATTCGAGTTATAGTAAAACGTACTTCTCTAGACACTATCGATATACTACTTATCTACGCCGCGGACTAAAGCAATAGCACGATCCTTACTAGCGTCCTAGTCTAATATACTACCGTCCGGAAATATAATATAGTCGGCGAGCTTAGTATTAGCTAGAACTAGATCGTATAGGAGGTATGCAAACTAGTCTTCTAGGTACGAGCGATCGAGTAGCAAATCCTTATTAGCGAACTAGCCTATAAAATAGAAAGAGGCACTAGTAGTAGTGTAATTGCTACCGACTAGAAAACAGTAGACGCGAGCATTATTACCCTCCCCGGCCTACTAGTATAGAAAGCCGATTAACTCTAGGTTATAACCTACAATATCCTATTAAGTATAGGCGAGCGAGTAGGTAATACCCGGCTAAAGCACCTACATCGATACGATTAGCTCTAGATCTCGCTACGTCGAAGATATAGTCTAGTATAAGGGCAATTCGACCCCGACCGGAAACATACCTAGCCGACCTTAATACCTAGAACCCTAAAGCAGGTTAGAGCCGCGGGCTCTAGCTAATAGAATAGTGCTATTAGCTAGGGAGCGGATAACTAGCGCACTATCCCTAGAGCGACGCGAGACCCGATACTTAGCTACGCTAGAGGTTAAGACATAGGTTAATATTAATAAGTCGGCGTATAGGTCTATATAATAGCGTATATATAATAGCGTGTGTGTAATAGCGTATATATAATAGCGTATATATAAAAATCAAATAGAGTCGATAGGATAAGGCTTTATACTTCTATCTAATAGGCGCACCGATAGGGTAGTCGTAACTGCTACGAGTCTTAGAGGCCTCAGATTTGACATAAACCGCTTATTAGATACCGCCTTAAACGACGTCGTTACTAAGTCGGCTAAGCAATACTTACTAGCAGTCACTCGAGCGCTATTCGTTTACTTTACTTAGGAATACAACCTAGCTATAACATAACTAGAGCAAGCCTTAGTAGTACCGGGCGAATTTAACGTAATTAATAATGCTACGGCGTAGTATTAAACCGGAGCAATGCTACTCCTATACGTATACAGAATTGAATATATACAACGCATTTTACGGTATAATATATAGGCCTTAGGGCGTTAGAAGTAACGTAGAAGTCTAGTCGAAGTGTAGTACGGTCGTTTATATTTAGTATTAATTTTCCGATTGGTCCTAACTAGTAGCCGAGTCGGACGGCGAGTCGGCATACAAATTAGTATTTAAATATTATCGCAAGAGGCGCTAGTAGAGTAACATTAAGTTAGTATAATCGAACGGGATAAATCCGAGATTTTGCCGAATCCGCGGGCTACGAATCGATATCGAGTCGGACCCCGACTTATGCCTAACTTCGTAGTAGTAGAGCCTTAGTAACTTCGTATACGTCGATATACGGTAACCCTATAGTAGCTATAGCACTAGCGCCTATTATCGAAAGCTAACTACATATATAGTAATGTCTTACTACATCGAATACGGGTTATATAACCGGCTACTTAAAAGCTCCTACGGCTATAAGCAATATAGAAACAAGTGCGAGAAACGCGTCGTACTAAAAGAATTTGCCGAGCACGATTCTACTACAAACAATGCCGCGAAGCGAGCCCGACTTAACTCACATACGATCTAAGGTAGTAACTAGAGCGCCGAATAAGCCGACGACAGATCGATACTAGAAGGCACATAGCAAGACGTAAATAAAGAAGGCATAATAGAAGCTATTCTAGCAACGATATTAACGCTAATAGTACTAGCGCTATAGGAAGACAAGGGAAGTATAGATAGTATTAAATAGGATAGATATCTTGAATTACTAGAATTCGATATATAGGATAGCCTAGCGGACGAAGACGAAATAGAAAGCGTATAAGCAACTGCCGCCGGAACGACAATAACGCTAGGAAGCTAGAAGTTAATAAGATTACGGCTAACACTAAAAGGCTACCGTACCGCGGATAATATCGATGTATTTACTAAATATACTAGCCGTGCCGCTAGCAAGCCTATAGCTAGGTATAGTATAATTACAGTTTAGTAAAGGCTATAACGTCGAAACTGCGAGCCGGCGGCATACTACTATCGAGGGCATTAGGTTAAATAAAGGTTCGAAAGCTATACCTTCCGACAAGTCGAACGGGTTGCGGTAGCACGGAGCTAGTGCTACGATACCGATCTGTTAAGAAAGCAGTAATGTTCTTAATAGGTTATAGTAGCTTTAGGAATAATCTAGTATATAAGCTATATCGAGCATAGACGACTAACGACCTACTACGGCGAATCTACTCTAATATAGCGTTAGTAGACTAGTAGTAGGATACCTAGAGCAAGATAAACATAGACGGCGCAACGATCGTACCTCTAATCGTATTAACCGATAAAACGCAGATAACTAACTACTAAGGTAACTTAATAGCATACCCTATATACCTTACTATCGGAAACCTATACGTACGAGTACGTAACGCGAACAACAGACCTAGCACGATCTTACTAGGACTACTGCCGGTCGTTAAGGATAGCGATAGTTTTACTAAAAACAGTATATATTACATATCGATAGTATATATATTTCGCTCCGCTATAAAAGCGGCCGACAGCGAGGGCTAGGACATTATATACATAGATAGCGCGACGCGTAGGTGCTTTCTAATCTTAGTAGTAATATTAGTAGACTATAAAGAGCAAGTTGCAATTACCGGAGTTAAGACAAACATACATTGCCTAAGCTACCTAGTGCACCCGATAGAACGAGAGCACCTCGATATTATAGTAGAATAGCGGTTATACGAATCTACGAAGTAGCGACATCTAAGGCAACGCAAAGGCGAATATATAGCGAAGGATCCGTAAAACGTCTACGATATCGATTGCTTTATATAGCGCTAGAAACACGTCGATATATACCGGTCTTTAGTAGTAGACACACTATACTAGCTACTAAAAGGAGTGCTAATATACGCAATCTAATAGACTACGGACCTACTAGTAGACAAGATAAGCTATATAAAAACGAGGAGATACCGACTAGTTACCGACTCGACCCCGAATAGGGGCCTATCTACTAAAACAAGAAAGCTAGGGAAAACGGTAGTATAAGGGATTATCGATACAATACTAGATAGACGGTTCGCGTATATACCCGTATACACTAATCTTCGCAAGTTCTGCTACTACTTAGCAGTTACTTAGTAGATAGGCTAAGAGCAGCAAAGCGTCCTACGAGTCTTATTAGTTATATTTGTACTACTACTCGAAGAGGTCCGTTAACCGTAGGCGATAAGATTTCTACGTATACTAGTAGACTTTACCGTTCTAGCGATATATAGATACTATAACGACGAAACAGTTAAGTATCTTAGGATAGCATTGTACCGGATAAACGAATAGAAGAATGTATTTCGCCTATATAGGGTAACAAAGGCATAGAAGAGGGCCTAGCGGGAGGCGAAGGCTACTACGCGAAGAACGAACGACCTAAATAACGACGATATAGTTACAATAGACGAGGACGACGAAGCTAACGAGCTAATAATAACATAAATAGAAGGGCACTTTAATATACCGAAATTCTACGGCATAACACATGCCCCGAGCTATATTAAGACGTTCGGCAATCTTCTAGACTTAAATACTAGCCATTTCGAGCACAAACACTATAAACTACTAAAGCTTGCATTTCGGCTAACAAATAAGAAGCCTAGCTAGGAAGAAAGTATACTAAATAGCGATGCTAACAGATTGAATATATAGGCCGAAGACGATAAAGAATATATAGCAATCCCTATAAATACTCGCACTATTAAGGAGTATACGCAATAGCTAATAATGCTAACTATAGTACGGCTAGTAGAGGACATCCTAGGATACTAGTCCGAGAAATAGAGGGACGGAAAGAAATCGGTTAAGTAGATTACGATAAGGGAGGCTATAGCTGCAATAGAAGAGAACTTAGGTCGCGACTTCTAATAAGCGATTGCGGTATTCGTACGGCAATAGGGTGCCTACGATAAGAATAGCGCATTAAGTACCGCAGCCGACCCTAACGATATCGTAACGGACTATATATATGTCCTAGATATAGAGATCTGCTTCTACGGTAGAATCCGATGCTAGAAGCCTACGGGTAAGGATATAGAACATCCTAACGTAGTAGCAGCCGACTTCGCGAGATATATACTAAACTAGGAGAGGCTCTACGGCAACAGACGTTATAATTTTATATAGGTATAGGAATACAACGTTAATTATATAGAAACACCTAATAAATTAGCGGTTCGATTCGGCGGTCGCCTACTAGCTTAACTAAAGTACGTAATCTCGATTAATATAGAAATAGGAATCAAATATAGGAAGGGGCTTAGGACGAAACGGAGGCCCGTTATAGGCGTTTTTATTAAGCTTTACGACTATATTAACGATAAGAGCGAGTATAAGGATGCGTATAGTCTAACGACAATCCGGCTACGGCGTCTTTTACCGTACTATAGTAGACTTAAAGGGCGACGGGTATATAGCCTACTACTAGTCTATTATATATTGTACGCCGTACCCGTAGACGAAGGCGCCTTATATAGGACTCGCTATATTAATAGTATAGTTGATTTCGAGACGTATAATACAATTTACGACGAGGAATAGGAGGATAAGGAAATGCGAGCCGTAAAGGCTTACGGGCGAGTAATAAAAAGGCAACGTACTATATAGAGTATATAGAAATCGCACCTCTAAAACACAAAGGATAATAATACTAAGGCGGCGAAGAATGATTTTATAGTTTATAGAGAACGTATAAGACAGGATATAGCGATATATAGTAACGACGGTTAATATAATAGTAATATACTTAAAACTGTAGTACTACTAGTATATTCTAGTTTAGACCGAGTCGACTAATACGACCGAGTCGACGAGTCGATAAGTATTAATATAGTACTATACGAATAGTATAAACACTACTAACGACTACGACTACGAGCGACCTAGAGCGATCCTATATATATAAAAATTTACACTATCGATCCTATCGATCGCGTCGATCGCGTCGATCGTATCGATCCTATCGATCCTAAGTAATCCGGGCGCGAGTCGGGTCGCGACTCGGTCGCTTAGGATCGCTTAGGATCGCTTAGGATCGCTTAGGATCGATAGGATCGATAGGATCGACGCGATTAGAAAAAAAGTTTTCGTAACGTAAATTAATATAGCTACTATTTATATAAGACGAACTACGAAGAAAGGAAGAAGGGTACCTTAGAGGGAGAGCCTCTTCCTTAGTATTCCGCCCTACGGCCGTCTAGCGCGTCCGACGCGTAAGCGTAAGCACGTATATCCGCTATCTTATAGTACCTTTGTCTTCTAGCTAACTTACGTAGCGCGCGTATACGAACTCGTTTAACCGCTCTTAAGTAAATATGTTTCTCCTAGCTCTTCCCTACCTTCCGGTTCCTTCCTACTACTCGGATCTGTCCTACAGCTCTATATATCTCGCTTGCTATCGTCCGTATATACGTACGCATAGTTTAGTATAGTCCTATCGTTTGTATATTAATATATAACGTATTGTTCTACTATATGCGGCCTCTACGGGAGTCCCTAAGATATTACGTTATACGGCTAAGTAGGCGGCTAACTAGGCGACCTAGGCGACCCGGGCGTACTAGGCGTACTAGGCGTACTAGGCGTACTAGGCGACTTAGGCTAACTAGGCGACCTACTTCGCTAGGGGCCCCTACTACTAAGGCAACTTAAATCCGATATTACTTTATAGTATAGCGGCTAGCTTATAGGACTTGTCGGTGCTTTCTAGGCAGCTACTATAATAGATACGGTCTCTATAACTATAGGCGAGGCCGATAGGTAATAGTATTATAGTTAACGATTAGTATAGTTACTCTTAAGCGGCATCGAGGATAGATATAGATTAACGAGATTAGTCGATAGAGGGGATAGACGTACTACTATATACCTATTTCGAGTATTAGAAGGATGCGTATAAAATACGTACTAATTAATCTAGTGCTAATTATTATCCTATATATTAAATCGCCTAGTAGGAGATAGTACTTTAGAGTTCCTAGTCGGCGAAATAGTCTATAGGTAATATAATAACGTTAAGTAGGTCTTCGCCGTCGATATATCTTTATATAATTAAACGCTAGATATAGTAGGTAGCATTAAATGCATACTACTAACGATATATATCGTAGGACGTTAATAACTATTTTCCCGGCTAGTAAAATAGTCTACTCGTAGCTTAATAATTTCTATAAATAGCACTAAAAGCGCCCTACTTACGATATAAAAGCCTCGATAGTTAATTTCCTAGCTAGTAGGATAGTCTACTTATAGCTAGATAATTTATATAAATAGCACTAACTGCGCCTTACCGCCGATCCGAGCCTTAATAGCTAACTTCCTAGCTAGCGAAATAGTCTACTCGTAGCTTAATAATTTCTACGGATAGTACCGAAACGCCCTACTTACGATATAGGAGTATCGATAATTAACTTCCCGGCTAGTAGAACAGTCTACTCGTAGCTTAATATATTCTATAAGTAGTACTATAAGTGCCCTAGGGTTTCCCGGTCGGCGCGATAATATACGGGTAGCGTAAGGATACTAGCCGGGGCTTAGTCGTCGGTACCTCCTTAGGGATAAAATAATAGTTGTCTTAACTAGCGTTAAAGATGCCCTACTAGCGATATATATCGTAATAACGTTAAATACTATTTTCCCGACTAGTAAAATAGTCTACTTATAGCTTAATAGTTTCTAGACAACCCTAATAGCGCCCTATTTACGCTAGACTAGCCCTAGTAATTGATTTTGTAGCTCTTACTCTACCTCTAACTTTAAAAGCTCCGGCGTAGATTTATGTTTTCGTATATATCTTACTATCGCTATATTATACGCGATTAATAGCTACGTCTCGTCTCGTATATATAAACTAGCTAGGTTATAGACAATTTATAAATTTTACTTTATATAGGGTATCGTAATATAAAATTATAGATAGTATATAGCGTCTTAGTAGATACTAACCGACTAAACTATAAAGCTATCCTAATATAGAGTACTAATAGATTATAGCATTAAAGTTAGAGGGTTATCGACGAGATTCGAGTAATATATCGTAGGCGATAGCGGTTTATATAAAAGCTAGAAAAAAACACAGTTACTAATTAATAGTACTAGATCCGAATACGTATAGGCGCGAGAGCGATTACTCGAGATATATATATTAAAATAAAAGGAGTTAATATCGCGCTCGATATCTTAGCTATATAGCGATATTCTTTATACTTACTATAACTACGATACTACTATTACTCTTACTAGAGCTCCTCGATATAGTTTTTTAGTAGGTAGTAAGCGAAACACTATCCGAGCGACGAGTAATACATTGCGACGCAAACGACTCCTATAATCGACGCCCGCTATTTTCTATATATCGATACTAGCGCCGATCGTACTTAGGCGTCTATAGGGCGTTATATACCGCTGCTCTATACGCGTAGCCGAGGGATCTTATCGTCCTTACGGTATAGTATAAAGATCCGATCTTTATACCGGTCGTCTTCGTACCTATAATTATAGACGATACCTACGTAATCGAATAATAGTAATTCGCTCGACTAGACTCTATCCTAGCGGACATATATATACGGGTAGATAGAGAAAATGAAAGAGATAATAGTAGCAGTAACGTATACTATATAGAGTCTAATACTATCCGAGTCCTATTGCCGCTAGCTAGCTATACGGTATATATAAAGCGCCTAGCCGCGCTATAGGTAGTAAAGGGGCCGTTCGACAATAGCTAGGAAGAGCTAGCGATATAGGGTTATATTCTAGACTGCGTTATATTGCCGACGTATAACGTATAGGTTAGATACCGTACTAAAGTTAAAGCCGAATAGTAACGGATAATCGACGAGATATTATACGAACTGCGTTATTACGTTAACCGTTTTCGCCTATTCGGGGCGCTCCGCGACTTAGATAATTCGGTACTAAGGCCGATCCGCGTAGGTAGTACGTTAGTAGATAACCCGGTTAAGTAGTTAGTACGAAGCCTCGCCCTTCTTTATAATTAGGCTAAAACTATCGACTCTCTATAGCTAAAGGACGGCGGAGTAGCGTTAAATATACTTAGCTAGGACGATAGTAACTAGCCGTACTAGACGTTCGGCTTCGATTAGGAGCCCGCGAGGTAGTATTTAGCGTTAGCTAAGGTCGCTATAGTATTCGGTAGGTTACTAGAGTACTAGGATAAAGATAACCTAGTAGACTAATACCGACTATAGTAAGGGCAGATTACGTTTATAGCGTTATTTAACGCTATAGCTCTAGTAATGCGCCCGCCTTACCTATCCGTAACCTACTAGCCGACGGCCTAGACTAGACGGGCTAAGTGCCGTACTTCGGTCTACCTATATTATACGAGACGGTAGTTCTCTAAACCATTTAAGGACGTTGTCTAGTAACCGTAGTAGGGGTTAGATATATCGACGTAGAAGGGTATATTACGAGTATTCCTTATTATATATCGCTAGAGAAGCTAGTATACGAGTCGATATATAGTCGAGGAGCTGCTCGATACTCTAATAGTACTAGACGCCGATACCGAACCTTCCTACGACTAGAATGTAATCGCTAGTATAGTAGCGGATATAGAAGCGTATACTCTCTCCGATACGGAGTTTAGTAGATATAATCTAGCGGATAAGATACTAGTACGGCTCTCGGTATATATATTACCCGTTATTCTAGTATCGACTAAAGGACGAGATAATAAGGGAAGGTAGGCGGTATTACGGCACCTATTATTAGGTTCTAATTATACGCGCTTTAACCTACGTACTAGCGACTTTAATATACGAAGCGAAGCGGTCTAGTATAGGTTACGGTGCTTATAGCATAACAGAGTATAGGTATATATATATTAGTAGTCGGACGTATAAAGGTTAGTTACTGTAGATATA